>NC_090938.1:130059832-130366756 GCF_040938575.1 Ambystoma mexicanum
ATACACCATTAGATGCGCCCTTGTGCCGCTCGGGACAGGCTCCTTTAATCTCCTTTGGCCCTAGGTCATCCCCTATGGTATGCTGGTCTTCTCTTGCATTAGGTAGGTGTCATTTCACTGTATCTCCCTGGTAGTTTTACACACAAAAGTATCTGGACTGTTGAGTGGATCTTAACGCCTGTTGCTTTCCTTTTACCTACTGAGCGCCTGGTGCTGCAGTTTCCTGTCCCACCTATGATTCCAATGCCTAGTTAGAGTCCGCATTATAGCTCTGTGGCTGGGACTTTGGGACACAGGTATAAGTTCACGTGGGAATTCGAAGACGACAGACTGAGAAGCTGTTATTCTATACTCCCACCTGAACGTATGGAAGCAGCCAGGGACATGGTATCTGCCCTAGTGAAGGCCATTACCATGCTTAGAGCAGCCACGACCACTGCTAATAAACCAATCTACCAGCGATTAGACGCTATACAGAGTGTGCCCCACCCTGTGCCTCCGGATGAGGAATTCAGTGATGCTACAGTACTTCTACCACAGCCTGGTTCTCCACCCCCCGCCCAAATGTCTCCCATGCACCTGTCTATGTTCCAGCACCCTTGCCTTTATCCCCGTCAGAACGATTCAGTTGAGACCTGCGGAAATTCTGCACTTTCGTGAATCAGTGTAAATTGCACTTTCTCTGTAAACCTCCGGCATTCCCCGATTCCACTACCAAGGCTGCCTTTACCCTGTGTCCCATATAGTTGGTATAGCAGTCATTTTGGTGAATCAGTTGCTAGAAGCAATAGCCTGATATTGTATGATTTTGATCTCTTGATTACTGAAATGACCAGTGTCTTTGACACTCGTTTGAAGACACAATCTTGTGATCTTGAATTGCTTGTTAATCAATTGGTTGCTAAAACATACTGGCCTGAAAAGTAAAACGAAGTATTATTCGACAAGGGTCTTAAGGATATCATGAAAGACGCCTTGGCTGTAGTACCCGCTTTCCCACCCAATACCCCTACCTGGTTCATTTGACATTGCAGGTGGACACGCCCGAAGCACTGACCGAAAATCTGAGTTGCATAGAACGCCTGGGTTTGCGCCTAGCCAGCCAACACACTCTTCGGGATCCACAGAGCCATCTGCAGAACCTATGCAAATAGGTGGTGCTTATGGCCCTCTGACGCCAACTGAGAGAGAATGACACTGTTTGACTAATGTCTGTTTCTCTTGTGCACAATCAGGGCATTCTGTTAAGGAACGTCCCAAAAGGCCACAAAAGACTCTGGGGTTTCAGAAGGTTTGTCCTTGGTATACAGGGCACTGATGAGCCCAAACCCTACCCCCTCCTAGTCCACCCGTGTCCGTGCCTACTTCGCACATGGTGATAGATGCTTTTTCTTACAGCCCCTGACCATACCAAACATTTGATCCACGTGGTGATCGATTCTGGGGCCACAGGGAATTATGTTGATATCACCCTGGTCACGTCTTTAAGTTTACCCTTGTAGGACAAATAAAGACCTAAATTATTGAAAGCTGTTTAGGGATCCTCCCTTGTTTCTGGCCCCATCAGTCAACGAACTATGGCTCTTATTCTCACGATTCAAGATAAACACTTTGAAACAATATTGTTTGATCTTATAACTACCCCTGAGTTTGATGTGATACTGGGGATCCCATGGTTAAAGAAACCTAACCCGTTAATTGATTGATCACACGGTTCCATTGACATTTGCTCCCCTGACTGCCAAGAACATTGCCTCACAACCATCTCAGTGTACCATTCTCTGTACCAACTGTTAGTCACTGTAGACCACCTAGTGGGAACCATCACATCAGGTGTTCCAGAAGTGTACATCCCCTTTTTGGATGTGTTCGATCAAGGCAAGGCAGAGTCCTTACCCCCACATTGCCTGTATGACTCCCCGATCGATTTGATTCCTGGTGCTGAAATACCTTGTGGTCGTATTTATTCCCTATCCCCTGCAGAAGACCAGGCTCTAAAGAAATACAACGACTCTGCTTTACGCAATGGTCATATCAGCCTGATCTTCTTTGTGCCGAAGAGGGAAGGAGATTTAAGACTGTGCTTTGACTACAGGCGGTTAAACCAAATCATGGCAAAGAACAGATACCCATTTCCCTTGATTTCAGTATTACCGGACCAATTACGTCAGGCAACCATTTTTACTAAATTAGACCTCAGAGGCGTTTATAATCTGATCCGCATCAGGAAAGATGATGAGTGGAAAATGGCCTTTTGTTCGCGGTACAGCCTTTATGAATACACTGTAATGCCCTTTGGTCTTTTGTAGCGCGCATGCTACATTTCAACTTGTCATGAATGACATTTATCAGGACGTAATAGCCTCTTATGTTATCTTGTCACCCGCAGGCGTTCCGACTGGCGGTTTCTTCCGCGCTGGGTTTTGGGACGTAGGTACGGGAGGTACTAGTCCCTCCTTTGTGTCCGTTACTTTTTCCTCCTTGTAGCGCGGGGCCGCTGAGAGTATATCTTCTCTCCCGGCCCAGCAGTCCCTGTGTTGCAGCTATCCTTTGGAAGCTCTCACTCTTCCGGGTTTCTTCGCTCCTGCCTCGCTCTGTCCAGGCTTCTGTCACTCGCGCCCTCCTGTCTGTGTTCTTCTTACTTTCTCCCCCCTCCAGTTTTCTCTGCTGCCGCCGCTCCTCGGCAGTTACTGTTTCTCTTCTCTTGCGGCCCCTTCCCCGCGGATAGGCGCCGCCCCTTTCCCTACGCTTTTCTTTTCTCTCTCCGCTACTTGTCTGGCGCTTTTCTCCTTTGCCTACCTCTTCTCTGGTCCTCGCCCCGCTTGCTGCATTTGGCTGGTGGGCGTTCCGTGGAGCCCTGTCCTCTGGCTCCCCACGGCAGGACTCCCCTGTTCCACTGCAGTGTTGCCTTCAGTTACTCATACGGATCCAGTCTATTACCTACCTCCTACTCATCTGAAAGTCTACATCCCACTGGAACTACGCCTTCCGTGCTACAGACCAGAGGAGTCCAAGGGTTTTTCCCCATTCAGGGTTTTTCCCCTATTTCGGCTTGGTTCCGGAAGGGAGGTCCTCGGACAGCTGTTCTCCTCAGCGGTCACGGTGGCCTCCCTCCGTGACAAGCAAGCTCATCGGAAAAAGGAGAAGGATTATCTACCTCGACGGCGTCTGCAGGACCCCGACAGCAATTCCGGTGGTTCAGGTGATGAGAGTTCGACAGAAGGGGGAGAAAAGGGAAACCAGGCACTTAAACTGTCACATATCTTCGATCTGGACGATATATTGATATTTTCACCAATGTATCAGACCCATGTGAAACACTTCACTGAAGACGGAAGTCCTCCTCAGACTACGGCACAGTGCATTGTTCGCTAAAGCAGAGAAATGTGTTTTTCATGTACGGGACATAGAATTGAACATGGCAGAAGGGTTGTTCATGAGCACCGCTAAAGTCAAGGCCATATTGGGATGGCCTGTACCAACATTAGTCAAGGCTTTACAAACATTCTTGTGTTTCGTAGACTTTTACCAATGTTTAATTTCTTGGTTTTCTCTTATCGTTTCTCCCTTAACCAAACTCACTAGTCCGACTATACCTTTTGTCTGTTTGACTCCCCAACAGGAAGCCTTTGATACACTAAAGGCGGTTTTTACCACAGCTCCAATTTTACAACATCCTAATGCAGGCGCACCATTTGTACTAGAGTCTGATACTTCCTCCTTTACTTTGGGTGCTATTTTGTACCAGAATTGTCCAGCCTCAGTGCTCTTGCATCCTGTGGTCTATCATTCACGTAAATTCACACCCAGTGAAATGCACTATACAGTCACAGATACAGAGGTATTGGCAGTGAAAGACGTGTTTCAAGCATGGACACACCATCTACTAGGGGCTAAATGGTCGTTACTGTGTATACCGACCATCGCACTATTCAGGATCTAGCTTCCATGAAATGCATAAACAGTCGTCAAGTGCATTGGTACTTGTTTTTTGCCGCCTTTAACTTGACTATCAAACATCGTCCCGGACCTGCACACGGAAAGGCCGATGCTTTTTCCCATCTTGAGGGGGGAAATTCCCATATTTCTAGACACCATCCTGGAGAAGGGGCATTTTGATTGTCTTTGTACTCTGTTCTCAACATGGTATTTTAGAATACAGGTAGGGATCAAACAGACTTCTTCCTCTGTGAAAATCTATTATTCATATACAAAAAGAAGTTCACTTCTCTATTTAGGTGTCACCTTCATATATTACTATACCAATTAGAATGTATCTGTATCGGCAATTGATAACAATTTTTATTAATCACAAAACATCATATTTTAATAAAACATAATCATAAAATTGATCATAGTAAATAAAACACATACAAAAACCTAAAACAACACACGTTTGAAAACACCTTAAGTGAGTCTCAGTACACAAAGTATCATAGGATTAACAAGTGTAAATCATTTCCACTTTAATTCCAATGCCTCACTAATTACAGCTTGTTCCTTTTTTCTTATTGGTACATCTCAAAATACCCAACTTGCGCATGTTTCTGTCCTTTCTTTACAAAGATGTAGGACATTCTTCAGGGGAATGTGTCTTGTGTTGGATCACTAAAAATCTTCTTTCATTTGAAAAAATACCCTCTCTTCTCTTGAAGTTTTCTCTAGAACCTTTATTGGTTTTCAATGCAGATTCCAAATTTCTTGTCTGGATTCCTGCTAATCTTCCTCTCCTTTCTAGTCAGGCCAATATGCTATAATTCTCTTTCTTTCCATATGTCAATGTATCTCTGTCTGTGGGTGCGTGATCACGTATTTGCGTGAACACAGGGTCCTTCTGTCTGTTTGCTGTAGATGTTACTTTCAGAGGTTCTGTTATTTAGTATGAACTTGTAACCATGATCTACCCGTGGCCTCAATAAACCACTACCAGTATTTGCCAGGACTCTAAATTGTCTAAACATAGAGTACTTCAAAGGCGGAACAAAAACATCCTTCCAGGTTCGATTTCACTGATCAGACCGGCAGAAAAATACTGCCGTTAACAACGCTACTCCATTGAGATTGTCTTTGTATACCACCCCCTAGTTTAGTTAAATCTATTAAAGTGTGGGTTACCCAACATCTGGCTGACCGGCAAGAATGGAATGTGAATTACCATGAGGGCTTACCTTTTGTAAAAGGTCGCCTGTTTCTTCCAACCCATCATATCAGGCGCACCAGGCTCTGGAATGGTCTCATAATGCATTGATTAATGGACACCCTGGTCAAAGCAGAACCCTGGCTCTCCTACAACGATGGTGTTGGGGGCCAACCATGCGCCAGGACACAATAGACTATGTCAATGCTTGTTCTATCTGTGCCCAAGGAAAAAATCTTAGAGGTAAACATCTCGATTTACTCCACCCCATGCCGATTCCACACAAACCTTGCACATGGTCTCAATGGACTTCATTACTGATCTCCCCAAGGTTAAGAACCATGATACAATATGGGTGGTGGTGGCTGTTTTACTAAAATGGCCTGTTTCGTCCCTTGTTCTGGTATACCCACTGCTCTGGTCCTGGCTGATCTCTACTTTCTCCAGCATTGGATCTTTCATAGATTCAGATGCTTGAATATTCCCCACCGTCAGACTGGGAATCCTTGGTGATAAAAATAATTATGAAGTTTTTTTTTTAATATACATCCATTATTCCATAGAGAATGCATGTAAATACCCCATTGTGGCCTATGATCCATTCTATTGTGTAGTCCCACCATCTCAATTTGGTGCTTTATGGCCACAACCAATGAGGTGGCAGGGCTTAAGCTCTGCCCCCGTCAGCCATCTTCAGATTTGTCACTGCAGTCTATCAGACAGAAGGAATCCTCCAGCTCTTGATTTTTTAAACCTTTTGCGTGTAGTATATATTTTTATAATATATTCTACTGTTTCGCCCCTCCTTAGGGGCTATCTATACTGAGCTTTTGGGCTCTGAGAATCTTTTTTCTTGGCACAAATTCGTCGAGTGAAAGTTCTCCTCAGCATGGCTGAGCTCTAGTCTGCCAAGAAACCTTTCCTGGTTAGGGACTGCACGAGGTGCAGGAAGAAACTGGTCTACATGAAGAACCCACATGACCACTGCATCTACTGCTTATATCCACATGACAACAACAAATGTGACATTTGCAGGTCTTTCTCTACCAAAACCCTGCAAGACAGACACAGGAGACTTCTGTTACACCTAGATGCCAAAGGTCTGTCCTCTGACGAGGAGTCTGCCAAGACATCTCCTGTGTTGTCTACTAAACCATCTAAGAGACAAACTTCTAAGAGAAGGGCCTCTTCAGTGGAAAGGAATTCCTCTTCTTCTCATAAGAGTAAGAGAAAGTTGGAATCCACTTCTTCCATGCCTCCCTTGAGCTCTGGAGACCACAAGACACGTCATCCTGAAGAACAAACCACGTCCAAAGGTAAGGATGCGTTTTCAAAAAACCAGCGGGGGGGATGGGGTGGGCATCGTCCAGGGAGAAACCATCAAAAAGCGGCAGCAAGGTCAGAGACCCACCAACGACCAAGCCGTCTACTAAACCCGCATCGATGACGACAACACTCCAAGCCTCATCGTCCATGACCAAATCCTTGTTGTCGAGGTCAACGTCCACAAAGCAGTTGTCAACAAAGGAAGCGCATCACTCGTCAACAAAACTCTCGTCCACAAATCTCTCGTCGATGGAGGGGTATCAACCATCTTCAAAGTCTTCGTCCACGAAACCACCATCGACGATGCCATCGTCCACGAAGCTGCCATCAACGAAACCGTCGTCCACGAAACCACCGTCGACGAAAGTATCGTGGACCACACCGAAAAATTCTTTGTCTTCTGAAGAAGTAGGACCCAGAACATCACTCGTGGACATCACAGATAAACCATCCATTGTGAGCAGTCTCCCCAAGTCTTTGGGGGCAACGTCTCCAATTTCAGATGCTCCTGAGCCAGTTGGAGCACAGTTATCCCCTTTAAAAGAGATGACAGAACTTCCTGACATCATTCTGCAAGAGGAGTTCTCAGACACCCTTCCTCATTCCCAAGGAAAACAGCCCTCCTTGGCAACCGGATTCAGAGGACATCGCTGATCCTTATGACCTGGTGCTCATGGCATCGATGCAAAGAATCATCGAGGAATTCAACAGGCGTCGAGAACAAAGGAAAAGATCATCTGTACCGAAGGAACCTAGGACCTCTCTGAGTGACGTTTCACCTCGGCATGGCATGCCCAGACTCT
The DNA here is from genome assembly GCF_040938575.1 of Ambystoma mexicanum. Classification (NCBI taxonomy): domain Eukaryota; kingdom Metazoa; phylum Chordata; class Amphibia; order Caudata; family Ambystomatidae; genus Ambystoma; species Ambystoma mexicanum. The sequence goes on from NC_090938.1 coordinate 130,067,099, forward strand.
CCCCTTCCAGGAGTAGGCCACAGAAAAGAGCACAATCACCTGAGCCTCCACGTAGATCCAGGAGCAGAACAGTCAGTGGTTCACCGACAAGAGTCCCCTCTCCAGCATCACCACATAGACCTCGATCTGCAGTTTGAGATCCAACTATGGTGCCTTCATCTGTGTCAGTCTCTGGTTGGCAAGAGGATCCGTTCAGGGATTTCTCAGATCCTGAGGAAGGAGAGATCACGCAGGAGCCTGATGCTCCCACTGAATAGGATGATTATATCGTTGAGAAGCCCAGAAAGAAAGACTCTCCAGGTGATTCTTCACCTCCGGACGATTTAGTATCATTTCGTACTATTATCGGTAAAGCTGCAGACTTGTTCAAGTTACATCGGAAGAGAAGAAGTCAGTGCTTTATGAGCACAGGGACAAGCACAGAAGAACAGTTTCCCCCATTCTGCTTCTCGTCACCGTATGAGAGTCTGGGTCGAAGATACTGGCCACACCTGCGTTGGTTTCAAGACCTGAAAAGAAGTACAAGGCACCTGACTCAGCAGCGCTTTGTTTAAGGGGTCATACTAAGCCGGACTCAGTTATTACAGTAGCGGCCAGGAAGAAGTTAGCCAACCCGTCATCACCACCGTCAGCACCACCAGACAAGGAAGGTCGCAAGCTGGAAGCCATGGTTAGAAAGGTGTCTTCCTCAGCATCTCTCACTATTAGATCGGGCAACGCATCAGCTATGACAGCGAACTTTGGCTTTGCATGTCCAAGCTGACCAAACATCTACCTGCAGATCTGCAGGAAGAAGCCAGGTCTATCATTGCAGACGGAGAAGCTACTTCAGATCACATGATCGACGCTGCAGTCGATGTGTCTGAGTCAGATTTCAGGCAAATGGCCCACGGCACAGTACTAAGGAGACAGGTCTGGATGAAAGCCACGAATTTCAGGCTTGAGGTGCAGGCACAAATATTGGACATGCCCTTCGACGGGCAAGACTTATTTGGCAAAAAAGTAGATGACCACCTAAAAGGAAAAAAAACAGACACAGCTCGAGCCATCAGTTCCTTGAAGGATAAATATAAAGACCGTAGGGCTTTTTGGCCCTTTTGACGTTCAGCATTAAAAGACAGAGGTGTTAGGGAGAATTCTCATTCTATGGCTAATTTCCCACTTGGTAAGAGTGTGAGCTTTTCCCCCACTCTTACCCAAGTTTTGCCATGTGTCTTTTACCTGTTTTTAGGATTGTGGGCTCTGGAGGACACCACTTCAGTAGCCCCCTTCCTTGTGTGTGTCACACAGCACCTTCAGTGCAGTGACACAGGGTTGTCATTCAGACTTCCCACCGACTCCATTTCTGAGGTGACTACTGTCCCCCAGAAAAGGGTAAAGTTACCATTAACTTTACTTAGTCAAATTTAACCACAGATCCAGTACACACCATTTTACATGGAGTGCTGGAAGGGTTAACTCTTAACTCTTTTTATCTGTACCTCCTGAAGCATTGTTTCGCTCTTTTAACATTTAGACATGGCTGGTGGCAGTGGTATCTGCCCTAAATTTCTACCGCGGTTATCTTATATAACTGTGGTAATATTGTAGGCTATTGCGTTAGCCTCAAACTTAAACTCGCTTGACCAAATCCTTTTTCTTTTGGCTCTGGTGCGGTTTATTTGCCATTTCTTTTTGTTAAACTCCTTCTTGTGTTTTACTTTGCACGGCAAACCAGGTTTGCCTTCTTTGTTCGCTGTCTTTTGGCGGGCTTCTACCTAGAAGCCCTCCTCAAGGCGCCTGGGTGTCTAGGTGGGCTGAATGTGAGGGAGGGGTGTAGTCACCCCCTGCACAGGGTATCCTAGGAAACCCAAGTCGCACTTTGTCAGTATTGGCTGAGGTGGTTGTCCGGGCTGGACAACTCCCCCCCCCCCCGCTGGGTGATTGACAGCCAGTGTGTGTGAATGGGTTTTTTTTGCATAAAAGGCAGGTCTCTTGGGCTGGACGTCAGAGAGTCGCCACTGGAACTACAAGGAACCAACGAGAAGTGGAGGAGAGGTCGACTGCTGCAACTACCCCGTACTGGTGAAACCCTGCTGCAGTCCTGAGCTATCTACCCTTCAACGACTAAGGGGAGATCCAGTCCGGAGTCTTCTTCCCTTGAGCCTTGTGGGGATAACCAGCTCAACTTCTTCAACCAGAGGTCCCCTTCGTGGTCGAAATCGCTGCGCACTGCTGTAGTGATCCGGATAGCCACCTGAAGAGCCTCTCCTGTTTTTAAGGAGCTTACCTTTTATTCGTTGATCGCTGCTGCCGGCCTCATCCCTGTGTGGTGCGGACCCCCTCATCGTCCTTCTTCGTGCTGAAGCTCCAGGAAAGCGTGGGCCTGCGGGAAACCAACAGGAACAACTGCCGTGGCACCATCTTCGTTCTTTGAGAAAGGTACTGTGTCCTATTTGAGGAATTTTGGGTGAAATCCCTATTTCTCTTCTTTAAGGCTTGTCCTTACTTTTCCCTCCTTCTTATAACTTTTGCTTCCGAACATTGACAATATCAAAGTACTCTTGGCTGCATTGAATCGTGAACTGTCTGACTGTGTGATCCTCGACAACAGGCACCCGGTGTCACTTGACTTTTGCTCCGGCCCTTTGACTCTTGAATTCCTGTCTATGAGTTTTCTTCGATTCTGTCTGCCTAACCAACATATTGCCTATGATTTTTGCCCCCAACTCTCTCTGGGTATCTCGGTTGCTAAGTGTGTTTTTGCCACGGTAGCGTTTCTTGCCGCGGATACGGGTTTATCTAGTAGGTCGAACTGTCAAAAAGTGATCGCAATCGTATTCACGGTAACATGTTTTGTTTTGTAACACCGGTCCATTCAAACACAGGGTACTTACCTTGAGTAATACTGTACAAAGTGAATTGGTTAGTTGTAGTATATTTTACGTGTGGTTTTTGAATTAATAGAAGGGTCGTGCTGATAACAAATGGTTTAAAAATAAATGTACTTATATTTTTTTACCTGAAACCTTGAGTCAGTGTTTGCTTGAGTCACAGTAATTGTGGTCCCTTTGTGTAATCTCTGCTACTGCTCGTATACTCTCGAGATAAGCCTGGCTGCTCCACTACTGCTACCACTTTAACATAGTAGTACAGGCTTGTACCAAAGGTAAAACTTGTATTGCCACCTGTAGTCTTAATTGTGTGTAGTGGTCTCTAAGGGCACTGCACGGGATTCTGCCTAACAAGAGGATATATTCGTTCTTCCTATGGTCAAAAGATGCAAGGAAACACATTCCAAAGCAACAGATATCAATCCGCCAACAGGTATTCCCAGAGAGGATGGCGCGGCTCTTCCCAAGGTAAAGCCCAGAACAAGCAAAATTGACCTTTCAGTTCTTCCCCCTCTAAGTAAAACACCTGTGGGGGGAAGGGTAAGCCAATTTTTTCAATGCTGGAATGGAGTAACATCGGACAAGTGAGTATTACAAGTGGTCCGCAAGGGTCTCACCATAGAATTCATAAACCAACCTCCCTCACTTGCTCCCACCCCTCGCAAAGTTCACATGCTGCGACACGTCATGGCAGAAGTTAAAAAATTACTGCACAAAGCAGCTATGGAACCAGTTCCTTATCCCCAGAAGGGAAAAGGGTTCTACTCCCGTTTCTTTCTAATCAAGAAAAAGAACGGCCAATGGAGGCCCATATTGGACTTGAGGGCACTCAACAAATACATCAAATGCATCAAATTCAAAATGATATCCCTGCAAGGCGTTTTAACGTGGCTGAACAAAAACGACTTCCTAGCCACACTGGATTTAGAAGAAGCATACTTCCACATTCCAATTCAGCCTGCCGCAAGACAGTTCCTCAGGTTTGCTATAAGAGATCTGCATTTCCAATTCCGGGTACTCCCGTTCGGGCTAAAATCAGCACTGAGGTTATTTACCAAATGCCTGGTGCACATAGCAGCAAACCTCAGAAGGTTTGGAACGGAGGTATTTCCATATTTGGACGACTGGTTGAATAGGGCAAGCTCCTACAGTCAAGCACACTTGACAGTATCGAAAACGATAGAACTCCTAAAAGGATTAGGTTTTTCGATAAACAACATAAAATCCTGCCCAGTATCCAGCAAGATGGTTCTCTTCCTGGGAGCCGAGTTCGACACCACCATTCCCAGGGTAAGACCCGCGGCGGACAGAGTAGCAGCCATCCTCCGCTCGACATCATTGTTCCTAGAAAAAGAGACAATCATGGTACGCTCTTTCAAATCCCTCCTGGGCATGATGTCCTTGTGTATATTTCTCATACCAAATTGCAGACTTCGCATGAGACCATTCCAGGAGGCCATAGACCACCACTGGAATCAAGCGATAGGTTCATGGGAAGATGTAGTTCAGATACCGAAAACAGTTCACAAGGCACTTCGATGGTGGAGTACTCAGCGGAACCTGCTCCAACGGATGCCATTCCAGGCACCAACATCTACTCTTCTTTTAAGGACATGATGTGTCCCTTTCGGGATGGGGAGCGCACTTGGCGGACCTCCAAACGAAAGGGGCTTGGTCAGACCAGGAATCACAGCTCCACATCAATGTCCTAGAGCTCAGGGCGATACGATGGTCTCTAAAAGCTTTCCTTCCAGTAGTGGCAGGTGAAGTATTGACCATCCAAACAGACAACACAACCTCCATGCACTACACAAACAAGCAAGGGGCACGAAGTCAGAGATCTTATCACAGGAAGCTCAACTGCTATGGTCTTGGGCCTTACACCACAAAGTCCAGATCAGGGCGGAACATCTCCCGGGAGTGGACAATGTCCTAGCGGATAAACTGAGCAGGGAGTATGCGTCATTCCATGAATGGGAGCTAGACTAAAAGGAAGTCCAACAGATTTTCTCCATATGGGGCCAGCTACAGATCGACCTCTTTGCCACCAAAGTCAACAGAACATGTCAAGCATTCGCCTCAAGGTACCCAGAACATCAGTCAACAGGAGATGCAGCCTCGGTGGACTGGACAGGGAAATTCCTTTATGCTTTTCCCCCCATTCCACTCATAGCCAGAATTCTGCACAGAATGAAGGAACAGGAATGCTCCATGATCCTACTAGTACCGGACTGGGCGCGACAGATCTGGTACCCGACTCTGCAGCACCTATCCCGATGGCCTCCAATTCGCCTCCAGGTGCATCAATATCTATTGACTCAGCAGAACCACAAGGTCCTCCACCACGACCTGGCAAGCCTCTCCCTCAAGGCTTGGTTCCTGAGCAGCGCAAACTCATGAATTTGAGCCTTCCGGCAGACTGCTGGGACATAGGCCTCTAGAGCCCCCTCGACGAGAATCACCTACGTGCGGAAATGGACCCGCTTCTCTAAGTGGTGCGAAACATCTACGATTCATCCCATTACAGCTTCGGTAGAACAGATACTACCTTACTTATTGCTTTTGGCTAAGGCAGGTCTCTCCATGTCCTCCATCAAAGTTCACCTGTCGGCCATATCGGCATACACAACGACTCCAGAAGCAAAGCCAAACTCTCTCTACCGGCTATCAAGATCTTCCTGAAAGGGTTGATGCGTACTTACCCTCCTACGCCCTCATCAGTTCTTTCTTGGAGCTTAAACACAGTACTAACGGCCCTCATGGAACCCCCTTTCAAACCCATTCACAGATGTGAAATAAAGTTCTTATCTTGTAAAACGGCTTTTTTGATTCCATGACATCGGCCAGGAGGATCAGTGAATTGCAAGCTTTATCTTCAGAACCTCCTTTTCCTTTTTTCAGCAAGACTGTGTCATTTTGAGAACACACCCTAAATTTCTTCCCAATGTCTAAACGGAAATTACACTCACAGAGCGCCTTGTTCTACCATCTTTCTTCCAGAACCAAACCTCAGAGGCGGAAAGAGCTTTGCATTCTCTAGATATGACTAGAGTTTTGAAATTCTATTTGCAGAGAACTAAAGAGTTCCGTTCATCTAACAGGCTGTTCATTGCCTTTTCTGGTCGCTCAAAAGGGCAACATATCTTCAAACAAAGTCTGGCAAGATGGGTCTCTTTATACATCACCCATTGTCATCTATTGAAGGGCGACACCCTCTCCAAACCGCCTTCAGCACACTCCACCAGAGGGAGAGCGGCATCAGTAGCGTTTCTCGCAGGGGTACCCTTGAAGTAAATTTGCAGAGCCGCTACCTGGAGTACTCTGCACACGTTTGCTAAACACTACTGCCTAGCAGAAGATGCCAACAAGGAATCTGCAGTTGGTCAGGCAGTGCTCCACCACCTCTTTGCATAAGGTAGGACCAGCCTCTTTTCCCGCCTTTTCCTGAGTACTTAACCGTTGTGTTGCTGCATGGTAAAGGTTTGTCAGAAAAGAATATTCTGCATCTATGCTTATATATATTGGTATATGATGGTGGCATGCTTTAACTGCTTGGTATTCTATTCAAGCATCTGAATCTATGAAAGATCCAATTGTGGAGAAGTCTTAGTTACTTACCTGTAAGTGTATTTCTCCAGCATTGGTATCTTTCATAGATTCACATGCGCCCACCCGCCTCCCCTGAGAGGCTGCTCCTATGCTCAGCACCCATCATACTGTAGTTCCTACGGTTCAAAATCTGAAGATGGCTGACTGGGGTGGAGCAGACCCAATCCCAATATATAATAATTTTTGATTTTGGGATGTGTAAAAATATGTAAAAATAACCAATTTATTTGTTTCATCACAATTGCCCAACAACAAGGGGCACTTGTTTTTCCTATGATTTCCAAGTAAGGTCACAGTTTATCATTAATACAATTGTTTCTTCAATTCCATACTTCCACTTGTTAAGAGTTCATTTGTAAGCCAACTGTGACTAAGAACAAATTTATGTCAACTTTCTTCACTAAGTGTTCTTATTTCCTTAATGACCCTACACCTAATAATTGTATGTACCATTTATATAACTGATTTTATATGCTTTTATATGCTAGACCTCACTTTTGTATGTTATTTCAGTTTCCTTGATATAAAGCTTTTACTTTGTAATTTCCATAATGTTTATGTCTCATTTTGAAGGTATGACTTTACTTTTTACCGCATGTAATATCTATGAATTATACTAGCTATAAAGGTTTTGGACCGGATGAATAATTCTAATTCATTTATACCCTATATGGGCCAACCCTTGATACACCAGGACCTTGTTTTGTTGTAAATACAGATCTCATTGGTTGGGGCCATAAAGGACCAAAGTGAGATGGAGGGACTACACAATAGAATGGCTCATAGGCCACAATAGGGTATTTACATGCATTCTCTATGGAATAGTGGATGTATATTAAAAAAATGTTTAATAATAATTTTTATCACCGAGGATTCCCAGTCTGATGACAGGGAATATTCAAGCATGTGAATCTATGAAAGATACCAATGCTGGAGAAATACAGTTGCAGGTAAGTAACTAAGACTTCGTCACGTTTTCTGCTTGTTCGGTCTCCCTTCTGTTATCATTTTAGATTGGGGATCCTAATTCTTGTCACATTTCTGGTGAGCTCTTAGCGTGCTCCTGGGAATAGACGCACGCTTTTCGTCCTCGTATCACCCCAAAACAGATGGGGAGACGGAACATGTGATTCAGACATTAGAACAATACCTACTCTGCCTATGTCTACAAAATCAAGATACCTGGTTCAACGTGCTGTACACTGCTGAGTTCACTTATAACAACGCTCCTCATTCGTCCACAGGTTTTTCCCCATTCTATTCTTTATATGGTCATCATCCCTGTACATTCCCATTAATGGACAACCCATCCACCTCCATTCCTGCTGCTGATGCATGCTATATATGATATATGATATGATATGATATGATATGATATGATATGATATGGCATTTATATATAGAGATCTCAAGTCCATTCATGAACAAACACAAGCACACATGCAGAATGCACAGAACACCATGCGTCATGTAGCAGACAGCCATCGTCACCCGACCCCAGTGTATGGACCAGGTGACAGGGTCTGGTTGTCGACACAGTACCTTTAAATCCCAGGTAGCCGCAAGCTGCGTTCACGTTTGTAGGTCCTTATCGAGTTGCCAAGGTCATCAATCCTGTTTCATTTTGCTTGTCTTTGCCTGCTGCCTGGCTTATCCATCCGGTCTTTCACACTTCTCTTCTAAAACCGTGTCCTCCTACTACCCATGCTGTTGTTCCCCCTCCTTCTCTTGTTTTAAGTTCCACTGATGAATACAAGTTCCAAGCCATCCTTGACTCCTATCTGTGCAGAGGTCGCCTTCAAAATCTTGTAGATTTGGAGGGGTACAGGCCTGAAGAAAGAACCTAGGAACCTGTTGAGAACTTCCATGACTCTGATTTAGTAGCACGTTTTCATCGTACTCACCCTCATCAGGACTCTTTCATACACTCACCACCGCTGCGAGTCCGGCGATGTCATGCTCCACCTTGCAGGGTCCTGCACGCACGACGCTTCCCGCAACACGGTTGGAGGTTGCCATGGTGCTGCACCACGGAAACACACACACATCGGTCTCAACACTTCACTTAGTCAAATAAAAACACTATCCGAAAACAGGAGGTGATAGTCAAAGGCATCCACTTCAGGCAACAGGTCTATGAGTTTGTCTAACCAGTGGCAGACACTCTGGCCCCCCATACATCACAATAAATGTTAGCGAGCTCACCAGAGTGTCAGCTCTTGAATTAATGAGATCTTTTTTGTCTCATTGAAAGTCACACACTTCATTGCATTGAATGGGCAATAGAAATGTTGGGATGTCTAACATTTAAAACCTTCTTTCCAAGATGGGGCCGGCGGAGTCAGACGTGTGTAAACGTCTCCGTCCGCCACTGTGCTGCATTCGCAGCAAAAAATTAAACATTGTGTATTGTGACAAAACGTCACATCCAGTGATCCCGCTTGTATTGCTCTCCCCAAAGTGCACGGAACAAACATAAATCACTAATGCAATTACAGAGCAAATACTTTGAACGTAGACAGATGCAATAACTCACAGTCACACATTCTTAAAAGATAATCAGCTCTTATAGGGCTATTTATACCAAGTTTAGAAGTACATTGAAATAACTCACAAAAATAATATGGACATAAATCACAGAAGAAGTAAATAATTCAAAAGGAAATACATCACCGTGAGCGTAACAGGATTCCTCATCTCGCCCAGAAGCGGCTGAAAGACCCCAGGAACAGCCAGGCCCAGAGCACCACAGCTCACAGGAGGGCCGGACGTAAGCGTCCTTCTCCGGCTGAAGTCTCACCTGACCACCTCCGGGCTTCCGCATATATACACACTCCACAAAGGGGAGTCAATTCTCAAACCTTCTGGAAATTGCACTTGCGCAGTTGAGGAACAGCCGTCGGTTGCCAGCTGGGTCAATCGAAAGCTCCCCACAAGAAGCGTAGTGCCTCCCTTCTCTAAAAACACGCTCCACGGAGAACAGTAGCAAACCATAACAAAGTTAGCTTTCCTAGCAGAAATGTCCTTGACCGCATACCAGGTTTGGAAAGCATGTTTTTCTCAGCACCGTGAATCTAACACTCAGCAAAATGTGTGCAGCTTTTCACTGCGGCATGAAGTAAATATCCATCATGGTCCTGAGCGCTCCCAGAATGCATTGCGCACCAGCGCCGTTTTAGTTTAAGCATAACAATTCCACCCTTGGATATTTACCTTCCATAGCCTGGTGGCACAGGAACCGGTCTCTGAAACCTACGAAATGTTAAAACTAAATTGGGAATACAGTGGATGCAACAACAACAAGCAATTATGATAGACAATATAATAAAAATGCAAGCAAAAGCATAGCGTAGCGTACCCCCAATATCAGGTATCCATGAAAATAACCAATCCCACCAATTTCCAGTACGATCTTGAGACACTTGAGAAATGAGATCCCTCAAACCTCGAATATGACTTTCAATAGATTGTGACTGGTCACTTAAATTGAAACAACACATACCTTCAAATGCGTTACACCCTAAATTATGTTTTAGCAATAGATAATCAACAGCAGCTCTGTTCTGCAAAGTTGATTTTCTAATAACTTGACGATCAAGGAGTAATTCTCCTAATGCCTGCGAAGTATGATTAAGGCTTTTGACTACCAAACATGCTAATTTCATCAAAGATTTATAACCTCCAGCAGCTAAACCCCAAACTCCCACTAATGAAAGGGTTAATGCTAGAACCTCAGCTTCTGATAACAAATGTACATGTGAATCACAGTCAGGAGATAGACCTACAGATTCGAAAGTTGACCTTTTACCTCGAGTTATCGCTGGGTGTAAAGGAAACATCATTAGTCCTAATTGAGTTAAAGCACATGGACCTCCAGAAATGTTAGCTGGAATATAAGTGTATGTAATGTCACCACATGAAAAGAGCCAACCTGTTGGAAGTTTCACATGATTCAAATGACTGGCAGTTATCACTGTATGATTACAAGACATAGTGTTATTTACACTGGTGCATTTGCGTGGCACTCGCGAACATAGTCTTCTCTCGAACATTGTATGATTGTGCTGATTGGTCAACTCTATTTGTCGGCATTTGCCAATTTCTTGTGCATTGCATGTCATAACGTAACATACATCACCTTGGGTTATATTATAAGTAATAACACGTGTCAAATTTCTCCATTTACGGTCAGTCTCTTGGCAGAATCTACAGTATTCGTAAACTGAAAAAGATTGCCTAATATCTGAGTCTTGAACTAAAGAATCATTGTGTATGACTCTGAAGATATGCTTTAAAACCAGAACAGGCGTCGGCACCGCTACTAAACACGTAGTCAATAAAGCTTCAGCATTGGGCACATCAGTAAGACAAAAGTGTGATATGTTCAGTACTTGCTGTGCCAGATATATCCACATATTCTCCGCTTGAGTGATCATAGGAGAATGTTTTCGCCTTCCTGCAAACGCATCCTGCACGACTGGCATCAAGGTGCCATACTGTCTGAAGAGCCAAAACCACAGTCCCCACGGGTAGTTAACACTGTAGTAGGCTCCCCCTTCTTAATCATTGACAATTTAATGGGAATTACTATTAATTGGGCCACTCGATCACCCTTGTGGATTGATAACAATTGATGACTTTAATCTCACCCTGGTAATCAGCATCAATTACCCCCTCCCAACTCCCTTCAATGCTAGGCCAGATCTAGGGGCAATCCATCCCATATGCTCTGGGGGAATCTGTACTCCAATCCCTGTTTCAATTACAACTATTCCTCTTGGATCTAATCTGATTTCTTCATGGGAATGAAAGTCTACCCCTGCTGACTCGGGAGTTGCTCAATAGGGAGCTAAAGAACCTGAAGTAATTTCCCAGTACAATAGTGTTTCTCTGACTGAATTGGGTTGAACCTGTAAAGTAGGAGTCATTAATCGCATCAAACGAGTTTCATGTTCATACACAGGCCTATTGTTTAATACTTGCACCACATCAAACACACGATCACGCCAGCCTGCCAAACTGCCGTCTCCAGATTTGCGCCACTGTTCTTTCAATAACCCATTCATTCGTTCAATTAACCCTGAAGCAGCTGGGTAATATGGGACGTGGTCCAACCACTCAATGCTCTTTTCCTGACAAAACTCCTGGATTAATTTGCCTTTGAAATGTGACCCATTGTCACTTTGAATCTGCAAAGACACTCCATAATGTAGTATGATCTGATCTTACAACCAGATGGTGTTCAGTTGGGTTGCACGTTTGCACGGCAAAACCATCAAATATCCTGAGTATGTATCCACAATAGTGCATGCACAATGACAACCTCTACTAATTGGCATGGGACCGATATAATCGATCTGCCAAATTTGACCTGGTAAATTTTCCTCTTCTCAATGTGCCTCGAACAATTTGAGGGATAGGTCTATGCAATTGGTGTTGGCACACGGGACATTGCAAAATGATCGTTTTCACTACTTCTAAAGGAAGACTGATTCCTCGAGCTTGTGCCCACCTGATAGTAGCCTTTTCTCCAAGGTGCCCACATTTCTGATGGGCCCATTAGGCCAAACCCTCCAAATCGTCTTTCTGAGCCTCTGCATCCAGAGATGAAATCCTTGTGTGTTTGTCTGCAACAGAATTAAACCAACGTTCTAATGAGTCTGTGGCACAATGCGCGTCCACATGATATGCAGTGACTTCACTTTGTAATAACATTTCTGCAATATCTCACCACAGTTCTTTTCCCCACAACTCTTTTGAATGAATCTTCCACCCATTCTTTTGCCAAGTTGGCAACCACACTGCCAATCCATTCGCCACTGACCATGAATCAGTGTACACATAACATTGACCAGGGGTCTCTTGTTTTAATGCTTGGTAAACTGCGTAAAGTTCTGCAAACTGACTGCTCTTCCCTTTCCCTGTCGTTGTCAACATCTTTTTTGTTTTGGGATTGTACGACACTGCTTTCCAGTACTGCTCAGTTCCCACATATCGAGCTGAACCATCCATGAACCAAGCATGCTCTGTTTGCTCCACGGTCAAATCGCTGTAAGGTACTCCCCATTTCACGGGAGACTCACATTTTTCAGGCACTTCCGGTGGTTTGTAATCTGAGGGCGGTATGTTGGCTACTTGCTCATGTAATTTTGCCACTCCGCCCTTTCCTGATTTGGCTCTGTCTTGAATGTACCATTTCCACTTAATTATGCTGGCTTCTTGAGCATGTCCTATTCTATGCGTTTTAGGAGAGCTCAGTAGCCATTGCATGATTGGTATTTCTGGTCTCATGAATACATCATGGCCCACCGTCATCTGCTCGGTATCAACAAGAGCCCACTAACACGCCAGCAATTGCTTCTCAAACGGAGTGTATGAGTTACCAGCATCGGGCAACTTACGACTCCAAAACCCTAATGGCACACATTTCCTGTCTTGTTTCTGCCACACACTCCAGTTAGCATAATTGTCTTGTAGAGACACATTTAATTCCACTTCGCCTTCCTTCAAGGGCCATAAATCAAGCACCTGCTGCACGGTGTCTTTCGCCATCTCAAAGGCTTTCTGCTGCTGTTCCGCCCACTGAAACTCATATTTCTTTCGTGTCACCTTGTAGAGGGGGGCCAATATCTGCCCTAAATGAGGAATGTGCTGTCTCCAAAACCCAAACAGTCCTATAAACTGCTGAGCTTGCTTTTTGTTCATTGGAGTGGTGAATTCAAGTATTTTCTGTCGGGTCTTTGGCACCATTTCTAGATGCCCATGATGCCACTGAATCCCTAGGAATATCACTGTTTCAGCTGGACCTTGAATTTTACTCGGATTAATCTCCCACCCTTCCTTTTTCAATCCTTCCATAAGGACATCTAACTGGCTTTGCACACTGTGCTCATCCTTGCCTTGAATCAAAATATCATCAATGTAATGAGAGATTTGTATGTCAGGTTTACACGGTATCTTGTCTAAGTGCTCTGCCACCAGCTGGTGACAGATAGTCGGGCTGTGTATGTACCCCATAGGTAGCCTCGTGAAAGTGTACTGACGTCCACTCCACTAAAATGCAAACTGTTCTTGACACTCGTCAGCAATTGGCACAGAGAAAAATGCATTAGCTAAATCGATCACTGCATACCAAGTCCCCTCAAACTTTTGGACATTTTCAATCAATGTAATAGCATCTGGGACTGCGGGCACTAAGGGAAGAGTGTGTTTATTCAACTCCCTGTAATCCACGGTCATCCTCCATGACCCATCTCCCTTTTTAATAGGCCAGAGAGGATTGTCCCATGAGGTGGTAATAGGGCATAATACACCCGCCTCCACGTACTCTCTGATGGTGTCTGAAATTTCCTTGTGCCCCCCAGGAATGCGGTATTGTTTCATTGCTACCCGCTTGGTTGCCACTGGCACTTGCACTGGGGGCATCTTCAATTTGCCTACGGTAATGGGTGTACAGATCAATGCACTCACCCCAAACTGGTACGTTTTACTGCCAAGTCGCAAGGTTAACCCTTCCAAAATGTCAAAGCCAATTATATATTCAGGTATCGGGACAATCAACACTTGGTATTTCTGCCTGTTCAAATTGCCTATCTTCATCTCCACTTTCGTTTGTACTGCGGGGGTCTCCTTTCCCCCTAGACCTGTAATAGTAAACTGTTTGCCTTTAAATCATGTTGGATTACCATGAATCAAAGAGGCCTCCGCCCCGGTGTCTATCAGTGCTCGCACCCCTTGTGTATTTCCTGGCCCCCAAAAAATCTTAACATCAACTTGAGACCGCCTATCCACTTTTATGCGGGCAGACGCTGCCGGAGCTTGGCCGAAGCCCTAGTCAAACTTCAATGAGTATGGCTCGACTCTGCCTCTCGCATCGCACTCACTACCTTTCTCAAATCAGCGTATGATGGCTGGTACGGGGAAGGGGTCCCCATAGACCCTTCATCTTGTTCTTCCGCAGGGGGAGCAGAAGTTGAGGTGTCCCCCTGTGGCGTGGTGACTACTTGTTTCTTAACCTGTTTATAGCGCTCTTTGGCTGCAAGTCCTCGTTTTTTGTATAATTCATACATTACTCCGGTTTCAATGCCATCAATTTCTTCGTCTGGCACACCATCTTTTAACAAAGCCGAAAACATGTCTTTTCGGGACACTCAGGAGTCTCTGCTATCTTGCCGCCTGCCTTTGGTTCTTCTCTCACTACGCCCCTCTCTCTCCCGTGGCTTGTTATCGTTCGTATCCCAGTCCTGCAAATCTGCAAGTTGCCGAATGGCATCTGCTACCTCTTCAGTAGCCTTGCCCGTCATACCTACGAGCAAAGTCATAATGACACTTTTGTAGGCGGGTGGCGCAGTTCTAATCACCATGTTTCGAGTTGAAACTGAGAGCGGCACGGCTCCCATGTGATCAGGAGCATCTATGTGAATAGCCTCTTTCATAGCATGCTCTCTAACTTTTTGAATTGCTTCTCTCAACGTATACCAATTCGTTTCTTCACTGGGTCAATCTGTGGTAATAGGGTATTTACGGTTACATGCTTGGGCTACCAGGTGCAACAAAGACACCTGCGTATCTTGACAATTTGCATCAGGGGCGGTCCTGCTCTTAAGACCTCCTGTACATTGGTGTCAATTGACAGGGGTAAACAAATGCAGTGAATCCGTAGAATCTACCAACAACCCTGCAGCACCCCCATCTAGTAATCTCACCATCCATGTCAGTAAAGCTTCCCCTGATTTTTGCCTCAAACGGGTAATAATTTCCCCAACCTCCTGTTGTGTGTAATCCTCCAGCGTGGTTAAATCCACCATTCCGCCAGCAGGATTCTGCGGGTGAGGTCCGGCTCGCCGTCTTCTAACGGGCTTAGCCACCACTGTTTTCTGTTTTACTTCCATTTTGGGGTCAGACTCATCTGCGGAACTACTTTCTAGACTGGTTGAATCAAAAATATCACCATCCCACTTATCCGGATCCCAGTCTATGCCAGCGATAGCGATTACAGTTGCCACCTTTCTTTTGTTGACCCCTCCCTGTCTTTTCCTATACTTATACCGGGCTACTCTGACTGCTGCCCTCTCGGCAACCGCCTGATAGGTGTTGGCCTTATCTTTAAACAGTTTCATTTGAATCTGCTGCATTAACGCAGTCTGCCGTTCTGCAGCTAGCTCTCTTTCTAATCGCAAGACCTCATTTTTCTTTTCCACCTTCCTTTGATGTATTTTCCTATAAGCATGCAAAAGAACCCAACCTCGTCTACCTAATGCCGCACATTCTTTACCACGTTCTACTGGAACTTGTTGCAAGCATGCCATTACATCAGCCGGATCGGCATCTCCCAATCCTTGATCCCATGTTTCACTTAGACCTGCACCACATGCCCACGCCTGAGCCAATTTATCATATGGACTCTTAGTCCAGCCTGGAATAACAACATCAGAACAGTCACCGCCAGCGGTAACGCTTTTCTTCCTGAACAAACTACTCATTATCGCAAACAAAATAAAACCTTGTTGAATCTATATATTTTTTCTCTCCACGCTGCAATCACTCCCACAGGCACTCACACACTGACAAAAAGGAAAAAAAACTTCACTATTCAAAAACTTCACTTACAAGACAACCAAATCCTTTCTACGTTTCAACAGATTCTTGAATACTTGGCACAACTCATCACAAGTATCCTGTTTGTGACGCCAAAAATGTATTGCTCTCCCCAAAGTGCACGGAACAAACATAAATCACCAATGCAATTACAGAGCAAATACTTTGAACGTAGACAGACGCAATAACTCACAGCCACGCATTCTTAGAAGATCATCAGCTCTTATACGGCTATTTATTCCAAGTTTAGAAGTACAAAGAAATAACTCACCAAAATAATATGGACATAAATCACAGAAGAAGTAAAGAATTCAAAAGGAAATACATCACCGTGAGCGTAACAGGATTCCTCATCTCGCCCAGAAGCGGCTGGAAGACCCCGGGACCAGCCAGGCCGAGAGCACCATAGCTCACAGGAGGGCCAGACGTAAGCGTCCTTCTCCGGCTGAAGTCTCACCTGACCACCTCCGGGCTGACGCATATATACACACTCCACAAAGGGGAGTCAATTCTCGAACCTTCTGGAAATTGCACTTGCGCAGTTGAGGAACAGCCGTCGGTTGCCAGCTGGGTCAATCGAGAGCTCCCCCCAAGAAGCGTAGTGCCTAAAACACACTCCACAGAGAACAGTAGCAAAGTTAGCTTTCCCAGCAGAAATGTCCTTGACCGCATACCAGGTTTGGAAAGCATGTTTTTCTCAGCACCGTAAATCTAACACTCAGCACAATGTGTGCAGCTTTTCACTGAGGCATGAAGTAAATATCCATCATGGCTCCGAGCGCTCCCAGAATGCATTGCACACCAGCGCCATTTTAGTTTAAGCATAACACCGCTGGAGCGACGGAGCAACAGCGGACATGAGGAAAGCTGCCGAGAGTAGCAGGAGTTGGCGGAGTACGGCCGAGAAGGAGAACAGCTGACAAGGTGGGCGGCCGCAGCCTGCAGGGATCGGGTGCAGAAAGGGCACACCCCGCCCAGGAGTGGAGGACTGAGGCAGCGAACATCCCTTCAAGGTTAGCGCGGTCGGGACGTGGCTCAAACAGCAGAACATTAAGGGAAGGAGCAGTGCGGTGCCCTGGAGCCAGCAACACAGTGGAGAGGAGGCTCCTCAGAGTTAGAGAGCTGGGGTACGGACTTGGAGGCCGCAGGACCTTGGAAACAACACACAATAACCCATATTAAAGGCAGCCAGGAGGGGGTGGTGAGGTTAAGAGGTGTGTCAGCATTGGGTAGTAAACAGAGACAATAAAGGGCCCATTAGAGGCAGAGGTTTCACCACAGGGCTGTGGGGGCCCATAGGAGTTACCTGGAGAAATAGCAGGATCAAAGCACCATAATCACCAGACTGGGCATGCCTAGCATATCTGGATGAGATCCGGAGGGACTTGTATGAATGATATGATATGAAATGATATGGCATTTATAACGCGCCTATACACAAGTGTTTCAAGGCCCAAAGTGCACGGAACAAACATAAATCACCAATGCAATTACAGAGCAAATACTTTGAACGTAGACAGACACAATAACTCACAGCCACGCATTCTTAGAAGATCATCAGCTCTTATACGGCTATTTATTCCAAGTTTAGAAGTACAAAGAAATAACTCACCAAAATAATATGGACATAAATCACAGAAGAAGTAAAGAATTCAAAAGGAAATACATCACCGTGAGCGTAACAGGATTCCTCATCTCGCCCAGAAGCGGCTGGAAGACCCCAGGACCAGCCAGGCCGATAGCACCATAGCTCACAGGAGGGCCAGACGTAAGCGTCCTTCTACGGCTGAAGTCTCACCTGACCACCTCCGGGCTGCCGCATATATACACACTCCACAAAGGGGAGTTAATTCTCGAACCTTCTGGAAATTGCACTTGCGCAGTTGAGGAACAGCCGTCGGTTGCCAGCTGGGTCAATCGAGAGCTCCCCCCAAGAAGCGTAGTGCCTCCCTTCTCTAAAAACACACTCCACAGAAAACAGTAGCAAACCATAGCAAAGTTAGCTTTCCCAGCAGAAATGTCCTTGACCGCATACCAGGTTTGGAAAGCATGTTTTTCTCAGCACCGTAAATCTAACACTCAGCACAATGTGTGCAGCTTTTCACTGAGGCATGAAGTAAATATCCATCATGGCTCCGAGCGCTCCCAGAATGCATTGCACACCAGCGCCATTTTAGTTTAAGCATAACACCGCTGGAGCGACGGAGCAACAGCGGACATGAGGAAAGCTGCCGAGAGTAGCAGGAGTTGGCGGAGTACGGCCGAGAAGGAGAACAGAAGAGTAGGCAGATGGGTTCAGTGGTGAGGTTTCCTGCACAAAAGCAAGTTCTGTGTAAATGGACTTTTCCGTTTGGCCTCCTATTCTCATGGGAGGGACGACAACACAGGATCACGACCTGCGAGGAAGGGGGACAGATCCTGAACCTGCAAGAAGGAGCGGCGGAGGGCCGGGATGCTTGACAGAGGACGAGAAGGCAAAAAGAAGGAGTGGGAATGGAAGACAGTAATGAGAAAAGGCAAGAGCTCTGTCAGGACATGAAGAGAAACATTGCAACAAGTAAGAGGGAAGACTTTTCCATGTGAAGCGCACAGAGGGGGAGGGAGCGGCTGAATAGGGATACCCTGGAAAGGGGGACTACCGCAATCAGGGGTAAGACTTATACACGCACAATGGGGTGGCGGCTGTGTGGATATGGTCAAAGTGGAGGACAAGGTGGGATCTGAGAGTTGGGTTTAGTAATCCCCACAATATTTCTCCGGGACTGTATGAGGGCTAGGCGTTGTGGACAATACGCCTGAGCAGCCATAGGTACCTGTGCCCTCCTCAGGATAAGAGGGGGGGACGAGGGACGGTGGGATGGGTATCCTTGAAAACCCTTCTTTCAGGTAAGCCAAAAGGGCAAGTGTTAGTGAAATACTGTCTCCTTGCAGTAACACTGCCCACCAATCCTCTATTGATCTTGTCGTATATTGCGTGAAAAATGTACCCAGCCATTTACTTCTCTTTTGTTTTAGGCTTGGGCACAAGGTCTCCCTTTGCCATTAGCACAATCTACAACTGTAATCTCACAGAGATTTCTCTTTTCTTGCTTCCAGAATTTCTTTAGTGGGCAACAAGTTCATTCAGAATCTCATAAAATCTGTTCTTCGTCGATAGCATGGGAGTTTTTTCGAATATTGCTGCGGGTTTCCTCTTGCTCTATGTGCTGGATCTTTAAGTCCATAGAGCTTTAGACTTCTGACCTTTTCTCTTGTGCAAATCCAATCAAGGTCCAGGAACTTACTTTTTGTCATGGCTGGCTGGGTCTTTAAGGTTTCCCCAGACTGGCTTAAGTCTGCAAGTATACTTAAACACAACATTTTCCAGGTTTTTCACACTTGTTCCGAGGCCTCTAGCAGTGCACGATTTAGCATGTTAAAACCTCCTTCCAGCTTGTCTAGAAGGCATTCATGAAAGAAAGCTAACTTTTTCCATTGAACAGTTGCATATAATTACATCTTGACAATCTGGGTATCACCTACACTAACTATGCGGATGATACCCAGATTCTCTTACCACTTACCAGGGATTATGGGGAAGATCTGGCTTTGGTGAACAGAGTCTATAGCATCGTTCAAGCATGGATGGCCAACCACGGCCTCTGCTTGAACGATGACAAAACAGAGCTTACCATCCTGGGCTCTGCAGCCCGCATCTCTAAACTCAACCGAAACTATTCTGCATTCATTATCGATGAGAACACTATTAAGGTCGCTAAAGAAGTAAAATCGCTAGGTTTTTACCTTGACTCGACTCTTTCCTTTACCAAACAGGTGAATTCACTGGCCTCATCCACGGCCTATACATGCAAATTAATACGAGCCGGCAAACAATTCCTATCAGAAGACAGCTTTCTTATTCTAGCTAGAGCCCTCATCTTATCAAAATTAGACTATTGCAACTCCCTCTTTATAGGGACTTCCAAACAAATAATCAACAGAATACAAGTGCTCCAAAACAATGCACTTAGCGCGGCCCTAAGCATCCCGAGAAGAGCACATATTTCTGAAATAAGATGCAAACACAAATGTCTCTCTACCCAAGAAATAAACAACCTTAAAGCTGCATCCCTCATCCATAAGTGCCTTAACAACAAAGCCCCCTACTACCTCATAGAACGATTTACTAGAAAAAAACATACTAGACTCACTAGAACAGTCAGCCCTAACTCCCTTTTAGTGCCCAGATTTAAGCTAACCACTATCGGAGGTTCCAGCTTCCCTGTCAAGGCAGCTCTATTGTGGAACTCCCTACCCCAGGCACTTAGATCTGACCTAACATTCAACAAATTCAGAACAAACACTATAAAATGGCTTACCGAAAATGCCATATAACGGATACTCTCCCATCCACCACTACATGCATTTCACCTGTCATAGACTGACCTGTTACTAGGCAACGCTAGCTATATATTGAATGCGTGGCTGTGTTTTTCCTGTATTGTACATGCCTCACCCTGTGGAGCCAAGAATGTCCTGTTTTCTGCCATATGTTGTAACCGTAACCTTTTCTGCATCCAAGATGTAAACTTCCTTGTTTTATGCGCCCTGCTACTCGAGGGTCCGGCGTCACAACAAATAAATAAACAAACAAACATCAGACCGAGCTCTTCACGTATCAATTCTATAGGAATTGCTGAGGGGAGCGCCAGCACCTGTCTCCAATATGCCCCTTCCAACTTCGGCCAGAGTTCCTTGGGAAGGAGAATTGTAGTTTCTGATCTGTATGTGATCACAGAGTTGTTAAAGTTTGGGGAAGGGTGAGGGGACAAGGGGGTGGGGAGAAGGGGTAGGTACCACCAGAAGAAATGTCAGGGAGTTCAAGAATCAGGTGATGGTGGGAACATTGCAGATCAGTAGGTATGTTATGGTAATGTTTATTTGTAAAGCACCTATACACAATTCAAGTGTTTCACAGTGCTCAAGGAGGGAGGGAATAAGGGGAAAAATCAACAGTCATTCAGAGCCCTTGAATTTCTGAATGATACAAGTATACACAGGCAGAGTAAATGCATATAATACAATTAACAGTGTAGATAACAGCAAACAGGTCTGTAGATAACAGCAAACAGGTCTGATGACGATTCTGCAGTTTTTCCAAGTACATAGAGGGGCAAACATGCAATCAGGGGTGACAGGGAGGATAGATAGATGATCTTCAAGGCATGGTACGTTCAGATCGTGCAAGTGCATAGACGGAACAGGTGAGGGGGAGGGGAGCAGACAAGTGCAGCGGGGTGAAAGTGCACCCAGTCAGTCAGAAACTGGGGTAAGTGCTAAGAGATGCCACTCTTATGGGTCATTGACCAAGTGCAGTAGTGATGAGGCAAGTGCAGGCCCGGAGGCAAGTGCAAGAGAACTGGCGAGGGTGCCAGGGACATGTGAGACTCTGAGGTACACCCGGCAGCCAGGCAGCAAGCTGTGTGGAAGGAGGTGGTAAAGAGGGATAGAGCAGAGAGAGAGGTTAGCATGGTAGAGGGAGAAAGAAGGAAGAGGAGAAGAGGAATGTCTTAAGGAGTTTCCGGAACTTAAGGAGATCAGGCTCAAGACAGAGGTCAGGGGCATGGCTAGCTGGCGTGCAATGAGCACATAGTTTCACGGAGCTCCCACTCCACTAGCCGGAATCCTGACGAAACCCAATATTAAAACCCCATAAAGTGTGCCCAAGGCAGCCTAATTGGTGCAGGACAAACAGGTGCCACGAGAGGAGATCCGGAGTGGAGGAAACGTGTAGCACATCCTCCGGTAAATCGAGCTGGAAGATGAGTGGCGAGATACCACGACATGGAGGCAAGATGGCCGTTGCGACAGCCTAACGGAGCGCAGTGGACAGCAGCAGCGACCCGAGTGATCAACGAGCAGGAGTTGGGCTCTAAAGACAATAAGCCCCAGCAGAGTCAACGTAGCTCCGAAGAGAACAAGGAAGAAGGTGGGGGCTCCCGAGACGGCTGGGTGGCCACACAGACCTGGTGTGGTTCTCCCACTTGCTGCGTGGAGTTCGGAGACACCAGGACCTCCTCCACACTACGTGGGATTGAAATATCAGGACAGAACCGCACTGAGCAGCGGCAAGCGGTGATGAGGGAGTGAGCGAGAGACGCGGGATAACAGCGCAAAGGGGGCAGGCTCTGCAATACAGTGCGCAGGTCGGGGACGATCCGTTAACCCTGAACCTGCCCACGAGTGAAGGAGTGGAGAGGAACAGAGAGGAGCTGCACCCGACACACAAGGTCTGGAAGTCCAAAGGACTACTGTTGGAGACCCACACTTGAGAGCACGAAATAAAGAAGAGCGGAGCCGGTGGACCGGCATATGACAAGGAACACAGAGAAGTGAGAAGCGGTAGCGTGACCAACTGCACTGTACTCCCAACCCCCCTCTTCTGATAAGCAGCCCCCCCGCCCCTAGCCCCTGGTACGGATCAGGGTAGAGGGGAAACATTTGAGTCTAGGAACGGGACTAAAATGCTGGGACCGGGCAAAAGAAGTACTCAGGAGAGGACAATACACCACGGGTGGAGTGCTGCTGGATGAACTAGCCTGAGGGCCTGCACTGACCAGGAGGCCCAAAAGAGGTGCTATCCTATTGCACCACAGGGCATGTCAAGCACTGAGCCACATATAGGAACACACCAAGTGTCCTGCAACAAGGTGATCCGGGAAAGGAAAAGAGGTGAGCAGGGGGAAGCGGCTTACACCCCTGACTTCCTGGGACCAAATTGTGGGTCACAACTTAGTTCCCCCCACCCAACACAGGGGAGAGCAAAAAGTGGGAGAGAGCAGAACAAGGTGGGGGTGCAAGACTAATTGCCGGAGCCCTGATTAGGAAGGGGAATAGAAGTTCCCAACTTCCAGTGGCTATGGAAGGGCTAACGATGGTTGGACTGAATGGGTGGCCTGGAGCAATACGGGGAATGGAGAAGGGATCACTCCGCTATAACCTTCGGAATACCACACGGAAAAACTAAGAATCACATTGAAGAGGAGATACCAGGTGGGGATAAAAAGAGAACAGAGAAACACAGCTGAAGTAAAACCTCCATGAAGGGGCAGGAAGTATAACTCTGAGAGCGTTCCCGAAAGGGGACGGGCCAGTATAGTGAGAGGACAACAGAAGATGGAGAAGTACGCAGAAACAAAGGGCAAGCTGAAAAAACAAGAGAGGCCAGACCAGGCCATGGAGGATGGTGCGACAGGAGGTGGAGATGGAAGGGTGACCATGGACAAGTTGATGGAGGCAATCCAGGCTACCAGAGCCTCCCTTGAAGGAAGCATTAAGGAGGTGGGGGTGGACATATCCTTAGTGAGAGCAGACCTCCGTAAGGTGTGTGAACAGGTCACATAAGTGGAGCAAAGGGTCAGCACAGTGGAGGATGACACCCAACACCTCAAAAACCAGGTTGCAGGCCTGGTGGCGGTGACCAGGACTCTGGAAGTAAGAGCAGAGGATGCAGAGGGCCGCTCCAGAACCTGCAACAGTCGATTGGTTGAGGTGCCGGAGAGGGAAGAAGGACCCAGTGCAGAGTTATTTGTGGAAAACCTGATCCTGAAGGTGCTAGAGATAAAAGGACTGTCCAAATTCTTCACGGTTGAGCGGGCCAACAGGGTGCCTGGCAGAGCTTTCGGGACTGAGATGCTATACTACAAGAGGCTCGTAAAGTGGCATTCTATGAAATTGGGAACTCGAAACTGCGTATCTTCCCAGACTTCAAGTGGGAAGTAAAGCGGTACAGAAGAACGTACGATGCAGTGAGACGCCGACTCAGAGAACTGAGCTTAAAGTATATGATGTTCTTTCCAGCTAAAAATGAAAATCATATTGGAAGGGAAGTCATGGTTCTTTACGTCCCCGAAAGAAGTGTGGCACTGGCTAGACGCCACACCACAGGTCAGGGAGTCGCAAAATAAGAATGGGTCGGGGGGGGGGGACACACAACCTGGGGCAGGTGATTGAGAGTAGCCGGGGATGACCAGGATTACAGGCTGGGGACTCGCTTTGAAGGGGACACCTCGGGGTACGGAGGAGGAGGAGATTTGGAACAGGCTGGTGGGAGCGGGAGAACGTGGAACCCCCCTCAGATGACACCGCTGGCTGCTAACCCACGAGGAGAAGGGGAAAGGTGGGATAAGCTAGTCAAGGCAGCTAGTGGGTCAGGGTTGACGGGATGAAACCCAAAGAGGGGACACCCAAGAGACACAGTTTGGGGAGTTGGGGGAGGGGAAGAGTTATGGGGGGGAGAAGAGGGGCAGGGCTAACAGGGAGGGGGGGAAACCAAGTTGGGGAGGGTTGAGGTTCAGGGAACAGTTAAGGGCCGGGATGGGAGTAAGGAACTTGAGAAGAGACCGAACATGGAGGTAGGTGAGTTTGGAAGTGAGCTAGAGAGAGAACAAAAATGGATGGTGGAATAGCCAGAAGGAGAATGGGTAGCGATAAGAGAAGGAACCCGTGGGGAGGAGACCCTGGAAGGATGTGGCTAGGATATAAAACTTGACCGGCAACAATGGTGGAGATCAGAGGGTTGAAAATTGGAACTTGGAATGTTAGGGACTGGTGATGAGACAAACACATTGAGAGTAGGAGAATTTCTGAAAAGACAGGGGATACAGGTAGCCCTAATACAGGAGACACACTTGGGTAAAGCGGACCTAGTGGCATTGGGGAAAAGATGGGGGGACAGGTGGTGGGCACATCTTACTCAACACAGGCAAGGGGGGCATTGATCTGGGTGGCGACAGGGGTTCTGCTGCAGGTGAAAAGGTACTGAAAGACGAGGTGGGGAGGACGGTGGTTATGGTGGGGTGTTGGGAGGAGCAGTCAATATGTTTTGTGAACTCATACGCACCGAACATTGATGACAGGGAATACTTCCGCTCGGTATTGCATATGATTGGAGCTTTTAGAGGTGAAATGATTGTATGGGGGGGACTTCAATTGTCACCTGGATGCATGCCTGGATGGAACAGGGGGAGTGGGTCCCAGCAAAAAGCAGATGGCAGCGTCACTATAGAAGGTAATGGAGGACTTAGATCTGGTGGAAATATGGAAAGAGAAGCATAGCGAAGCAAGAGAGTTCCCGTATTATTCGGAAACACATGGGTCATACTCACGCCTGGACTATCTACTGGCAGGGAGGGAACATTGTCAGCAATTTGAAGAACATGAATACCTGGGGCGTACCCTCTCGGATCACTTCCCCCTGGTGGCTAAGCTGATGGGGAGGGGTAGGGGACTCCCACGGCGGGTGTGGCGTATGCAGAGAGAGGCGCTTGAAGATGGGGCCTTCAAAAATGAGATGCGTAAGGGGATTGAGAGCTACTTTGAATTGAATGCGGGATTGGTGGCATCGATAGATGTGTTGTGGGAGGCCTTTAAGCAAATATGAGAGGGGTTTGCCTCTCAATGACGGTGGGGATGAGAAAGAGATTACAGGAAGCACGGCAGCAAACAGAGGAACAGGTGGCGGACCTAGATAGGGAAGCTGTGAGGTTAAATCAGGTGGGGGACAGACTGGCTGAGAGCCTGTCTCTCTACCGTAAGACCCTAACAGACCTGACACACTTTTACAACAGCAGACGGGACATTCAGCTACATGGAGAGGGGGACAACACAGGGAAGCTATTGGCCTGGCTGATAAATAGGGAAAACCCAAGACGGGTTATAACTCAAATAGGACCAACACAGGAGAAATAATGGGTACGCAGGACCAAATTAACAGGGCATTCACAGAATTTCATGGGGAACTGTACACAAGTGAAGGGGGATATGTGGAAGAGGAGGTTGAGGACTTGTTGGAAATGATTTGGCTACCAAAACTAGGGGCGGACATGAGGGAAGAACTGGAGGCTCCGATAGAGGAGGTGGACCTCCGATGGGCAATACGGTCCATGAGAAAGAGCACGGCGCCCGGTAGCAATGGGCTTCCCATAGAATTTTACTCGCAGTATATAGATCTCCTAGCCCCATGGCTTAAGAAGGTATATGATGAGGCTTTGGAGAAGGGGAGTCTCCCAGAGTCAATGAGGGAAGCCAATATTACAGTGATCCTGAAGGCAGGGAAAGATCCGTTAGACTGCATGTCGTACCGTCCCATATCCTTACTGAATATAGACAGGAAGATCCTGGGGAAGATCCTGGCAGCCAGGATGGTGAGAATAGCCCTTTTATTGATTCACCCAGACCAGTGCAGGTTCATTGGAGGGAGGAATACGACAGGTAATATCAGTCGCCTCCACCATGTGATGGATCATGTCAAATCTCAAAAGGAGGACCTGGTGGTCGCCTCCTTCGATACTATGAAGGCGTTTGATATGCTGGAATGGAAAAGGCTATTCCGGGTACTGAAAGAGTTCGGGTTTGGTGAAAATATTTGTAAGTGGTTGGGCCTGCTCTACAATAAACCAGTAGCAAAGGTAAGGACCAATAACTGGGTCTTGGGTAAATGGGAACTAAGCAGGGGGACAAGGCAGGGGTGTGAGGCGTCCCCAATACTATTTGCCCTGGCCCTAGAGCCGTTGGCAAGGTTCTTACGACAGGAAATGATAGAAGCGGGTGTCAAAGCGGGAGGTGTGAGACATATAATGTCACTATATGCTGATGATCTACTGCTGTATGTCAGTAACCGAAGGGAGAATCTCCCAATGCTACTGGAGGTGCTAAAGAGTTTCTGGCAAACGTCTGGGTTTCGTATCAACGAGGATAAATCGTTGCTGTTCCCCCTGGGTGGATTACGTAGCTGTCCAGTCAGGGACCTACCGGCGGTGGGGATAAAATGGCAGACTTAGTCATTCAAATATTTAGGTATACAGATGAGATGGAGGATACTTTTGTACACAATCCAGGGAGGGCACTATCGAGAATAGGAGACTCGGTGCAGTTCTGGAAGGACTTACCTTTATCCTTGATGGGAAGAGTAGCACTATGCAAAATGGTGATCCTCCCAAGATTGCTTTACTTCTTCACCAATATACCATATCTGGCAAAAAAATATTCTTTCAAATGTTGGACTGTAAGGTGGGGATCTGCTATGGAAAACGGGGAGGAGGAGGGTGTCCTTAGTGATATTACGGAGACCAAGGATGGAAGGTGGACTGGGTCTATCGAACTATGACAAATACGTCTGGGAGTGGGGACAGCCAGGGGGTGAAGTCCTGAAAGGGATGGTGGGGGGGTAACCCCCACATCAAAATGAGGCTGAACTGCTGTGGATCCCGATAGGGAATAAGGGGACTACAGTCGTGTTCGAGGCAGTCAGAGAGACCTGGAGGAAATATGTTCAGAAGAAAGGACCTGGGGGGGCTCTACGGAGGAAATCTGCCCTGTGGGGCAGACCGGAAGCTGCAGCAAGCAGTAGTCAGGGCGGGGATATAGAGGCTCCAGGGAAAGGGGTGTGAGGGGGTAGGAGACCTGTCTGGGGGAGGGAAGCTGCTGACGTTCACGGAATGGTGCGCAAAGTTTGAATTACCAAAGGGACTCTTCCTAGCATATGGGACTATAGTTAAGAGACTAGCGGAAATCAGGGATGGGATTCCGGAAGAGCCGGAAACAAGCCCATTACTGTGGATACTGCTGGAACAAATGAGGGGGAAGGCGAAAGTCTCACGCATCTACAAGGCCCTATGGGAGGAGGAACCTAGAGGAGAATTGAAGGTAAAAGGAAAATGGGAGGTGGCTATGGGGTACCAGGTACCGGAGAAGGAATGAGTACAAATATGGGAACAGTCCAGAAGGTGTCACGGAATGCCAGATTTCAACTTGTCCAATTTAACATCATTCATAGCACATACATGACCCCAACTAGATTACGGGCAATGAAAAGCACCCTAACGGACGAATGCCCAAGGTGTGGTAGAGGCCCAGCGGGGTTCTGGCACATGATATGGGATTGCAAAGTCATAGTAAATTATTGGGATAAGGTGATCAACAGGGTGAATGGGCTGCTGGGGACAAAACTAGAATGTAACCCGAAAATATGCATATGAGGGATCCTCCCAGGGGGAAAGAGGCATAAACCACGGCACAAGATGGCGTGTTTCCTACTGATATTAGCCAAACACTGCATGGCCATGGCGTGGAAACATCCACAGGGACCATCAATAAAGCAGTGGCAGGCGGATGCGCATAGATGGGTGGTAGCCAAACTGGAAATACTGCAGGGGTCAAAGGAGGATATAGAGGGGGATGGAGTAACAGCAAACTGGGGCAAATTACTGAGTGATCTGGCTATACCCAATGACCTGAAACCGCCCTGAGATGGCAGAGAAGGGAGGTGTGATGACAAGAGATGGGGAAGGAAAACAAAGGACGCAAGAGGTTTGAGGGCGATCCTCCAGGAGGGTATTGATACATGATATACGATGCTGGCTATTCACAAACCATTGGGAAGTCAGGGAGGTGAAAAGGGATGATACAGGACGTGAGGTGTCATGAGAATCGGTTGGGAAGAGGGTGGGCTGTGGGGAGGGAAATGTTGATTTGTTTTTCTTGTTTGCCTTATTACAAAAGTGCAAATAAAAAGTGTTTTTTTTTTAATAAAAAAAAGACAGAGATCAGCAGGGAGGCTATTCCAGAGGCAGGCCCCTCCTGAGGATAAAGATCTTCCTCCAAATCGCTTGGAGAACGGCTCACTCGCAGAAGGTTGGAGGTAGATGAGCGTAGGGCTCCGAAAGGACACTATTTAGGTAGGCATCATTGCAGATAGGTAGGTCCCAGGCCCCAGACAGCCTTGTGGACGATGCAGCGGGTCTTGAACTAGATCGTTGCAGCCACAGGGAGCCAGTGGAGGGATTTCAGCGCCGGAGAATGCTGTCCCTGGGCTTGAGGCCAAGGATAAGTCTTGCGGTTCTGTTCTGTATGAGTTGCAGATGGCGCAGAGTCGAGGCATGGAGGTTGAGAAAGAGGCTATTGCAGTAGCCCAGCCAGGGCTCTGGAGACAGTGAGCCACTGGGGGAAGGTGAGAAAAGGAAGAGTACCTCTGAGGAGATGCAGCCGGTAGTTGGACTTTTTAGAAAGGTCCGAAATGTGAGTGGAGAAGGAGAGAGTAGAGTCAAAGATGACCCCAAGGTTTTTTGCCTTGTAGGTGGATGCGGGCGCAGGGCCAAGGGAGGCCGGCCAGAGTGAGAGTGGGAAAGTGGGAGCAGGAGTCCCAAAGCGAACGATCTCAGTCTTACTGGCGTTGAGGCAGAGGTCGTTTGCAGCACACCATGACTGAATTGCGGACAGACCGTCAGATATGAGCGAGGTACAGGAGGTGGCTGTGGGTAGCCTGAAGGAGAGTGGCATGTCATCCGCATAACACTGGAAGTTAGAGATGAAGGTGGCAATCACACGTGCCAGGGCAGCCATGTAGACATTGAAGAACCAGGGGTACAAGTTAGAACCCTGGGGAACGCCACAGGTTAAAAGAATGATAGTAGAGAGAAGGACCCAAGTACCACCTGGGATGGGCGGTCGGAAAGGAAGGAGGTTAACCACGCCAGAGCCTGACCTGTGATTCCCAGGGTGTCACAGAGACGTGCAATCAGGATGTTGTGGTTTACCATGTCAAAGGCAGAGGAGAGGTCAAGAAGAATGAGGACAGAGGGAGCGTTAGTGTCAAGATTTGAGAGCATGTCTTCACGGGTGTTCAGAGAGCAGTTTCTGTGCCTCTGGATGCTCTAAAGCCTGGCTGATGGTCGTGGAGGCAACCAGCAGATTCAGTGTGGATGGTGAGCTGAGAGATAACCAGCTTCTCCAGGAGTTTGACCAGCAAAGGGGTGATATAGATGGGGCGGTAGTTTGCTGGAATGGAGGGGTCGGCAGAGGGTTTTTTAAGCAGAGGGTGCACAGGGGAGTGCTTAAGAGAAGTTGGGAAAACTCCAGTGGTAAAAGAGAGATTGCAGAGGTCAGCCAAGGTTGGAACGAGAGAGTCAATGCTGTCCTTAATGGTTTTGGAAGGGCAGGGGTCCACCTGTTTGGATGAGGCCTTCATAGACCAGACTTGTCTGGCAACATCATCAGGTGTGGTGGGAGTGCGAGAAGAGAGGAGGAGTGGTGGAGGGGCCAAAGGAGGCTTCAGAGGTGTTGGTGAATGATGTGGTGTGGAAGTGAGGGAGGAAAGGATGTCTTGGGCTTTTGCGGTGAAGTGTGTATCCAGGGCCGAGCAGAGGTCCTGCGTCTGTGTGACAGAAGAGGATGCTGCTGCTGGATTGGCCAGTTCCTTACAGACTTTGAAAAGTTTGGCTGTGTTGTTTGATGCCGCAGAGATGCAGGCTTGAATAAAGACACTTTTCTTGGTGTGGATGCAGAGTCAATATTGCCTTTGAAGGAGGTGGCATGCCAGTTTGTCAGAGGGTCTGCCTGAGGAATTCCATTTCCGCTCAGCTGCCCTACACTTGCATTTAAGGGCAGCCAGATCAGAGTCGTACCAAGAGTTGCACTGTTTGGAAGGCTTCAGTCGGACCCTCATAACAGGGGCAAGTGTTTCAAGGGTGTTAGAGATAGAGAGATTGAAGTTAGCGAGTGCTGTGTCATTTTGGGAGTCAGCCACAGGAGTAGGAGGCGGAAAGTAGGTTGAGGCAAAGGCAGCTGCTGTCACTCTTTTCATGGGTCTGATGACTTTGAAAACGAGTGGACACTCCGGGTGTGCCGATGCAAGAGGAGAGGAGAGCTTCAAGTGTGAAGAGAGAAGAGAGTGGTCCGTCCAAGAGAGAGAAGTAGTGAGGCGGATAGAGTAAGGGATATCGGTAGAGATGAGAGCATCCAAAGTGTGGCCATCTGTGTGCGTGGAGCCGGAAGGTAGGGTAGAGAGGGAGAGAGAATCGCATAGGATGCGGAAACGTCCTGAAGAGTCGGGAGAGTCCAGATGGATGTTGAGGTCACCCAGCAGGAGGAGTTGAGAGGAGGAGGAGAGTAGAGAGGAGGGCAGGTCATCCCATTCCAAGAGGAAGAGAGTGGACTGTCCTGGTGGCTGATAGAAGGTTGCCATAAGTCAGAGAAGATTTAGGAGAGAGTGAGAGCCTTTAGACTAGACACTCAAAAGAGGAGTAGCTGCAGTGATGGCTTGCAAATTTCTGTCATTTAATGTGAGTGGGTTGAACACCCTTACAAAGTGAAAGAAGTTGGAGGGCCTTTTGAGGGTAGAGAAGCCAGATATCATTATGTACCAGGAAACCCATATAAGAAAATGGGATAAGGGCAACATTCGAATCAAGGGGTTCTCACAATTGTATCGGCCCATTGCAGGAGATAAAACAGCTGAGGTCCTTATTGCAGTGCATGACAGGGTGGGGAGACAGGTTCTAGACCTGTATCATGACCCAGAGGGGAGGTTGATATTTTTGAATGTCAATATAGACATGTATAAGTATACATTGGCAACGGTATACGCTCCAAACACTGAACAGGATGGATTTCTGATTGGGGTGCTGTCTCGATTGGAAAGCTATGCGAAAGGGGACATAATTATGACAGGGGATTTCAGTTTGGCTTGGGCCCTCGAAATAGATAGGAGTTCTCGGGCACTACAGCAAGTTAAGGCCCCGTCTAAGGCTCTTAAAACGAAAATGACCACGTTAGCATTACATGATGTATGGCGGCCACCAAACGGACAGGCCGAAGCTTACACCTACTATTCCTACGTGCATGCATCCTTTTCCAGGATAGATTATGTTTGAGTTTCCACTCGATTGGTGGGGAAAATAAACAATATGGAATTAGGGCCCATTTCTTTGTTGGATCATGCCTCATTACTAGTGTCATTTTAATTGGGGAACGCCAGAGGGGGCACCTGGAAGTGGAAATTCCCCATGGAAGTATTAAGCGACCAGGTCTTGGTGGAGTCTATCAGAGCTAAAATAGAACAAAACTTTAAGGAAAATGAATCCTCTGATACTGCTCAAGAAATGGTTTGGGATGCATTTAAGTCAGGTTTGAGGGGCCAGTTGATAGCCATGAAAGCAGCAAAAGATAAGCAATGGCGAGCGTGGGAAGTGGAATTAGAGGGGAAACTAAGAGAGGTCCAAGGGGAACTCTCGCCAAGACCCAGAATACGAAGCTGCAGCGGGCGCAGAAACCTATCCAAGGCCAATTAGAAGCGCTGCGCACGAAACAGGCTGAGAAAGCACTATTGTATATGAAACAATGGTATTATGTAAAGGCCAATAAAGCAGATAGGCTATTGGCAAGGCAATTGCAGGAGAAGGTGCGCTCACAAACGATCATGAAACTCCAAAATAGAAAAGGGGAGTTGCAGGCAACAAACGTGGCGATTGGGGATATCTTTTTTGAATTCTATAAGTCTCTGTATTCCACAGATGACCACTTGAGTTTGCGACAGGAAGAGTTCCTAACGAAATTTTAGTTGGCACAAATCTTTGAGGTGGAAAAGGAACTTCTGGGGAAGGCCCTACAGGTGGAAGAAGTTAAATGGGCAATTAAGTCACTCCCAAAAAATAAGGCTCCGGGTCCGGATGAGTACTCGGCGGGCTTTTACAAACATTACCAAGATATTTTAGCTCCAAGTCTTGCAAAACTGTTGAATACTTTCAAAATGAAGGACTCCATCAATGAATGAGCAAACATCGTAGTTTTCATAGGCCTATAGCATTGATCTATGTAGATGCTAAATTATATACTAAAATACTGGCGGGCAGGTTGTCATTGTTGCTGCCAAAAGAAATACACCAGGACCAATCAGGGTTTATACCCATGAGGCAGACCCACGATAACACACGTTGAATATACCACTTGTTAGAGAAGACGACTAAAACACAGAAGCCTGCGTTGATGGTATCCCTTGATGCTGAGAAAGCCTTCAATCGTGTGGAATGGCCTTTTTTATTTTGCACGATGGAACGCATGGGGCTGGGCACAGTTTCTCCAAATGGGGCGGGCTAATTATGCATCCCCTACGGTTAGGGTAGTCATAAATTGAACTCTTTCTAATATCATAAAAATCGAGAGGGGAACAAAGCAAGGATGCCCCCTATCGCTGTTACTATATGCTATCTATCTAGAACCATTGCTGGCAAAGATCTGGGGTGCAGACCAAATAAAGGGGATTGAAATGGCAGGTGAGGAACACAAGGCAATAGCAGATTGCAGATGATATGCTGGTAGCGATATCAGACCCAGTCAATTCACTGCTGGCGCTGATGGAAGAACTGGAGGGGTTTGGGCTAATTTCAGGATTGAAGATTAATAGGTAGAAATCTGAAATTCTGAATTTATCGACTCAACCCGATAGGGTAGCCAAGTTAAGCTCTCAAACAGGTTTGAAAATCGTGGAAAAGGGTATCCAATACCTAGGAATAACCCTCACAAACATGATAGTGCAGCTATATGGGGAGAATTTCTTCTGTGACTCACAAAAATGAAAACAGATTTACAAAAATAGACTCCCTGGCGATTTCTTGGGTTGGGAGGATGACGACAATAAAGACGGTGGTATTGCCAGGCTTTTATATTACTTTCAAGCACTACCAATACGGGTCCCTAAGACTTTGTTTAGCCCTCTTATGAACATGGTATTATTATATACATGGTGTAATAAGCCCTCTAGGGTGGCAATGTCAACAATGACTGCGCCAAGGAAAAAGGGGGGCATGGCATTGCCCCACTTCTGCAAATATTATGAAGCAGCACAATTACGGGTGTTGAGGGAATGGTTAACAGACATTCAACAGAAAATATGGGACAGACAGGATAAAGCAGTAGTGGGGACATCCCTTTCAGGAATTTTGTGGCTGAAGGAAAGACCTAGACACCCCAACACCCGGATCAGTGAAATAATTGGGGTGGGAGTGGAAGTCTGGGACGCGGCGGTAGGATGAGGGGCCCCACGGTGTCTCCCGTACCAGTCCTACCATTGTTTGGGGACCCGGACTTTCCGCCGGGTATGGAGAAAGGAGCCTTCAAGAAATGGAAGGGGGTGGGGTGTCACAAGATTCGGGACAAGTTCCAGGGCTAGGATTTACAAACGTTTGAGGAATGTATTTGGGAGTTTGGGGTGGGGGAAAGAGATAGATTTAAATATAACAAATTAAAGCATTGGCTAACTGACCCATGCATTAAAGTAGCCACCACAGGACAGCTGACACCCTTTGAACTATATGTAGTAACACTTATGGGAATGAAAAGGCTAGTGTCCACACTGTATGGATTTCTCAACGATTACACCCCTCAGGTGCATTGAAAATATATGAAGAAATGGGAAAAGACACTGCGGCATGATATCTCAGAAGACCATTGGGCAGGTTTGTGGGGCTTTGTTCCGAGACTAACATGCTTGATCCAGCTGAGGGAGATGTGGTACAAAATCATATTTCAATGGCACTATACTCCGGAAAGAATGCATGCAATGTATCCCTCCTTGTCATCCCAGTGTTGGAGAGGCTGTGATACAGTGGGAGACTGGGCACATATATGGTGGGACTGCTCCGTTTTACAACACTTTTGGGAAGGACGGAAATTACAGGTGGGAAAAATGGTTCAGGGGAAGGAATTGCTTGGCAAAGAGGTGTGGATGTGTGGTTTGTGGGATCCCTCTCAGAAAAAATGTTCAAAGACTCAGAAAAGGAGCTTCATGGCCCTTGTAATAGCAGCATGACTGGTAATCGCCCAACAATGGATGCATCATCAGCCTCTGACAAGCCAGGAGTGGCTCCAGAAAGTATGGACATTTGTCTTGTGGGAATGGGTAACATACACGATTCAAGGAGCCCAGGAAGCATTCATACAGGACTGGGGCCACGCTATTATCGTACTTACAGAGTGACTACATGTTGCAATGGTTCGCCATAAAGTAAGGATTCTGGATATTTTGTGAAATTATGAATAGACATACCAAATATAAGAGAAATGGTATTGTCTCTGGCGGTGAGGGTGGGGGGAGAAGAGGGGAAAGGGAGTTCAACATTGTGTTGTATTGTATTCGACTAAAAATAATAATACCTTTTTTTTTTTAAATAAACCTTTCAAATCATCTAGGGCCTTGTTTTCTCAGATAAACTAATTATGCTTTCAATAGATGCAAAATGTTGAAAGGGTGTTCCAAGTGCCAGGGGAATTCTCATGCTACTAACACAGTGTAAAACATCTAAAACCTCACATATTTACATTTCTCCAGAAATGGATCTTTCATGGATTCACATGCTGTGAATATTCCCCGTCGTCAGGCTGGGAATCCCTGGTTACTTTGATTTAGTAATTTTCCTATGGAAAAACTTGACACTTTTAGTGTCCCATCGACGTAGTTGTGGGTGCTTTGGGCCCCCACCAATAGGACGTCTAGTGTGTAGCTCCGCCCCTGCAGCTTCCCCTCAGATTTCAACCGTCTTTCGAGCTGGTGGGATTCTTTAAGTTCTTCTCCCCTGAGAAAAAATATCGTTCTACACAAAATTAATATTTCTTCAACTTATTCTCCAACCGGAGCAACCGACGACTCATCTACGGTCCGGTTTACGACAAGGAGACCACTGGACCGAAAAAGTCCTTGTTCAGGCCCTGTGACACTTGTGGCCTAAAGAACGTGTATGAAGGTGACAGGCATGCAGATTGTCTATACTGCCTCTATCCTAAACATTCCCTGGAGGAATGTGAGATCTGCCAGGGTTTTTCACAGAAAACCCTTAAGGACAGAAACTTTGCCTCATTTGTTAGCTTAATGAAGGGGCAATGAAAAATAATGCAATGGACCTAGGTAAATGAGATTAGAGACACTCTTACATAACAGGTTTTACGCATCTGTTATCAAATGTATCTGTGCATCATTCACACAGCACCCCCATACTTATCTGAAACGATAACAAAGAATTCCTCCATCCATCCTAGAATAAGCCATCACGCCAACCAACTCTGAGTACCCACTGTAAGAAGAGCCAAAGCCGGTGGCATTGGCTTCCCACACATAGCTCCTAAGCTCTGGAATGCCCTCCCCAACTCACTCAGAGCAGAACCATCGCTGTACTCCTTTCGCAAATCTCTCAAAACTACACTATTCAACTAACATCCTCCCTCCTTCACCTACACTTGCTATCATACGTCTGCCACAAAATGTGTCCTGTAATTAAAATTGCTTTGTAACCATCTTCCTTCCATTGTAACCAGATTATGTCTTCATGTAACAGCACCACGATGCCCCCGGGCTGACGTGCGCTTTAAATAAATTTGCATAAATAAATAAATAAAACAGATATATCAATTTATTTAGACCAGTTCAACAATTCTTTACAATGTTTGTTCATAAAACACGTATACTAGTTCACATTTATTACACATCCTACTTATTCATTCCACCATCCATACAATCTTTCAAACATACACATTCAATGCACACATATACACAATATGGGTTGTTTGAAAACTCCAATAACGAATTATGGGAGTGGTGTCAACAATGGAGTCTTTCCTCAATGCTCTTGGAATCTGCTTTCTAGAAGCCTGTTTTACTGAAACAGTGGTAGGTCGCCGTGGGTCTCCTGAGTCACCAAAATACTTTTCACAATCATGTAATGAATACTATCATCTGATGCCACTCATCCGGTTGAGTGTCATGTTGCAAGGTGATCATAGAAGTCGTCTATCAGGAACTAATCTCTGTGGTTAACGTGCAGTTGACTGGCTCTGCGTATGTGTGCCAAAATTGAGACCAACAGCATTAACGATTGCGACCCGCCCGGGTCAATTTTGGCACACGCACACAGAGCCAGTCAACTGCTCTTTAACCACAGAGATTAGTTCCTGATTCTATGATCACCTTGTAACATGACACTCAATCGAATAGAAGCAAAATGAGCCTTTAATAATAATATAATAATAGCAAGTCTCTTCTGGAAGAAAAAGTAAAAAAAAACCTTGAAGATAGAACAGTGAGCGTGAACACGTTCACCAATTTAAACCTCACTATTACAAATATTGTCCGAAAGCACTGGAAGATCTTTGATAAATTAGATGTTAAATTACAATGCCCACTATTCGCATATAGAAAATCCACTACTATTGAGAATCGAGTGAGTGGCAGTAAAGAGAGAGGCAACCCCAACTTAAAACCTTGACAAAAACATGGGGACCTACCCCTATTACGGGCCACCACCCATGCGGTCATTTCTCCGTGTGTAAGCTTACAACAAAATATGAAGAAATTGATATCGGCTTAGAGACACTGTGGCAGCAGGCTCTTTTCTCCAATTGCAACTTAGATTTTGCAATTTACATGGTTACATGCCCATGTCAATTAAAATACATAGGTAAAACCATTAGGAAAGTTAAAACAAGAATTATTGAACACAGAAGCTGTATAAAAAACAAAACAGCGATGGCTCCCATGGTTAAACATTTCGTCGAACTCAATCACACATATGAAGATTTCACCTGGACAGTCCTCTTGACCCAGCAACAAGAAGAAAAAATGCTACTTGGAAAAAAAACAAAGACTCATATTTCTAACCAAAAGCGATAAAAATAGGTTGAACTAAGCCATTGAGTGGCATAAAATTTAAGATCAGAACTGCTAGAAACTATAGGAGACGAAGAATCTTTCCTTATATACATTTGACCCTGTACCAAAGGCTTTCTACCAGTACTAGATATAAGTTTCTCTAGCAGACCTATTGACGATGAGCAAGCGTGTTCCCCACATCTGAGATAACCTGCAAAGTGTTAAAACCATCAATACACATATAGTACCTTTAAAACTCTATTTTTATTTTTATTGAAAACCATTCAATATATAGTCAGAGGATTAAATATCTCAACGGGTTTACACAAGTGAATACGTTCTCAGGGCATCACAAATAAAAGCACTGCTTATGATATAGCCATAGGATCAAAACATCTCAACTAGTTTACAGAATTTAATACGTTCCTAGAGTTTGAATAATAAAAATAGAAAAGGGACTTTGTTCCTTCTAAAATATCCTCACTCAAGATGGCGGCCGTTTATTAACAAACTTCCAGGCGGTGAGACCACGAGAAAACGAAGAACGCTGCGGTCCTTCCAGACAGAGAAACTAACAGCTCATAGCTTAGAAGCCCAAAATTAAGGTAAGCGCTCACAATAGTAGCTTCTATCTAAGTTAGGCCACCTTGCTAATAAATTAAAATAACGTTGTTTTTTCTTACTTCGAGACGTACATTTTTTTAGTATGCATCCGGCCGCATTCAACAGCATACATACACCCTAATGGACGTCTCTGAAGTGATGCTTTCATAGATCATCACTATAGATAGACAGGGGAATGTGTTTGCAGGTTATGTTCCAATAATAATGTAGTGCAACCATTACATAGGCTTCTTTCTTGCCTTTCAGAAAGGGTTAGAAGCTCGAGTGCAAAATACCCAACCTGAGATAATTTTCAAAATAAACAACATATCTAGAGTGAGAAGATATGTACATTCAGGATTGATTATTCAAAGAGATCATTCGAGGTGATTTTCTCGCTTCTAATCCAGCCCCCTTGAAGACACAATTAAATGTAAGCGATGAATTTGCATGAGCTTGTGTAAAAACAGTTGACTAGCATTTTCGGTTTTCTCCCTCTCTCTACTTGCAGCTCCAACTTATAACTAATTATTGACTTTCTGCGAATTTAAAATCTATCTGAAATTTTGAACCAAGTACAGGGAAGAGATTAAGATTCTTTATTAATTACTCCAAAAAGCATCCTAAATTAGGTATGTTTTATTTCAATTTTTGATATTTGCCTTTCGATGTTAGTAGAAATCACAATGTGGTTGCAGGCCAGCGGGGATAAAAAATCAATGTAAATTTAAATTACAGGTCAAGCTAGATCGATGTGTGCTCAGCTTTCGACCAAGAAGAGAATTCCTGCTAACTCAGGACACAACCCCTCAGATTTTTTCCACGGACTGGACCATGTAATTAATATTCCAGGCCCAGTAAAAGATAAAATGATATTATATGAAGAAAACTAGCATTGATAGCTTACCCTTCCCTTTCTGTTTTTTATCAACAGACACAGCTATATACGCAGATAGATGTATTTCACTGTCAACAAGAGTTAAAAATTGTCAACAATTGAAGTTACTTACTGTAACTGCTCTTGTTTTTATTGTAACACTAAAGAGATAGTGACATACCTCCTGAAGAAAGTTCCTAAAATTATTCCAGAGAACTGAAACATGTCGAGTCCTTCTACCCTAGCATGAAATAACCAGGGCGAAATATACAGCTCAATAAAAGGGCCCTGACTATTTTAAAATGGCAATTGCCTCTTTAATAGCAAAATATGAATGAACGTCTGCAGTACATCTATCATGCTACTAGATGTAGGTATTTTTGTCACGATTTAATTGTTTGTTTTTTAGACCGTGTTTTAGCATTGAATACTTTGTGCGATAACAGATAATTATTGATGTTTTCCACTTTTTAAACAATTAATCATTTTGAATAAATTACTTGTATTATGTAACAGTTTCAATTTAATGTGCATTAACTGTGACTGCTGATAAGAGCTAACTACCTCTTGTGTATTTGGGACAGACACCTACAACATCTCGAAAGGGGTGCCCCTTGTAGAACCCAATTACCATCTCACGATCATGACCAATGCTTCTCCCTGGCAGGGTGGGGCCCGCCTCTAGACAAACACGAAGTCAAAGGCCTGTGGACCCCCGAAGAATCCATGCTCCACAAAAAATGTGCTGGAGCTGCGTACAACAAAACCACAGTGTTTTATCTGCGCAAAGAAGGCCAAATGCGGTCATACACCCTGTTCCAAGAAGCATAGACCATTTGGCACTGGGAAAGTCACAAAAACATTCTACTGCAAGCCTTTCACCTCCCAGGGATACACAACAAACAAGCGGACACCCTCAGCAAAGATTCGGCGCAGTCCCACGAATGGCAACTACACAACAACCAAGTATCCAAAATCTTCTCAACGTGGGGTCAACCTCCTCTGGACCTCTTTGCCACTCAGAGCAACAAGCAGTGCAAGACATTTGCGAGCAGTATCCCATATCCCGATTCTCAAGGCGGCGCATTCTCGTACCCATGGACCGTCATTTTTGCATATGCATTCCCACCAATCCCTCTCATCAGGAAATCAATCCAGATGATATGCAAACATCACTGCAAAATAATTCTGGTAGCACTGTACTAGGCCAGACACACCTGGTTCTCGGACCTCCTTCAAATGACGACGGACAATCCAATTCATCTAGGATCTCACGCCAACCTAATATCGCAGAACGACAGTGTTATTCCACATCACAACCCAGGCTCGCTCAAATTAACAGCGTGGCTGCTGATTACACCAAATTCGTCCCCTTAAACATCCCGCAAGACTGCCAGCGCATTCTAGCTGCAGCCAGGGCCCGTCCACTAACAGTTCCTACAACCACAAATGGAAAAGGTTCTGTACATGGTGTGCGCAGCAGCCCAACCTTCAACCACTGGCCATAAAACCTCAACAGGTTTTTCCCTACCTTCTCAAATTTGCAAAAGATGGTCTAGCGATCTCCTCTATAAAGGTGCACTTGGCTGCAATCTCTAGATTCACAAGGAAAAGAGGATCGCCTCCTCTCTACAGCAACAGACTACTCAAACACTTCCAAAAAGGGCTCTTTCATACTTTTCCTCCAAAGAAAAGGATTCCACCGGTATGGAGCCTGAATCTCGTCCTGGCCGGTCTCATGAAAACTCCACAAATCAAATTTGTGACCTGGAAAGTGTTGTTCTTAATCGCTGTTACATTCTCTAGGTGAGTTTCGGAACTACAGGCTTTAGTGGTGGACCCTCTGTATCTCCGATACCGCCGAAGGACAAGGTAATCCTTTCCACCAATCCTCCCTTCATCCCAAAAGTGCCATCGTAATTTCACAAGCATGCAATCATAACTCTGCCTACATTCTTTCAAAACACCACTTCCCCAGCGGAGATAGCCATACACTCTCTAGACATAAAAAGGGCCTTCAAATATTATGTGGACCAGACAAAATCATTTAGAACAAAAAAACAGCTTTGTGTCGCCTTTGGTCCCGCAAACAAG
This sequence comes from Ambystoma mexicanum, assembly GCF_040938575.1. Classification (NCBI taxonomy): domain Eukaryota; kingdom Metazoa; phylum Chordata; class Amphibia; order Caudata; family Ambystomatidae; genus Ambystoma; species Ambystoma mexicanum. Next base: position 130,108,203 of record NC_090938.1, read on the forward strand.
GGAAAAGCCATCTCAAAACAAGGCATTGCAAGGTGGATATCCTCAGCGATTTCCTTCTGCCACACAAAGGCCAACAGGCCTCTGCAAATGGTGGCAAGAGTACATTCTACTAGGGCCACGGCCGCCTCTGCGGCTCTCTGATCCGGGGTGCCCATCAAAGACATTTGCCAGGTGGTAACATGGGCAGTGCCTCACACATTTACCAGGCACTACTGCCTACAACAGCAGCATGCTGAAGACATCCAGTAAGATAAGCCCTGCACCTTCCAGGGTCATTATTTTTGAACTTACGTATGTATACTTCGAATGGATTGTGTCGTCCCACGTATTCCTTATCTTTGATAAATCCACTTCCAGCTTGCTGGCCTCTGAAAAAATGTTCACAGTAGAGGGCTCTGCGTGTTGATGTCCCTCGAGTCTGTGTCCCTCGAAGGCCCCATGGGTATAAATAGTCTTGCGCAGCGTCGGTTGTTCAGTTCCGTTTTTCTGTGCTTCGTAAGCTAAGAGACGCAACGTTCGGTTCTTCAGTAAACTCTTCGGAAAACTTCAAAAATCTTCATCCTACGATGGCATCTTCGTCTGCTTCATCGATGCCACGATCCGGCTTCAAAATATTTCGGGATTGTGGAAAAAAGATGTCATTAACAGATTCTCACCGGATCTGTTTGTGGTGCCTGGGATCAGAGCACCAGTGTTCGGAATGTGAGGACTGTATGTCCATGACGGCGAAAGCCTTGAAGGAGCGTAGGGGGAAGCTGGAAAAAAGGTAAGACCGTTAAATCCTCTACCCCTTCGAAATTGTCCTCGGATGAGTCGAGACATTCATCTCCTCACCATCGAAAGAAAAACATTTCCGCTCGAGGTGTCGAAGTGGTTCTCACTACTTATCTGGATCGAGGCACTCTAAGAAGAGGTGTCATAGATCTCCCTCCTCTTCATCTTCTAATTCTCCAGAAGGGGTCACCTGCCCCACTAAACACAGCTCTCAAGCTAAGTGGGAGGAATTTCACAAAAAAAATGCTTAGGGTCTTCGAGAACGCTGCCTTGTTCCCCTCGTAGATACCTAGCGATGATACCCCGGGTGAAAGACCCGAAAAACAAAAACGCTGTGGGTCGTCGAACCCGACAAACAAAAATCCTCGAGAGCGTCATGAACCCTTGAGTAAAGACAAGAATTCTTTGAATAAAACTGCGTCATCCCCGATGAAAGAGAGGCCCTCGAAACCTCAGGCCTAAACTGCACCATCGGCACTAGAAGTGTCGAAGGACCCATCTAAGGCATCGATAGTGGCATCGACAATATCGACGACACCGAGTAGAATTCCGATTCTCTCAACGACATTGAGGCCATTTTTGAGTTTTTCTACGCCGTTTGTAGGTTTGTCGAGACCTATGACATCTACATCGACAACTACAACTTTATCCCAAGCAGTGTCAGAAGACAGGCACACTGGCTCCCTGTCAAAGAGAGAATTGTCTTCAAAACACTCGCCCTCAGTCACAAATCCCTTCATGAACTTGCCCCTCCCTACCTGACACACAGAATTACCAAGCACACTGCCACAATACCCTTAATATCGTGTTATGCCAACACGATCGTCACACCCACAACGTGAAAAGTGCGCGCTGGTGGCTCCAGCTTCCCCACCCAGGCAGCCATGCACTGGAACGCACTGCCACCCCACTTAAGATTGATCGAGTCACACCAAGCTTTTCGCAAAGCTATCAAAACCAGGCTCTTTATTTAAACTGCCTCTCGCCTTACTATGAATCTGCATAAGTCATTTCCTGTATCTGTACTTGTTTCTCTGCAACCATAAGACCTCTGGTCACCTGTCTGTAAATCATAAGTTCTTCTTTTTCTGTAACAGCGCCTCGATGCCTTATGTGCTGCAAGCGCGCTTTACAAATGCAAATCAATAAATAAATAAATAAGTGTCTACCAATTTGGCACCCTCTTCTCTTGAAATGGGTTTTACACCTTATCCACGCTCTGACTACTTCAGAGCTTTATCCTCTATCTATGAGGAAGGAGAGGACTCTGATAATGAGAGACCTTTTGGTTTACAGACTACAAGAGTTCCTATTCCAGAGGAGCTAATATCTGAAGAAGTTAGATTAAGAGATCTTCAAGAATCTTTACAAGATGCCAGTGGCATAGATTCCTCTCCAGAGGCGGAATTTTCCAGACCAGAACCTTACAGAGCCCTTATGGCAAGAATTATGGAGTTTATGGGGTGGACAACACCTGCACCCTCTTTCCAACAAGATGATCTTACAGACATCTTAGATAAAGGGCCTCAAGAAGACTCTATAGTTTGTTTTGATGGAGCAATGCAGAGAAAAGTAACTGCAAATTGGGAAACACTGGAGGTTATCCCTGCTGTAAATAAAAAGCTCTCTGCGAAGTACAGAGTGTCGGCCTCAGACCCTGTATACTTAAGTAAACACCCAACTCCAGAGAGTTTAGTAGTGCAGGCTGCGACGTCGTCAAGTAGTAAATCGGCATACCCCACTATACCACAAGATAGAGACGACAAAAGATTTGATGCCTTGTCTAAAAAGAACTTTTTCAGCATGCAGCATAGCACTTAAGTCTATTAACGCCAATTGCACCCTAGCGAGATTCAGTCACACCCTTTGGGAGTGTGCTTCATCGGCGGCTGACTGTCTCCCAGAAGGGGAGGAATGAAATGCATTCTTGAATATCATCAAGGATGGGAAGGATGCAATGTGTGAGTATCTCCAAACAGGTCTCGACTCTGCTGACAGCATTAGCAGAGCCATGGCGGCGAGTACCACAATCCGCAGATTTGCGTGGTTGCGGAAATCTGGTTTTGCTCCTTATGTACAAGCCAGGCTTCTGAATATGCCCTTTGAGGGTACCTCACTATTTGGCAAGAAAGCTGATGACAGTCTGGAAAAATTGCAAACCTCAAAGGCGGCAGCAAAATCCCTTGGGGTTGCAATTCATCAAACTCTGAATCGCCCCACAAGTATGACCTGTTTTTGCTCTGCATTCGGAGAAGTCAGAGGGCAGCTAGATCAAAGGGGCCAGAAATGATTCACCTGTGGTGGACGGGTCAAAGGTACCAATTCCGCATCAGCAGGTGCTGCTTTACCTCTAAACTTTACCTCTAAACCCCTCAGAGGTCTCCCCCCACAAAACACCAGTAGGAGGCAGGTTAACTCAACCTCTGACGGAATGGCAGGCTATTACGTCAGATACTTGGGCATTGGAAACAGTTGCCCAATGTTACTGCCTGCCTTTCCTACACACTCCTCAGAGTCATCCACCGGGGAACAACTCTTTGAAGTTTCCAGACCTGCTTCTTTTGCAGGAAAATTCAGACCTGCTAGAGAAAGGTGCCATAGAACCGGTACCTGCAGCGGAGAGGAACAAGGGTTGGTATTCCCCCTACTTCCTAATACCAAAGAAGGAAGGAGGATTGAGACCCATCTTGGACTTGCGAGAATTGAACAAATTCCTCAGGAAGGACAAGTTCAAGATTGTAACCCTTTCTCAGATCCTTCAGACCCTCCAATTTCAGGATTGGTTGGTATCTCTGGACCTTCAGAATGCTTACTTTCATGTGTCAATCCATCACAAGCACAGGAAGTACCTGAGGTTTGCCATTGGCAGCTCTCACTATCAATTTCGGGTTCTGCCATTTGGGCTGACCTCTGCCCCGAGGGTCTTCACCAAGCTAATGGCAGTTTTGGCAGCAAGTCTAAGGAGGAAAGGGATTCATGTCTACCCCTACCTGGACAACTGGTTGATCAGAGCAGTCTCCCCGAAACAAGCTCAGGTCCATCTAGATTATGTTTGCCACTCCCTCCACAAACTGGGCTTCTCCCTCAACTTAAAGAAGTCACAGATGATACCATCACAGAAACTCCAGTTCATTGGTGCAGTCCTGGACACATTCTGGGAAAAGCCTCGCCACCAGAAGTGAGGGCTCAAGATATTCTACAGATGGTCACCAGATTTCAAAATGCCCAGCGTCTACCAGCCTTCGACTTTTTGAGGTTGCTCGGCCTCATGGCATCCTGCATTTTTCTATGCCAGAGGCGCGCCTGAGAATGAGATCGCTCCAGTGGGCACTAAGAACCCCTTGGTCACAATTCTCAGGAATAATGTCAGATCTCCTACAAATCCCGGACAGAGTAGCACGAGACCTTCAGTAGTGGGCCTGTCGGCAGAACATCTTGAAAGGAGAACAGTTTGGCACCATGGCCGGCGATAACAGTAGTCACGGACGCTTCACTCACGGGGTGGGGAGCCCATGCCAACGACTTGACCATCAGCGGTCGTTGGTTTCCATCAGAGTCCAGACTACACATCAACCTATTAGAGCTGAGAGCGATCAGGCTAGCACTGAAAGCTTTCCTGCCATCAGTACAGGGAAAAAATGTCCTGATAATGACAGACAACACAGTGGTCATGTACTACCTCAACAAAAGAGGACGCGTAGGGTCACTGCCACTGTGCAGAGAGGCAATGCAGCTCTGGTTTTGTGCAATTCAAGAAGGAATCTCTCTATCGGCAGTTCACCTAGCTGGAGAGAAGAACTTGACGACGGACGCTCTGAGCAGGCAGAGCACAGTTTCCCACGAGTGGGAGCTATCTCAAGAAGTCCTTCAAGAGATCTTCACCCTTTGGGGAACCCTTCAAGTGGATCTGTTCGCCACCAGCATCAACAGGAAGTGCGATCAGGTTTGTTCAAGGGAATTTCCCCCGAGAGGAGCTGTAGGAGACGCGTTCGTAGTGGACTGGGAGTTTTCACTCCTGTACGCGTTTCCTCCAGTCCCTGTCATTCCTCAAATGATCAGGAGGTTGAGAAGATTCCGGAAAGCCATGATCCTAATTGCCCCGGATTGGGCCAGGAGAACATGGTACCTGGACCTTCTGGACATGTCCATCTGCCCTCCAATTCGTCTTCTGCAAAGAGAGCACCTTCTCTCGCAGAAGGGAGGTCAGGTTCTCCATCCAGACATCAGAACCCTCAACCTTCACGCTTGTTTTCTGAAAGGTTGAGATACAAGGATTGGGATCCCCCAGATGACATCATGGAGGTGTTGCTTTCAGCCAGAAGGCCAGCAACAAAAACTTGATACCTCTGCCGTTGGAACAAATGTTGTAGCTGGTGTAGAGAAAAGAATATTCAACCCTTTTCATGCAATACACGAATGGTGTTATCGTTTTTGCTTTACTTAGTAAATTCATGTCTTCAAATTGGTACAATCAAAGGCTATCTCTTACCGCTGTCAATCTTTAAGCATACTGCTGAGGAGCCTTCATATTTCAAATTACCCTTGGTAATCTAATGTTTATCCCCCAAAGCCTTTTCAAGTTCCATTGTGGGACCTAAATCTAGTCTTAAAATTTCTGATGGGTACTCCTTTTGAACCACTCCATTCCTGTTCATTAAGATTTCTCACTCTTAAAACAGTCTTTCTAGTGGCTCTAACATCTGCCAGAAGAGTGAGCGAATTACAAGCTCTATCTTGCAAACCTCCTCATACAATCTTTCATAAAGACAAGGTTTTACAAGTGAAGCCTAATTTTCTCCCAAAGGTGGTCTCTGAATTCCACATTACTCAGAAAATAACTTTACCTTTGTTCTATCCTCCTCCCCATGCAGGGAAAGAGGAAGAAAGATTACACAGGCTGAATCCAAGGCATGCCTTGAGTTTTTATATTAGCAGACTTGCTAGGATAAGGCAAGTAGACCAATTGTTTGTAGGATATGCAGGACACAAATTAGGATTGCTAATCACGAAACAGACCATTTCAAGGTGGATAATTTTAACCATTCTAGAATGCTACAAATTGGCAGGAAAAGCCCCCCTCAACATCTTAGGGCTCATTCAACCAGGGGTATTGCAGCCTCTTCGGCTCTCCAAAGAGGGGTTCCAATTAAAGACATATGTGCGGCTGCCACATGGTCGTCCGCACATACCTTTACCAAATTTTACTGCCTGGATTCCTCCTCTAGCCAGGAGACAAGATTTGGGAAAGCTATGTTGCATTCTGTACATTCTTAAAGGGAAATATTTCATTTTTACTCCCACCTCCTCTTTACACTACTGCTATGGGAGTCTATCAAAGATAAGGAATACGTCGGAGGACACAATCCCTTCGAAGAACAAGTTACTTCTTACTTGATAACGTTCTTTCGATGGGATGTTCCTCCGATGTATTCCTTATAGCCCCTCCCATCCATCCCCGCAGTAAAACTTCCCTTGTAGTTGCAGTTTACACTCCTTCAAGGTTAATAACCAATTCATGCAAAGCAAATTTAAGCTTCAAAATGGAACTGAGCAATGGATGCTGCGTAAGTCTATTTATACGCACGATGACGCCGGTGCCGATAAGCAGGTTGTCGAGGGACACCAACTCGAGGGACGTCGATGCGCAGTGCCCTCTACTGAAATAATTTCCGAGGCCAGCAAGCTGGAATGGATAACATCAACGATAAGGAATACGTCGGAGGAACATCCCATCAATATTACACAATGAAATAGAATGCATGAAATATTATTAAAAACTTTTATATTCAAGTAGAAAGATTGAATCATTTGTGATTATTTATAAAAAAACAAATGTATACTCTGTCATCCTCTATCTAACGTTTCACTTTTTGTATTGTATTACACATATAAGACTGACATAACCCAAATATACTGGGACGAAGAACATCTTTGAGAGCCCTGAGGGTTTGCCTGATCCAAGTACTGGGACGAGGTGGCCCGTAGGAGGAATAAGGACTGACATGACAACTACAACTACAGTTGTTCATGTTGCGCCAGGGTGGAGCTTATGCCATAAAAGGGAAACAGAAAAAGAACTACTTGTCTTCATCCTGCGACAAACCCAGGAGTTTTGAATCACTTCCATAGAAGAACCAGGCGGACCGGCAGATACAGGTGAGCAGCCGTGGAAGTCCAGAGGAGGTTGAGCTAGAAGCAACCTCCTCACCGGTCCTGATAAACAGTGTGGTGGCACAACCGTGACCAGGTGGACCGGATGGTCTGGTGACAGGGTCAAGACCGTGAAGCAAAGAAACAGAGCGCAGACCCAGGCAACGGATGGACTGAGGGAGAAGGAATGCCGGTGCAGCCATCGAGACACCCGATCCCAGGAATACCGGAGTGCGACCCGATCCCAGTGCCAGGTTCAAGGAAGTTCGGAAGGCCTGCTAGGGACACAAGGCAGATGGTGAGAGGGTCCTGCATCTGAGGAACGCTTCCTCAGCCCAGTGGCCTAACTAAAACCACTGACCACCAGAGAACCAGGGTCTGGGACCCAAATCAAGAAGCAAGGCATCTTCCTTGTGTCAGTACTTGGTGAGGGAGTAAGCCAAGTGGGACGAACCGAGGAGGGAGAGAAACCAGTGTATGGGAACCATATCAAGAAGTGAGGCATTTTCCTCATGGCAGTACTTGGTGAAAGCATAAGACAAAGTGGGCCAAATCGAAGAGTGAGTGAAACAGGGGTCTGGGACCCAAATCACGAAGCGAGGTATCTTCCTCATGATCATACTTGGCAGGAGAGTGAACCAAGTGGGCCAAACCGAAGAGAGAGACAAAACCAGGGTCTGGGACCTGAAATCAGAAAAGAACACAAGTCATCTTCCTTGTCACAGTACTTGGTAGAGAGGTGAACAGGGGGTCCCCTTCCCATCCCATCAAGTTTCTGGCATCTTATGAACACTTCTCAGAGGCAGATACAGAAGCAAAATGAAATCAGGTACCTGGGAGTCTTTCTCAGCAGTCTTTATTAGATGATGTTACAAGACAAAAACGCTTGGCACATTTTGCCTTCAACCTGCTTATATAGGCTATTTGGATGATGCAACATCCTTATGCAAATGACAACTTTGTTTAGTCAGAGAAAAAAACCCATTGTATTATGATTGGATGGCTTCTCTGATGCACACCAACCCACATGAGCATAGTTGGCAGACACTATTTTCTCTGACTCACAAACTTGCTAAGCTTATTTTTGGACTTGGCTGAACACACTATGACAGTTCTCAACTCCCACCAGAAACCCCTTCATTACACCAATGTCTACTCCTTATCTGGTTTTTGAGGTCCTGCCAAGTCAGTTAGTGTCTTATAATGTGAAAAAATAGATATGCTCTTATATATAGTGCCAATTAATACAGCTGGTCTCTCAAAATAGTCTGCAGAAAGCACATGATGCCCTTCTCATTATGAATTGTGTCTGCTTTTTCTGCCAAGTTCAATTTTTTGGCAAACAAACTCAATTATCTCACCGCGAGATGCTGCCAAAGACTATCTCTAATGTGTCAGCCTGTGTTATTTGTCTGCATGAGTCATGCTTTTCACACCTGGCCTTAAAACCAGACACCATTGTGTGCTTCAGGTATCCATTTTGAAATATATCTCTGTCTGCCACTGTATTAATCCTTCAGGGAGCCATATTTATTTATTTAAGCATTTCTCACTTTTTATCCCATATTCATAATATATCTTTATATACTAATAATATGTGTTTGATATTTAAAGCACCCTACACTTCCTGGGTAATTTTAACCCAAACATGTGCAGTGCCATGTGCACTTTTTACCTTAAATAAAAGCACTATAATCCTGATTTCTGCAATAATAGAACCATTTGACCTGCCTATCATATTATCTATACTCAGTTGAGGGGGGAGGGTTTGGCACCTCCTATACATTTCCCCCTTCTGGTCGATATTCGACCAGTGGTTAATATTTGACCACTATACTGTCATGACCCTTGCCCCTGGCCCTCACTGGCAAGTCAGCCTTCCAGTTAGGGCCAGGTAAAAGGCCTTAAAACCCCATTCAAGACTCTCTCGAGTCAGTCCTGGCGGCTTTGGCGCCAGGCTCATAACCATCATGAAGACCAACATTAGAATGGAGAGCAGAAGGCCTGAGGTGTGCCAGGTGAATGTAAGCGCTTGAGCGAATAAATATAGCAGAATTGACCCTGTTTAAACTCGAAGGACAGGCTGCTGCACCCAGAGGGAAAAGCGGGCACCTCAAACCCACTTAACTTGGCACATCACTCTGTCATGTGACATCACATACTGGATGTGATGAAGATTAAATTTTGCAAAATGTTTATTTACGTGTTGTTCATAACATTTATTGCACAGTGATTGTGCATGAGGACTTTTCAATATCTGGATGTTTCAATGATTTGTTCTGGCAGCGCATCCAAAATGTGGGAATACCCAGTGTTCCAACATTAGAATGGGACTATTTATTTGGGATTATTTAACTTGGGAGGGGGGGTTCAGCTAACATGGAGGCACACACATAGCTCAGTTACAAGGAACTGAGCTATGTGTTATATTCTTTTGGGTGTGGCAGGCCTGGGACTACTTTACCTGGACTACTTTGGGTGTGGCAGGCCTGGGACTATTTTACCTGGACTACTTTACCTAAGACTATTTAAACCGCACCCAAACAGTTGAACATGCTTTGCGTTATTCTGCTGTGGGCAGCGTAACGCTCACCGTGTCCAGTTCTTTGATTCCAGCTTACCTGAAACCAAGGACCTGCAGAGAGAGATAGAACACTACGAAACTTACCTGGAACAGTCTCCTGTCTTCAATCCATCGCCGACTTCAGTTCCACTCACCTGAAGGTACGAACTCCATCACCCGGCACCGCATCCATCCTGGAATAACATAACCTGGAAAGAGGAGAAAGAAAGACAGCATTAGTAAGCGTTTACTCACGTTTCCTCCTGAATCAAGAAAGCCACACAATTCTTACCTGGTTAGTCATCTCCTGGTCAGTATCATTGCTGGAACATTACGGCGCTCAGTGAGGAACATCGCACCCTGCAAGGAGAGAAAAGGCACAGGTTAGCAATATAAAAAGTGAAACAGCGCCGCGCATCGCGCATTACTCACGGACAGCATCGCGCACACCGTGCTTTCGCATACCGGCCCATGCTCATCTTCAAACTGCATGACAACACCAAAATACCTTTCCATACCTAAAAGGAAAGAAGCAAGACATTATTATTCGAACTAAGAGGAACATAAGAACTGCATATAAAGACTGTAAAGCAGCAAACCTACGGAGTCGCAGCAGGCCTGGATTCCCACAGGGGGGCTTGCACCAGTGAAGTAACTTGGTTGCTGCTCGCTGTAACGCTCACCTGATTCCCGCAGAGGCGCCGGTCTTGACTGGGTGAATGCCGTATCTTCAAAGGTGATGTGTAACACACGGTTGGCTCTTTGGGCTGGACCTCTGTGCACTGTATGTCTGACTCGAAGAGTAAGATGTCTGCAGATAGAAAATATGGGATTAATGAACTGGGTTATTGGGTGCCTCTCTCCTCTTCCCTTTCTCTTCTCCTGTAGAACCCCAAAGGTTAACACCCTCACCTTAGGTAAGTGAAAGCCAAGCTCTCCATCTGCCTCGGGGCAGGGTGCCGTAACCAGTTTCTTCACTGGATAAGGGTGCAGGCCTCTTGACCTCAGAGGACTGCTGTCCGTCGTTAACTGCACGAACGGTAAGTTCTGGGCACTTCAAATGTCTTAAAAGATTTTTGTAATGATATCTCTTGTTTTGCAGGGTTCCGGCGATGGCGGATGGCGGGCTGTTGAGAGTTGAGGATCGAACCCGCGTGAGGAATAGAAGCGCCTGGAAGCACGTAAGTAAGCGCTTGTAGCCTGCTTCACGATGCGCACTAACTGTCCCTTTTATCTTGCAGGTACAAGTTCGGAGCTTTAGAGAAGCTGAAGGGTGCTGGAATACCCACTGGATTCGGCGTGGGAAGGAGTAATGGCACGTGAGTAATAAAGTTGCCCAATGTCTTTAAACAAACCTTCTTTTGTCTTTCAGATGCGGGATGCAGCGCCGAAGGCCTCCGGAGCGTGCGAAGAGCTGGTAAGCTTTTGTCTTTCAGATGCCGGAATGCAGTGCGAAGACCTCCGGAGCATGCGAAGAGTAGGTAAGCCTTTGTCTTTCAGATGCCGGAATGCAGCGCGAGGCGTTGGTGACAGCCGATGGACCAGGTAAGAGATGCGCTGCCACTGAAGACCGTAGTGCTAACCTGTTCTTTCTTTGTCTTTACAGGTGCTGCTGAAGACTGGATTCCAGGATGGTAAGCCTTTGTTCCCTTAGGCCCAGGATCAGAAGCAGAAGACACGGTGAGCGTTCTGCTGCAGAGAATGCAGAATAACACAAAGCAAGATTCATCCATCGGGTGTGGTTTAAATAGCCTCCTGTAGTGCTTAGGTGTCTCCTTCCACAGCCACGCCTAGGTAAGAAAAGAGTTCCTGCTTTCCAGAAGAGTTCCAGTGTTCTGAACCTAGGGAGTGGCTCCTGCCCCACCCAACAGGAAAAGTAGTCCCAAACAGAAGAGGATCAGGGGTTCAACTGGCAGGTAAGTAAGCAGCATGGTCTGCTGCAGGTAAGTCCACCCAAGCATTATGAGCCCGGCGCTTCCAGCGCTGGGACTGGGCATCTTTATGAGCCTGGTGCCACTGGTGCCAGGACAGGGTCCAAAAGGTCCCAATTGGGACTGGCTGGCACTCGGAACCGGGGTTATGGGTCTGCTTCCAAGGGAGTCGGGCAAGTCCTGATCTTTTGGAAGCAGAGATCATGACAGCACCCCCCCTCAAGGCCCCTCCCAAACCGGGCTTCTCCGGGGGTTTGGGCTTGTTAGGAAATGTTCGATGAAATCTTTTGATTAGACGAGGCGCGTGGACATATTCTGCAGGTTCCCAGGATCTTTCTTGGGGACCGTAGCCTTTCCAGTCAATCAGGTAAACTAGTTTAGATTTGGAGATCTTGGAATCCAGGATGCTTTTGACTTCAAACTCGAGTTCTCCATCAACTAAAATAGGTTTTGGAGATGTAGTTAGTCGGGTTTGAGGTTGCACGGGTTTTAATAGAGAGACGTGGAAGACCGGATGTATCTTCATGTGAGGGGGCAAGTCCAACTTGACCGCTACTGTATTTACTATGGTAGTGATGGAATAGGGACCAAGGTATCGTGGGTTGAATGTGCGTGGTCCTTTTAGAGGTAGATATTTGGTGGATAACCAGACTTGATCTCCTACTTGATATTGGGGGGCTTCCTTCCGATGTTGGTCTGCTCCTTTCTTGTATTGTTCTTTAGCCCTTTGAAGGTGAGAAACGGCTTCCTTAAAGGCTTGGGTGATTGTAGAATGCAGGTGGTCTACTGCTGGTGTTCCAAGATCTTGGAGTGGATCCAACTCCGAGGTTCGAGGGTGACTACCGTATAAAAGAAAAAACGGGGTCTTCCCAGTTCCCGAGTGGACAGAGTTATTGTAGGCATATTCGGCTATCCAAAGGATATCTTTCCAAGTTTTTTCAGTTTGTTGTAGCATGCAGCGCAAATACTTTTCCAGAGTTTGATTGGTCCTCTCGGTTTGTCCGTCGGTTTGAGGGTGGTGGCTGGTCGAAAGTCTCACATCAATTTGAGCCGACCGACAGCAACTTCGCCAAAAATGAGAAATAAATTGACTACCTCGATCCGAAATTAGAACTGAAGGAAAACCGTGCAGTCGACGATGTTTTCGAGAAATTCTCGGGCCAGAGTTGCTGCTGTTCGTAAGCCTTTGAGTGGAATGAAATGCGCCATCTTGGAGAATAGGTCCACGATTACTAGGATCGTATTGTATCCGGAGCATGGAGGTAGATCGGTGATGAAGTCCATAGAAAACGTATGCCAAGGGCGAGGCGGGATGTCAATAGGGCGTAAGAGGCCGGCTGGTTTTTCCTTTTGACTCTTGTTTTGGGCGCATACTCCACAGGACATTATAAAGTCTCTGATATCTTTTTTCCAAGACGGCCACCAGAAGTAGCGCTTGATCTTTTCCGAGGTCTTGGTCATACCGGGATGTCCTTCCATTAAAGAATCGTGATAACAAGAGATTACCTTTTTCTGTAAATCTGTGCTGGGCAGGTATAACCGTTCTTGGAAATATAATAGGCTGTCCTTCACCGTAAAGTCCTTTCCCTGCAGATGCCAATTCTGTATGTCTGCTGGAGTTACCAGTAGCCTGGCTTTATCCTTAACTTCCTCTATGGATTGTGTGACGATTACACCTAGAATTCTTTGTTCGGGAATGATAGGTACAGGTTTAGGATTGATCAAATGTTCTTCCACTCCCATCCGAGAAAGGGCATCAGCTTTACCGTTTTTTGTACCAGGTCGATAGGTAATTATGAAGTCAAACTCGGCAAAGAATAGTGCCCAACGGAGTTGCCTAGAGGATTGAGCTTTTGCGGTTTTCAAATATTGCAGGTTTCGGTGATCTGTAATCACAGTAACGGTGTGTCGGGCCCCCAGAAGATAATGCCGCCAAGCCCTAAAGGCGGACTTGATAGCTAGAAGTTCCTTATCAGTAATAGTGTAATTGATTTCAGGAGGCGAGAATTTGCGGGACCAAAATGCCATGGGATGCAACTGATTGGTTACTGGGTCCTTTTGTGATAGAACTGCCCCCATGGCAAGGCTCGAAGCATCAGTTTCAACGATGTAGGGGAGTTCTGGGCGAGGATGTTTTAAGATCGGTGCAGAGATAAATCTAGTCTTCAAATTCTGGAAAGCTTGTTCCGCCTCGGTAGACCATTCAAAACGTTTGTTTTTCTTTAACAAGGCGGTGATGGGCTGGACTATTCGAGAGAATTCGGGGATAAACCTGCGGTAAAAGTTAGCGAAGCCTAACATGCTTTGAACACCTTTTACGGAGGATGGCGATGGCCATTTGAGAATTGCATCGACCTTCTTTGAATCCATACGCACTCCGCTAGGTGATAATATGAATCCCAAGAATTCAACTTCAGTCACATTGAAAACACATTTTTCCAACTTAGCGAAAAAGCTTGAAAATCATGGAGAACCGGATCATCTTGATTAACTAGAGGGATCGACCAGTCTGCCGCATTGCCACTAAGGTACGAAAGCTACCTTAGCTTGATGAGTTGGAAAGGCTGCTGGCCGGCATAAGAAGTGCAACCGGCACTGATTAATAAATACTTCAAACCTCTTTTTAATAAATACTGCAAACCTCTTTGGGTCACCAAAAAATCGTTCGGGCGGAGCCAGAGGTACATTCCCAGGTAGGTTGATCTGCACTGGGTTCGTAGAGGATGTTGAAGGAAGATTTGCCCCTGATGCGGGTAACGGAGTTTGTCCGGTTTGTGACTGTAGCAATTGTTTAGCGAGATCGTCTGTTCGCTCCTTGGAAATAATCAGTTCCCTTCTTAGAGCATTCGTTTCCTGACGGGCTGCATGCACTTCTGCTCTTAGTTCCCCAAGTAACTGGGCTAGCTGGTCGGTATCCGAGGTTTCCATAGCGCCTGGGTGGGAGTTTTGCGATAGGCTTTGCGTTCTGTAACGCTCACCTGATTCCTGCAGAGGCACCGGTCTTGACTGGGTGAATGCCGTATCTTCAAAGGTGATGTGTAACACACGGTTGGCTCTTTGGGCTGGACCTCTGTGCACTGTATGTCTGACTCGAAGAGTAAGATGTCTGCAGATAGAAAATATGGGATTAATGAACTGGGTTATTGGGTGCCTCTCTCCTCTTCCCTTTCTCTTCTCCTGTAGAACCCCAAAGGTTAACACCCTCACCTTAGGTAAGTGAACGCCAAGCTCTCCATCTGCCTCGGGGCAGGGTGCCGTAACCAGTTTCTTCACTGGATAAGGGTGCAGGCCTCTTGACCTCAGAGGACTGCTGTCCGTCGTTAACTGCACGAACGGTAAGTTCTGGGCACTTCAAATGTCTTAAAAGTCTTTTGTAATGATATCTCTTGTTTTGCAGGGTTCCGGGGATGGCGGATGGCGGGCTGATGAGAGTTGAGGATCGAACCCGCGTGAGGAATAGAAGCGCCTGGAAGCACGTAAGTAAGCGCTTGTAGCCTGCTTCACGATGCGCACTAACTGTCCCTTTTATCTTGCAGGTACAAGTTTGGAGCTTTAGAGAAGCTGAAGGGTGCTGGAATACCCACTGGATTCGGCGTGGGAAGGAGTAATGGCACGTGAGTAATAAAGTTGCCCAATGTCTTTAAACGCACCTTCTTTTGTCTTTCAGATGCGGGATGCAGCGCCGAAGGCCTCCGGAGCGTGCGAAGAGCTGGTAAGCTTTTGTCTTTCAGATGCCGGAATGCAGTGCGAAGACCTCCGGAGCATGCGAAGAGTAGGTAAGCCTTTGTCTTTCAGATGCCGGAATGCAGCGCGAGGCGTTGGTGACAGCTGATGGACCAGGTAAGAGATGCGCTGCCACTGAAGACCGTAGTGCTAACCTGTTCTTTCTTTGTCTTTACAGGTGCTGCTGAAGACTGGATTCCAGGATGGTAAGCCTTTGTTCCCTTAGGCCCAGGATCAGAAGCAGAAGACACAATGAGCGTTCTGCTGCAGAGAATGCAGAATAACGCAAAGCAAGATTCATCCATCGGGTGTGGTTTAAATAGCCTCCTGTAGTGCTTAGGTGTCTCCTTCCACAGCCACGCCTAGGTAAGAAAAGAGTTCCTGCTTTCCAGAAGAGTTCCAGTGTTCTGAACCTAACCTAGGGAGTGGCTCCTGCCCCACCCAACAGGAAAAGTAGTCCCAAACAGAAGAGGATCAGGGGTTCAACTGGCAGGTAAGTAAGCAGCGTGGTCTGCTGCAGGTAAGTCCACCCAAGCATTATGAGCCCGGCGCTTCCAGCGCTGGGACTGGGCATCTTTATGAGCCTGGTGCCACTGGCGCCAGGACAGGGTCCAAAAGGTCCCAATTGGGACTGGCTGGCACTCGGAACCGGGGTTATGGGTCTGCTTCCAAGGGAGTCGGGCAAGTCCTGATCTTTTGGAAGCAGAGATCATGACAGCCGCCACCCCCCACATCTACGCGCCCCTGTCACAAGGAGCAGGACAGAGAATCCACCTTTTACAATATTAAGGTGAGGAGAGGGCCCAAGGGGGAGGAAGGAGTTGAGGCCAAGGGAGGTGGCAAAACATAAAGACAATCTGGTATTGAATCTAGCTTTCCTATATTGCAGATCCATCTTTAACCAGAGGCCTTACCAAGGGACCGGGAGAGGGTTCGAGAGTGCAAATCATCCAACCAGGGCTGGGTGGCGTCCCGGTGGATACCAGGTGAGCGTAACATTTACTCAGTGTCCACCCTCCCCCATATGCAGTGTACCTATGCATCCCTATCTCAGTCACCCCCTCAATGTAGTGCTTTATCTCAACATGGGAGGTATCATAAAAGATACTTGGAATGGATTGTGTCCTCCAGTGTAATCCACATCTTTGACATGTATTGTCCACAGCTGTGCACTTCGGAAACGTTTTCAGCAGAGGGCGTCCTGCGTCGATAACGTCGGGTCGATGTCCCTCAAAAGCCTCAGTCGAGGGCGACGTCACCGGATGTTATGAATAGGGTACACGGTGCCCATAGTCTCAGTTCGTTTTATTCCGCAAACGTACTGCTTCGTGAAACTCAGCGTGCCTCGTGTGTTCATCGTTGAGATATTTTTTTCTTCGACCCCTCCAACTCTGCGGTCTGGCTTTAAGACTTGCCAGGACTGCAAGTCGAAAATGTATATCATTGACCCGCATTGCATTTGTTTGTGGTGATTGGGCGAGTCGCACAACTCCGACGACTGTTCAAAATGTCAGTTGCTGACTGCCAGTGTCTTGCGGGAGCGTAAGGGGAAGCTCCAGGTGGGTAGGGGCTCTAAGCCTAGTAAGTCCCGAAAATCTAAATCGTCCAAGGGGGCTTCCCGCCATTCTTCTTCCTCGTCCCGGCACTCTAGGAAGCGCCATCACCGGTCACCTTCCCTGTCCTCGGAGGAGGATGATGCCTCGAGGAACGTGGCATGCCGATGAAGTCCTCCACTCCGGAGGAATGGGCTGCCTTTAAGGAGCAGATGTTAGCGATATTCCAATCGCAGGGCACGGTTCCGGTCGCGCTTTCTAACAAAGCCGGCAAGGAACGGTCTCGTACTGCCGCTCACACGCCTTTGGGCTCGCGTCCGCGACGCGACTCGCACCGGGAACCTTCAAGGTCCCGTGCGGACAAGGCTCAGGAAAGTTGCCAGAGATGTGCCTCCTGGTCTCGGTCCTCGTCTCCAGTGAGACCGCTGCAACATGCTAAGGGCTCGAAGCCGGCGTCAACTAGGTCAGCGCCTCGTCTGTTCGACTCGGACGTCGACGCTTTGCCGTCTAGCCCATGGCACTGTCGGCACCAGTGTCGACATCGACGCCAAAGCCTTCGACGATCACGACGTCGAGGTTGTCGACGCTCTCGACGTCGAAGCCTTCGGCGCCCTCAACGCCTTCGGGTATTTTTGCCCTCAATTTGCCTGTAGAGTACCCGGATCTTGTGGATCCTCCTAGGAAGGTTACTGGGAAGTCTCTGAGGCCAGTCTTGAACACCAGGCCCTCTCTGTCCCCAGGCCAGGGTTTTAACTCCCTCTGGATGACATTTATGAAGAGGAAGAAAGGTCTGATTTTGAGGACCCTTGTGAACCTGATGTTGCTCCAGTTTTTTCGGGAGACAGTCAATTGGAGGAGTTGAGGCAAACCCTTCATGACGCCAGTGGGTTGGACACTTCTCCGGAAGTGGAATTTGGTAGGCCTGAGCCTGGGGCTCATGCTGAGTCTTCATACAGGAGGCTCATGGCTAGGGTCTCAGAGTATCTGGGCTGGTCCAGTCCTCCTGAAGACTTTGTACAGGATGATCTAACAGACATCTTAGATCAAGGTCCATCTTCTGACCCGGTGTTACCATTTCATCTCACCTTACAGAAAAGGGTGGCAGCTGCTTGGCAGTCCCCGGAATCTCTTTCGGCTGTTAATAAATCTTTGACAAAGAAGTACCGCCCTTCCGTTAGCGACCCCGGGTATTTATCCACTCACCCCACTATCGAGAGTTTGGTGGATCAGACGGCTAAGGCCACCTTGAGGCAGGCAGCGTACCCTAGCATCCCTCCTGATAGGGACGACAAGCGCTTCGACGGTTGGGCTCGGAAGGTATTTTCTGCTGGGAGCATGGCCTTGAAATCGGCCAACTCCACTTGTGCCTTGCCAAGGTTCTCACACACTCTGTGGAATTGTGTTTCTTTAGTGGCTGAGTATATTCCTGAGGGGGAAGAAAGGGATGGGTTCCTTGCTCTCGTGCAAGACGGCAAGGATGCCATGTTTGAATCCCTTCAGTCGAGTTTGTATATGGCCAACAGTGTTAGCCGATCCATGTCTGCAAGCACCGTTATACGCAGATTTGCGTGGTTGTGGAAGTCGGGTTTTGCGCCGGATCTGCAATCCCGTCTTTTGAACATGCCCTTTGATGGCACACATTTGTTTGGCAGCAAGGCTGACGAGAGCCCCGAGAGGTTGCAGACCTCGAAAGCTGCGGCAAAATCTTAAGCGCAGCTGTACGTCAACCTCTGCCTTTTCGTCCTAGGGGACAGAAATGGAGGGGAGGTTTTTTTCATACTACTCCTCCTTTGGTAGAACGAGATGGGCCGCCCGTGAAAGGGGCAAATGAAAAAGTACCTGTGGTGGTCAGGGAAATCGTGGTGCCAAAGCCGCTCAGGCAGCTGCCTCTTTGCCTTCAGGCACTGCCGCAGCCACTTCCAAACAATCATGAGGCCATGTCCCATGGTTCACCAGTTGGGGGCAGACTGTCTCAGCATCTCGAAGAATGGTGGCCCACTACTTCAGATGCGTGGGTTCTGGATACCATAGCCCACGGCTACTGCCTTCCCTTCCTTCAGCGGCCTCACGACAATCCACCGGGGAAAATCTCTTTGAAGCTTCCGGATCCGCTCCTTGCGCAGGAAATCTTAACCCTGCTGGAGAAAGGCGCCGTAGAACTGGTGCCTGTAGCGGAGAGGAACAAGGGATGGTATTCCCCTTATTTTTTGATCCCGAAGAAAGACGAGGGATTGAGACCCATCATGGACTTGCGTTGGTTGAACACACCTCTCAGATAGGACAAGTTCAATATTGTTACTCTTTCTCAAGTCCCCCAGGCCCTTCAACTTCAGGACCTAAAGGATGCTTACTTTCATGTGGCGATTTATCCCTAGCACAGAAAGTACCTGAGGTTTGCGGCTGGTGACTCACACTTTCAGTTTCGGATCCTCCGTTTGGATTGACCTCCGCCCGAGGGTCTTCACCAAACTAATGGTGGTGGTGGCAGCGTACCTCAGGCGAGGGGGGATTCACGTCTACCCCTACCTGGACGACTGGCTAATCCAGGCGCGCTCTCCCGAGCAAGCATTGGATGATCTCGGTCTCACCTGCCACACCCCCCACAGGCTGAGCTTCTCCCTGAATTTCAAGAAGTCGCATCTGACAGCTTCCCAACAGCTCCAGTACATCAGGGCTATGTTAGACACGTCCTTGAGGAAGTGCTCGCCTTCCAAGGTGAGGGCTCATCTCACTGTGCAGATGGTGGACAAGTTTCAACATGGCCAGAGTCTCCCGGGTTCTGAATTCTTAAGGTTGCTCGGCCTCATGGCATCCTGCATTTTTCTGGTGCCGGAGGCCAGGCTGCGGATGAGATCCCTGCAATGGGTCCTCAAGATGCAGTGGTCGCAGTTCCCCCGCAAGATGTCGGATCCTGTTCAGATTTCACTCTCGGTCTCCCAGGATCTTCTGTGATGGGCCAACGAAGGGAACCTAATGAGGGGGGAGCCGTTTTGGCAACCGTAGCCGGAGGTGACTGTAGTGACGGATGCTTCCATCACAGGATGGGGCACTCATGCCAACGACTTCACCACCAGCGGTCGTTGGTCTCCGTCGGAGTCCAAACTCCACATCAACCTTTTATAGCTGAGGGCCATCACGCTAGCCCTGAAGGCTTTTTTGCTGTCTGTACGGGGGAAGAGTGTCCTGATCATGACAGACAACACAGTGGCCATGCATTACCTCAACAAAAAAGCGGGGGTATGGTCATTTCTGTTGTGTAGAGAGGCAATGCAGCTCTGGTTCTGGGCCATCCAGCAGGGAATTTCGATCTCGGCAGTTCATCTGGCCGGAGACGAAAATGCAGCGGCGGACGCTCTGAACAGGCAGAGCACGATCTCTCATGAGTGGGATTTGGCGCAAGAAGTCCTTCAGATCTTTGCGCTTTTCGGAACCCCGCCACCAGTGTCAACCGGAAGTGCGAGAGATTCTGCTGCAGGGAATTTCCTCCAAGAGGCGCCTTAGGAGACGCGTTCGTAGTGGATTTTGGCCATTCCCACTGCTGTACGCGTTTCCTCCAGTCCCCATCATTCTTCAAGTGTTGCCGATTTTTCAGAGGTTTGGTTCCCACATGATCCTCATTGCTCCGGATTGGGCCAGGAGAGTGTGGTACTCAGACCTTCTAGAAATGTCCATCTGCCCTCCACGCCGTCTTCCCTACCCAGAGGAACTGCTCTCGCGCGAGGGGGGACAGGTTCTCCATACAGAGGTCAAGACTCTCAACCTTCATTCTTGGTATCTGAAAGGTTGAGGTATAAGGATTGGGACCTCCCGGATGACATGATGGAGGTGTTGCTTTTGGCCAGGCGGCCTGCAACAAAATCCCTGTACCCTTGCCATTGGCCTAAGTTCTGCGACTGGTGCAGAGGTCACAATGTTGATCCTTTTCAGTGCTCCATTCCTATGGTTTTGTCTTTCTTACTTTCTTTGGCCAACAGGGGCCTTCAAGTGGGTACTTTTAAGGGTTACCTGGCAGCGCTGTCTATCTTTAAGCGCTTGTCTGAAGAATGTTCTTACTTTAAGATTCCTTTGATTCTCAATTTCTTGAAGGACTGACTAATGTGTTCCCGCCGTCCCCTTTCCAGGTGCTTGTTTGCGATTTGAATTTGGCTTTGAAATTTCTCATTGGTGCTCCGTTTGAACCTTTGTATTCTTTTCCTTTGAGATTACTGTCCTTCAAGACTGTGTTCTTGGTTGTGGTTACTTCCGCTCGCAGAGTGAGTGATATGCAGGCACTTTCATCTAAGCCACACTTTACTGTGTTTCACAAGGACAGGTTTGTACTGCGGGTACGTCCCTCCTTTCTGCCTAAGGTAGTATCTGAATTTCATTTGAGTCAGAAGGTGGTTCTTCCATCTTTCTACCCTCCTCCTCATCCTGGTAAGGAAGAGGAGTGACTCCATCGGTTGGATCCTAGGAGAACTTTGAGCTTTTACATTTCTAGGATGTCTAGGGTCAGAGTGGACGATCAACTCTTTGTAGGATATGCTGGCCACCGATTGGGCCAGGCTGTTACCAGACAGACCTTGTCCAGGTGGATTATCCTCACCATTACGGAGTGTTACGAATTGGCGGGTAAGGACCCTCCTGAATGGTTGTGAGCTCATTCCACTAGGGGCGTGGCTACTTCCACAGCCTTCCAGCGGGGGGTTCCTATTAGGAATATTTGTGATGCAGCCACATGGGCTTCAATCCACACCTTTGTTAAACATTACTCCCTGGATACAATCCATGGTCAGGATATGGCCTTTGTAAAGGCAGTTCTTTATTCCGCAATCTGATTGGGTACTCTAAATTCTTTTCCCTCCTCCATTTACTGGTACTGCTTTGGCAGTCTGTCAAAGATGTGGAATATGTTGGAGGACACAATCCATTCGAAGAACAAGTTACTCACCAACTGGTAACGTTCTTTTGACTGGATGTTTCTCCATCGTATTCCACATCGCCCTCCCAGCCTGCCTCTCTGGAGAATTTCCTATGCGATTGCAGCTTACGTTTCCACAAGGCTATGTGCAGTCAAGCAGGCATGAGACTGGTGCCACACGTTCTGAGGGAAAAAACTTAAACTGAGGCTACGGGCGCTGTGCGTCCTTTTTATAACATCCGGTGACGTCGCCCTCGACCGAGGCCTTTGAGGGACATCGACCCGACGTCATCGCCGCAGGACGCCCTCTGCTGAAAATGTTTCTGAAGTGCACAGCTGTGGACATTACATGTCAAAGATGGGGAATACGTTGGAGGAACATCCAGTCGAAAGAACGTTACCAGTTGGTAAATAACTTGTTCTTCTAAAGAATTAACAGTTTCTTCAACCATGTTGTATTCTCCTAGGTTGTATACTAATTGACCATTTCACAATTGACCTGGGGAGAATTGACCTTGGGAGAATATACCTGATTTAGAAGGAAACCCCCTGCAACCGCTGACCCAATCCAAAACCCACCCCCGCAATCCACCACCCAATCCCCTTATATTATTTAAAATCCAAAACCAACCCAATACATACATAAAATAACTAAAATAATATAAAGGTCAATTGTGCAGAAGGTCAATTAGGACCACTATAATTAGGTCAATTGTGCAAAAGGTAAATTGTAAAAGGTACATTTGGGTAATACCTTCTCCTAATCCAACATATATATGTATCTCTTTTCTGTCAAAAGATCATTGCATATGTTTCGCCCTCTTTTAATCTTTGTATGTACGTATTCCCAAACAGTAACTTTGTTTGCTCCTGTCTGGATCCCACCCATGTTACCCAATTAAATATTAAAATAACATGCACAACAAGTGATTTCACCCACCACGAGAATCGGGAGAGATCATTTAGGACATTTGCTCATTCCTTGAGGGAACCCAACAGCCCATTTTCTACTCTTCCATCCACGTGCAACATTTTACTGTTCAAATACATTTTTTCCTTCCTCCCACCCCACAACACTTCCTTGGCCCCTACCCTTTCCCCATGCACATTAAACTTTTTCTTATTATTATTTGTCTTCCATCTGGACATCTTCCACCCAATTCTTATTTTGCTTATTCCAAGTCCAAGGACCTTTTTCAATCAGTCCATATTTTATTTTTTATTTGTCTTTTGGGCTGCTTTGCAGCAAGTTCAAGGGCCCCTTAATTCATAGGCCAGTGTTTTTGGATTCACTGTTCTTGTGACCACAGAGGACTCAAACTCTCAGTCTTCTTTATTCACATAAAATAGTCAGGGGGGTGCATTCATTTGTTTCTGGGGAACGCAAGGATGGGGGAGAAAAAAGTCTTCAGGTTTAATTACAACTGGACATCTGGATGGGTCCCTCAAACTCCTTTTCATGACCACATGGGGTTTTCTCTCTTCTCGCAGGATCGGTTGCCGTCAATCACCTGGAGTGCAGGTACCTCTTGTCCATCTGTAATATAAAAACTGGATGAGTCTCTTGAAGGATTACATTTGTATCATCAGTACTGCCTCCTCAAACCTAAACCAAATCATTTAAGCACTCCTACCTCCTAAAAACAAATACTACTGAATTTTCTGTTTTTCTAATATAATAGAATGGCTGCTTCTTTCTCCCTTTCCTGCATATCTTACTGTCACCTATGATTCATATATACTAGCAGATACCTGAGTGTGGCTATGACATGAGATCATAAAGCACATATGTTTTTGCTTTTTCCTTTTCTTGCCCCATTTTTTCATGGGCTTTCATTAAAAAAACTTTACACTATACTTATTTTCTTTTTTTTTTAATCAACTTTATTTTCAGAGCAATGTAAAAATAGATACATCCATAACCATAAGTGATAACAAACATACCTTATTTCATATCAAATCATTTACCCTTACATGGGCATCAGCAAAACATTACTCATCTTTTAACAACCCAGTTCTGTAACCACTAAAACTCCCCCCCAGTATCCCCTCCCTCAACACATATCCCAATTTATAGGTGACGAAAGTACTCTGTCCTTGCCTTAAGAAGTCAACTGGTTGAACCACATTTCAACATGATGTTCATAGCTTTCAAATAATAGATACTACCCGGAGCAATCTAGGTTTAAAGAACATCTGTTCCCCATCATTCATGAATTCATGCAGCGGTAGCCAGGTATTTGAATATTTTGTGTATGAGCCAAGGGCTAATGCTGTCACTTTCTCCATAGCCATCACCCCCCATAATCTTACCCACCACATGGCTATAACCGGACCCTCTTTAGTTTTCCATGCGTGTGCAACAGTAATCCTGGCCGCATTCAACATGTGAGTGATAAGTGTGGCTGTGGGTCCTGAGCTTGCATAACATCCCTCCACTACCTCTCCCAGAAGTATCACCAGTGGGTCGAATGGAAGCTGCACCCCAGTTATTTCTTTAATATGACTTAAAATCTCTTTCCAGTAGGTTTCGACTAAAGGACAAGACCACCACATGTGAATAAGATCCCCTGGAAGGCCGCAGTTTCTCCAGCAGGTCACAGGATAATCTGGATTAATGGAGTGTATGCGAACTGGAGTAATATACCATCGGAGACATAATTTATATGCGGTTTCTTTAATTGAGGTGCATCTAGAGCTTTTGGCGGTTCTCCGCCAAATGCGACCCCAAATGTCCCCTGTGATCGCTCTCCCCAAATCTGCCTCCCACTTTTGCATGTATGTGAGATTTTCCTTGGGATTGCCCCCTTCAATTAGGCGATATAATCTGGTTATCCCTTGGCCTTCCTGCATTGTAATTTCCAGCCCCGTTGGATCTCTAGCAGCCCTCTCTTTCACCTTTGCGTTTGAGACCCAATGCCTAAGTTGGGCATAGTGGAAGTGCTCTCCTTCTGGAATGTTAAAACTTATTTTTATAGTCTTCGAACGTCAGGGGAAGCCCATCTATATAAAGGTCATATAATACCATAGTTTGTTCTCTGCCCCCCCAGTGTGTCCAGAAGTTAGCCTGCATGCCTGGGGTGAAATCTGGATTAAAGGCGATTGGTGTAAGTGGCCCACCCCCCACTTTGATCTTCTTATGTCGCAATATCTTATCCCAATACCAGAGTGTAGTTTTGGTTGACTCCAATAGCTGTCCACCTTTTCCCTTGTTTCGTGTGGCAAGAAAGCCCAGATTTTTAAGTGGTAACTAAGTCGCTATTTTTTCCAATGTGACCCATTGATTACTCTCCTCCCCAGCTGTCCATTGCAGCATTGGGGCCACTTGTGCTGCCCATAAGTATCTACGAAAGTCTGGTACCCCCAGTCCTCCCAGGACTTGTGGCCTGAAAAGTACTTTTTTTGGGATTCTCGGTTCCCCCCTCCCCCCCAGATGAATTTCATTACCTCCTTCTTTAGAGCTTGAATAGCTGGGCCTGGAATTCTGAGTGGGAGGGCGCTTAGTATATATAAGAATTTAGGCAGAAGAGTCATTTTAACCGCGGTAATCCGCGCAATCCAAGAAAGTTCCTGCACGTGCCAACGTTTTTGATCATTGGCTAATGTTTTAAAGAGTTCGGGGATATTGGCGTCGTAGAGTTTACTAGAACTGGGAGTCAAGTGTATCCCTAGGTATTTAACTGCTTTACGCTCCCATTTCAGGGGGAATTGATTTTCCCACATTGGGATCCGTTTTAACTTTTCCGTGACGTTAAGGACTTTAGACTTGGGATAGTTCATTTTGAATCCTGAGGCCTTTGCAAACTCCTCCAACAAATATAGGGCTGTTGGTAAGGAATGTCCAGTGTCTCTAAAGAACATAAGGATATCGTCCGCATATAAAGCTATCCTCTGTTGTCCAGCAACCCCCACATCCACCCCCCGGATTTCAGGATGACCCCGAACCTTACATGCAAATGGCTCCATAGCCATGGAAAAGATCACGGGCGAAAGAGGGCACCCCTGTCTTGTGCCTTTTTGAATGGGGATGTTCTCGGTCAGTTTCCCATTTAGTAGCAGTCTCATGGACAGGTTCATAAAGTTGGCCATTAACATGCGGGTAAACATCGGCCCACAACCAAACTTTCCAATGGCTAGTCTCATGAAACCCCAGTCTAAACAGTCGAAGGCTCTGGAAGCATCCAGAGCTGCTACTGAGAATTCCTGACCCAACCTTCATCCCCATTCAATCGTTTTGATGGCTCTCCGAATGTTATCATATGTATGTCGCCCTTTCACAAAACCCGCCTGATCAGTGTGAATTATCCCCGGGAGTACCATTCCTAGTCGTCGGGCCAGGATTAAGGAGTACATTTTTGCGTCCCCATTTAATAACGAGATCGGGCGATAGCTTGCACAATCCACCGGGTCTCTGTCCGGTTTCCATAGCAGTATTGTGGTTGCTGTACACATATCTCTCGAGGTGTACCCTTTCTCTCGAATGGAGTTAAATAAGTGCGTTAGGGGACCTATCAAAATACTTCTAAAGGTTTTATAATATGGGTTGCTTAGTCCATCTGGACCCCTGGGTTTTATTTCCCTTCAATGTACCTATCGCCTCCCCGACTTCCTCCTCTGTTATAAGGCCTTCCAGCTGCTGTTTAACTTCCTCACTGATTTGTGGTAAGTCCACCTGATTCAGAAAAGCAACTTGTGCTTCTTCCTCTAAGTTATCTCGTTTGGAATTACTGGCGTAGAACTCCCACATTACCCTCTCTACTTCTTTCTCCCCCCTCACTACCTCCCCGTTCATGTCCCGGAGTTGGGTTATACGATTCCAGAGTTTCTGGTGCCGCAACTTGGCAGCGAGGAGTCGATTAGCTTTATCCCCATATATATAGTAAAACTGCTTAGTCTGCAGCAACAAACGCGCAGCATCATCCGCCAAATGTGTTTCAAGAGTTGCCTTGGCCTTCTTTAATTCCCGCCATGCCTTCTGTGAGCCTTTGTCCTTATACTCCACTTCCGCCCTATGTATGTTAGCTTCCATATTACTTCTCACCCTTTCCTGACATTTAATATAATTTGAGGTCTGGGCAATGAATCTGTAACGCTCACCTGGCTCCCACGGAGGCGTGGTCTAGTCTGGGTTGCTGTGGCCTCTTCAAGCGTGATGCGCAGAACTCGGACCACCGATTGAACAGGACCCCCAAATCTTGCTTGTCTGGCCCGTAGGAATATCCTTCTGCAGATGAGAAAGGGGATTAACTGTCTACAGAATAGTGTGCTTGCTCCCCCTTTTCCCCCTTCGTTCTTCTCTGACTTCCTCCAAAACCCCCGGTTTAAGCTCACCTTATGGTTTGGAAGGATGAACTCTCCATCCTGCTTCTGGTGCAGGGGTGCGCGTTCGTCCAGTTACTTCACTGGTTTTCAGAATGACGCTGGCAAAATCCACTTGACTTTTCTGAGCGATATGCCGTAAGTATGAAGATTCAAAAGTTCAAGTGTGAGCCTCTTTTTATGTTGTCTTCCTAACCTGTGATCTGTCCTTTATTTCAGGTGCAGAACGAAGGCGATGCGTTGAGGGGTTAAATTGCCGATGGTAAAATCAGGTGAGTTAGTGATGAGGGCGACCCCTCTAAATGTCTTTATAATTCCCCAGTAATGTCTTTTGTCCTTTCCCCATAGGGGCCGGGGTGCGGTACCTGCCAACGAAGTGGCGCGGACCCGAAATGTGGAATGGTTCACCAAGAAAAGCCGGTAAGTATTATGGCTGAAAATTCGGCTTTCCTCCTGTGTGCCCTCTGCTCACCTTTTGTCTCTTCTTCTCTCCCCTAGGTGCAGCGATGTGGCGACCGGTGCTGACAGCCGCGATGGAGCCGGGAGATGTCTCGAGGACAGGTGAGTGAAGCGCGGCGCTGCAGCAAGCAACGCGATGCTTTCAAATGGAAGTCTTTCTTCAAGAATGCTGGCGTGAAGATTCCGGATGCAGGTAAGAAGTTTGAATAAGTTCTTGGTTTTCACCTTTCTCTTCTCTTCTTTCCTTACAGGTGTTCCAGGTTCGAGGCGGGCGTGGCGGGAGTCCAGGTGCAGGAGCAGACACGGTGAGCGTTCAGCTGCTGGGATGCAGAACAACGCGAAGCACGTGTGGCTGTCTGGGCGTGGCTTAAATAGCCTTGGAAGAAGTCCTAGGTAAGTATTCTTCCACAGCCCCACCCAAGTAACAAAATAGTCCCTTCAGTAAAATAGTCCCTCCTAAGCCTCATTTGGCTTGGGTCTTCATGCAGCATGGTCTGCATCAGGTGAGTATGTAGCATGGTCTGCATCAGGTAAGTGCACCAAACACTTTCCTTTATGAGCCTGGCGCCAAAGGCGCCAGGACAGAGTCCAAAGAGCCCCTATAAGGGGCCGCTGGGCTTTTACCCGGGGGCATGATGCCTGCTCCCGGGGGTGCTGGGCCTGGCCTGGTGCTCCGGGGGTAGGCATCATGACAGCACTCCCCGCCAAGGCCCCTCCCAAGGTCGTTCCCTCTGGAGGTTTCGGTTTGTTTGGGAAATTCCGATGGAACCTTTTTACTAGCCGAGGTGCATGTACGTGGTCGCTGGGTTCCCAAGACCTTTCCTGAGGCCCGTACCCCTTCCAATCAATTA
The DNA here is from genome assembly GCF_040938575.1 of Ambystoma mexicanum. Lineage (NCBI taxonomy): Eukaryota > Metazoa > Chordata > Amphibia > Caudata > Ambystomatidae > Ambystoma > Ambystoma mexicanum. Next base: position 130,136,426 of record NC_090938.1, read on the forward strand.
GATAGAAAAGTTTTGATTTTGAGATCTTAGAATCCAAAATGTTCTTCACCTCGAATTCAGGCTCCCCATATATCTGGATTGGTTGTGGTGGCTTTATTAATCTGGTTCCTGGTTGCACTGGTTTCAAAAGTGACACATGAAAAACGGGGTGAATCTGCATGTTAGCTGGTAGATCTAGCTTGACTGCCACTGGGTTAATTATAGCTTTGATCGAGTAAGGGCCTAAATACCTTGGATTAAAAGTCCGAGGTCCCTTGAGCGATAAGTGTTTGGTAGCCAACCATACTTGATCCCCTATTTGGTATGGAGGCGGCTCTCTTCGATGCAGATCCGCATTCTTTTTGTATTTCCCTTTCGCATGTTGTAAGTGTGCAGTTGCATCCTTGCAGGCTTGAGTAATCGTAGAATGCAAATGGTCCACTGCGGGCATTTCAAGGCTCAAAGGTGAGTCCAAGTCTGAAGTACGAGGGTGATGTCCATATAGGGTATAAAAGGGGCTCTGACCAGTTCCAGAGTGTATCGAGTTATTGTATGCATATTCAGCCACCCATAAAATATCCTTCCAATTACCCTCCGATTGGTGCAACATACATCGTAGATATTGTTCAAGGGTCTGGTTCTTTCTCTCCGTCTGACCATCGGTCTGTGGGTGGTGGCTGGTTGAGAGTCTTACATCGATTTGTGCCAGTTGACAACACTTTTTCCAAAAATGAGAAATAAACTGGCTTCCCCGATCAGAGACTATTATGGACGGGAATCCATGCAAACAGATGATATTTTCAAGGAATTCCTTGGCAAGAACAAAAGCTGAAGGTAATCCTTTCAACGGAATAAAATTTGCCATCTTGGAAAATAAATCCACCACAACCAGAATAGTATTGTATCCATTACAAGAGGGCAGGTCTGTGATAAAATCTAGTGACAAGGTGTGCCAAGGTGCTGGTGGAATGTCTAAGGGTTGAAGAACGGCGGGTTTTGTTTTTTGACCTTTGTTTTGGGCGCAAACTCCACAGGACATCACGAAAGATTTAATATCCTTTCGCCAGGAAGGCCACCAGAATTGTCGTTTAATTTTTTCCTCTGTTTTGGCAATGCCAGGATGTCCTTCCATCAGAGTATCATGATGACGGGAAATAACCAGTTCTTGCAATTCCTTTTCTGGCAAAAATAAGCGTCCTTGGAAGTAAGGTAAGCCATCGTTGACTGAAAAGTAAGACCCCCTTTTGATCCAATTCTCCAAGGCTGAAGAGTCCAGGAATTGTTTTACCCGTGCTTGAATGTCTTCAAGAGTTTGTAAAGTGGTTATCCCCAAAATTCTTTGTTCTGGAATTATCGGCACAGGTTCTGAGTTTGTGTCCATTCCTCCCATTCCAATTCGAGATAGCGCGTCCGCTTTGCCATTCTTACAGCCGGGACGGTAAGTGATTACAAAATCGAACTCAGCAAAGAACAAAGCCCATCGGAGCTGTCGTGAAGACTGAGCCTTGGCAGTTTTTAAATATTGTAAATTTCGGTGATCAGTGATCACGGTGATGGTATGCCTGGCCCCAAGAAGATAATGCCGCCAAGCCTTAAAGGCGGACTTAATGGCTAATAATTCCTTATCGGTGATTGCATAATTTATCTCCGGCGGCGAGAACTTTCTGGACCAAAATGCTACGGGGTGCAGTTGGTTGGTTACGGGGTCTCTCTGAGACAGGACAGCTCCCATGGCTAAGCTGGACGCGTCGGTTTCGACTATATATGGGAGATTGGGACGCGGGTGTTTCAAAATAGGTGCAGACGTAAATTTAGCTTTCAATTCCTGAAAGGCCTGTTCAGCTTCCTTGTTCCATTCAAAACGTTTATTTTTCCGCAAGAGTGCAGTGATGGGTTGCACCACACGTGAAAATTCCGGGATAAACCTGCGATAAAAATTGGCAAAACCAAGCATGCTTTGGACACCTTTCACCGAACTAGGTGATGGCCATTTGAGGATGGCATCCACTTTCCGTGAGTCCATTCGGACCCCTTTAGGTGTCAGGATGAATCCAAGAAACTCAACCTCGGTGGTATGGAAAACGCATTTTTCCAGCTTTGCAAACAGTTTGTGCTGGCGCATTTTCTCTAGGATGGCCCTGACATGTTTTCTGTGATCTGATTCCGAAGAGGAGTACACCAGAATGTCATCGATATACACGACAACACAGACATCGATGAGTTCCCGAAGGACATCGTTCATGAAGAATTGGAAGGCAGCAGGCGCGTTGCACAACCCGAAAGGCATCACCTGGTATTTGAATAGTCCATATTTTGTACGGAAGGCCGTTTTCCATTCATCGCCTTCTTTTACTCGTACCAGATGATAAGCCCCCCGGAGATCTAACTTGGTGTATACGCAAGCGTCCTTCACCTGGTCAAGGAGTTCAGGGATCAAAGGCAGAGGGTAACAATTTTTAACAGTTATCTGGTTCAATGTGCGGTAATCGATACAAGTTCTAAGGTCACCTTCTTTTTTTGGCACGAAGAACAAAGCCGAGGATGCCGGAGACTTTGACGGGCGAATGAAACCATTGGCTAGGTATTGATCTAAATATTGTCTCAAATGCAGATTCTCCAGTTCAGTAAGGGCATAAATCCTGCTACAAGGGGGTTGTGCACCGGGCACCAGATCGATTTGGCAATCGTACGATCTGTGAGGAGGTAACGTGTTGGCCTGTTCCTTTTGGAAGACGTCCTGAAAGTCTTGGTATTCCGGAGGTAGTTGCATGGAGACAGAGGTTACTGATGCTAGACTGATCTTCAGATTTTCTGGGTAGCAGGTTTGTGCACAATCCGGGAAGGTTATTCTCTTCGCTCGCTAATCAATTCGAGGATTATGTGTCTCTAACCAACGGATTCCGAGAATAACCTGAAACTGTGGAGCCTTGATTACATCAAACACAACTGCCTCCCGATGGCCGTCCGGACCTACAAGTGTCACCTCAGCTGTGGAATGTGTTACCGGTCCAGAAGAAATTTCGGTTCCATCAACTGTGGTGATGACATCTTTGCTGGTTTTAGGACGCAGAGGGAGGTTAATCCTGGAGACCAATTCACGATCCACCTAGTTTCCTATAGCCCCACTATCGATGTATGCCTTTATTGCATGCAACCGCTTAGGCTGTTCCGGATCTACGAGGACCATTGGCACAATGAAATGCGAGGTCTGAGAGTTAGTTTTCAAGCTCGGCAAGCGGACCCCTACGCTTGTCGGGCGTGGTCGTTTCCCGATACAGAGTTTTCATGGATTTTATCAGCGGCTCCTACCACCTTCTTGGGCGGCTTTGCCGGGCAATCTCGTAGAAAGTGTCCAGAGGACCCACAATAAAGACATAATTGCATCTGCCGTCTTCTTTCACGTTCCTTTTGAGTTAGAGGTCCTTTAACCCCTCCGATTTGCATTGGCTCAGAGGCTTCAGCCCCCTTGAGGTTAGCGTGGGTCTTGACCAACACCCGGGTCTCAAACTTGGACCGATCTGCTTTTCTGTTTTGCAGTCTGTGATCCAATTGGACCACTAAGTCTATATATTCTGAGAATTCTTGGGGCGGATTTACAACTTGGGCCAGGACATCTTTAAGTTCTCCGCGTAGACCTCGATAAAATAACGTGATTCTTTTATCCTCTGGCCACCCAGTTTCCACAATTAGTCTATTAAAGGTTGCAATGTACGATAGGAGGTCTTGATTGCCCTGTCGCAGAGATAGAAGTTCGTCATCCAGAGCCTGCCCCTGGGAGTGACGAGCAAATAACCTTTCCATGCTTGCTTGAAATCCTTGAAAATCACGAAGAATCGGGTCATCTTGAGTTACCAGTGGAACTGACCAATCGGCAGCACTGCCTCTGAGATATGACAATACAAAGGCTACCTTGGTCTGGTCATTAGGGAAGGCCCCAGGTCTGCATAGGAAATGCAAATGACACTGATTCATGAATACGGCGAATCATTTGGGGTACCCAGCAAAGCGTTCGGGTGGGGCCAGCGGCATGTTTCCAGGTAGATTAATCTGCACCGGGTTAATGGAAAGCACTGGAGCGGGGTTCCCCCCGGACCCGGGTAAAGGAGTTTGTCCAGCTTGACCTTGCAAAAGCTGTCTAGCCAGGTCATCAGCTCTTTCCTTTGTTACAATCACTTCCCTCCTGGGAGCATTAGTCTCTTGACGAGCGGCGTGTACTTCGGCCCGTAATTCCCCCAGTAGTTGGGCCAACTATTCAGTCTCAGAAGTTTCCATAGCGCCTGGGTGGGAATTTGTAGGAAGGCTTCGCGTTCTGTAACGCTCACCTGGCTCCCACGGAGGCGCTGGTCTAGTTTGGGTTGCTGTGGCCTCTTCAAGCGTGATGCGCAGAACTCGGACCACCAATTGAACAGGACCCCCAAATCTTGCTTGTCTGGCCCGTAGGAATATCCTTCTTCAGATGAGAAAGGGGATTAACTGTCTGCAGAATAGTGTGCTTGCTCCCCCTTTTCCCCCTTTTCCCCCTTCGTTCTTCTCTGACTTCCTCCAAAACCCCCGGTTTAAGCTCACCTTACGGTTTGGAAGGATGAACTCTCCATCCTGCTTCTGGTGCAGGGGGGTGCGTTCGTCCAGTTACTTCACTGGTTTTCAGAATGGCGCTGGCAAAATCCACTTGACTTTTCTGGGTGATACGCCGTAAGTATGAAGATTCAAAAGTTCAAGTGTGAGCCTCTTTTTATGTTGTCTTCCTAACCTGTGATCTGTCCTTTATTTCAGGTGCAGAACGAAGGCGATGCGTTCAGGGGTTAAATTGCCGATGGTAAAATCAGGTGAGTTAGTGATGAGGGCGACCCCTCTAAATGTCTTTATAATTCCCCAGTAATGTCTTTTGTCCTTTCCCCATAGGGGCCGGGGTGCGGTACCTGCCAACGAAGCGGCGCCGACCCGAAATGTGGAATGGTTCACCAAGAAAAGCCGGTAAGTATTATGGCTGAAAATTCGGCTTTCCTCCTGTGTTCCCTCTGCTCACCTTTTGTCTCTTCTTCTCTCCCCTAGGTGCAGAGATGTGGCGACCGGTGCTGACAGCCGCGATGGAGCCAGGAGCCAGGAGATGTCTCGAGGACAGGTGAGTGAAGCGCGGCGCTGCAGCAAGCAACGCAATGCTTTTAAATGGAAGTCTTTCTTCAAGAATGCTGGCATGAAGATTCCGGATGCAGGTAAGAAGTTTGAATAAGTTCTTGGTTTTCACCTTTCTCTTCTCTTCTTTCCTTACAGGTGTTCCAGGTTTGAGGCGGGCGTGGCTGGAGTCCAGGTGCAGGAGCAGACACAGTGAGCGTTCAGCTGCTGGGATGCAGAACAACGCGAAGCACGTGTGGCTGTCCGGGCGTGGCTTAAATAGCCTTGGAAGAAGTCCTAGGTAAGTATTCTTCCACAGCCCCACCCAAGTAACAAAATAGTCCCTTCAGTAAAATAGTCCCTCCTAAGCCTCATTTGGCTTGGGTCTTCATGCAGCATGGTCTGCATCAGGTGAGTATGCAGCATGGTCTGCATCAGGTAAGTGCACCAAACACTTTCCTTTATGAGCCTGGCGCCTATGGCACCAGGACTGATGTCCAACATGAGCCTGGCGCCAAAGACGCCAGGACAGAGTCCAAAGAGCCCCTATAAGGGGCCGCTGGGCTTTTACCCAGGGGCATGATGCCTGCTCCCGGGGGTGCTGGACCAGGCCTGGTGCTCCGGGGGTAGGCATCATGACAGAATTCACCCCTTATTACCGCTTTGCTGGCATCCCATATGGTCAGCCAGTCCATTCCCTGCGTAGAGTTTTCTCGGAAATAATTCAGTAGGGTTTGCTCTACATTGCATCGGACTGTTAGGTCTTTCAATACAACTTCGTTTAAACGCCAAGGTCTGTAAGATTGTTGCATGTTATCTAGCTCTAATTTGAGTAGTACCGGGGCATGGTCTGTCAGGCACCGCACTCCTATTTCCAAGCCCATCACCTGTGGGATCACTGTTTCGGAGACAAGAATCATGTCAATTCGGGAGTAGCCCCTGTGCACTGCTGAATAGTGAATGTACTCCCTGACTTGTGGTTTGAAAAATCTCCAGGTCTCTAAGAGGTGCAGATCCCTCAGAAATCTGGCTAGGGCCTGCCTAAATATGTGATCATTGGGAGTGACGGGGAGAGTTTTATCCAATTTTGCGTCCATTACCCCATTAAAGTCCCCTCCAATTAGGATTTTCCCAGTTCCCCACTGTGCAATTATGGGAATTAGGCTCACTAAAAATTGATCTTGTTGGGAGCATATATGGAAATCAAGGTAACCAATTGACCCATCAGTACCCCCCCCCCCCCCAGCAATAGATAGCGGCCTTCCGGGTCCTTTTTAAGGAATCTTTTCTCAAATTTGATGCCTTTTGCTAATAGGATGCCTACCCCACGTTTTTTATACCCACTGGAGGCCAGGTATTGTATGGGGAAATCTCTGTGTCTCAACCTTTGTTCATCTCCCGGTAGGAGATGCGTTTCTTGCAACCATACCACGGAAGCATGCATGTCCCTCAGCCTGGTTAACATCGATTTCCGTTTAACCGGAGAGTTAAGCCTCTGAACATTTAATGAGATGAATGTCAACTCAGACATTATTGTGGTTCATTTTATAGTCTGGCTCTTTGCCTTCCAGCCCCCAGCTATGATACCAGTTGCAATTACATTCCGTATTTCATCACCCATGAATAAACAACACGATAAACACCCCCCCTCCTAACATTCAGTTCAAAACTTCTCAAAAACATTTCCCACTTAACTTGTTCAAAATAGATCACCGGGTTTTATACTTACCCAGGAGATTTGGGTTCCGAAATCTCCCTCCCACCCCAGCCCCCCCCCCCAGCTGGATGCATATGATACTTTTCCTTGCACGCCATTATAAGTCCCAATCACACTACAAATATATGACTCTCTACTCTACAGGGTTGGCAGTCCCTCCATTAAATTTGGGGAAGCCCCTTTTAATCTCCTGGCTCTCCGACAGTTGCTCGTGTGAGGCCTGATGGCTCAGACTCCTTAAGACACCCACGTGGACGAGGGTGTCTCTGCCTCCCCTGCCCTCTCCCCAGACCCCGTGCTGCATCCCGGTTCTGGGATGGGGAGCCCCCATTCTCGATGGGAGAGCCTTCCTCGTCTTCTTGCATAAGTTCAGCTAAGTCTTCTTCTTTAGAAACTAAGTATTTCCGGCCCTTCCATTCAAAGCGCAGAGATGTTGGGTGCCCCCACCGATATCTCACTTCTCTTGTTCTCAGCCAATCGGTGACCACTCTAAGTTTTTTCCTTTTGGCAAGTGTAGCAGGAGCTAGGTCCTGGAATAATTGAATGAAGGCGCAGTGAAACCTGATGGGCTCTTTCCCACGGGCAGCTTGCATAATGTCCTCCTTAAGCTGGAACATGTGAATCCGGGTCAGGACGTCCGGGAGCAAGTTCTTGTTGATTTGGTACGTAGAGTAAACCCTATGCGTCCGATCCAACACAATTTCTTTGGAGTCGTCCACCTTCAAGTGTCGGAGAAGGTCCACCACATACTGTTGCAGGTCAGAATCTGTTACCGATTTCGGGATACCACGTATCCGAATGTTGTGTCTCTTGGACCTAGTCTCGGCATCCTCCTGTTTGTTCTGCACCTTTTCCAGTTGTTGTTCCAGTTCGAGGACTCTGTTCGCCAAAACATCCTGTTCATGGCTTTGCTCCGATACCACCGTCTCAACTTCGTCAATCCTTTTTTCAATTGCTACCACTCCTTTATTGAGATCTGCAATGGATTTAGCCAGATGATTTGCGCTATCTTTGATGGCCTTTTTAAGCTCCAGCAACATTTCCATCAGGTCAGATTTCCGAATAGGTGGGTCCTCAGATCTTTCTACTCCCTCTGGAGGAGGGGCATGAACTTGGGCCTGCACCTGGGTACGTTTCTGAAGATCTGTTGCTTGCAGCATGGTTTTGATGTCTCTGGAGCCTTGATTCTTAGCTTTCAGAGATTGTTTGGACATTATGGTCAGGTAGAGGAACCCCGATCGGGTGCACTTGTGTAAATCAAACGTGCCGGGATCAGGGTTGTTTCACGTTATTGCCCTTCAGGCTTATGCTTTAATACCCTCACCATCCGGAACTCTTCTGTATAGGGGCCGGGCACTATTCTCTACGTATGTGCTCTCCATACAAAACCAATTACGCTCTAGGAGACGTATTCTCGCCTGTGACCACCCTCCTTTGTGCTGGCTTATGACCTTCCACACGTTGCTCTAGCAAGATTGCATGACTCTTGTATGTCACACGGGGTTAGATGCCGCTCCCATATAGTGCCCCAGATCATTCGTAGGGCCGCGCACTGGAGGGGCAAGAATTGCCATAAAGTTGTGCTGTGACAGTTAATATCACGACAGCCACGCAACAGGTAGGTGACAGCCGCACTTGATTTGCTGAGACAGACATCTAAATCCCCCTCTATACCAGGTGATTGTGCCTGTCCTTCCAGTTAAGTGAATAACCAACAACGCTTCCAACTGCCCCCCACTGTCAGTGCCCGCCGTTAAGTGCCACCTTCCTCCATCCAGAGCATACCGCTTCCTACGGCAGCCCGCACCCGGGAAACCAGTAGCGCAGACCTTCCTGCTAGTCCATGCCTCTGTGTCTTTATGCGCCAACAATCTGCCCAAGGCTGTTCGGAGGTTCCCAGAGGGGGAGGGGGCCCGGGACGCCGCCCTGAGTGTCCCAATCCTCCCTCCGGCTGGCCCCTCACCTTCGCTCCGCACCGAGAGCCTCCTGCTGTCGCAGCCGACTCGATTCTCTCCTCCTCCGTTGGCTGCTGTTTTCGGGCGGCCGCGCACCGCAGGTCCGATGGAGGGGGACAACTCCCCTCCGACCGCCGCCCGGGAGACCAACAACGCGGTCCGAGCAGAGGAGCGGAGGCCGCTCACCCGCAACCGCCAGCCACAGCCAGGACCCTGAGCCTCCTCTTGCTACGTGCTAGTCCACGCTCGCTGATTCACAGCCATCGGCCTCTCCACGTTTCGCGGCGGCCACCATCTTAGCGGAGGGGAGGCATACTGGACTCTCCAAAAACTTCCTCCAAAGTGCACGAAATTGCCCAAATCCACAGCTCGCCAGAGCCCGAGGTGCTCATGGATGGTCCTGCCATCTCTGCGTGGTTTTGGGGATCATTACAAGGGGGTTAGGGGGCCAGGAGTGGAATAGATCACGGAGCTCGCCGAGGAGCCATCCGCACGGGTCCTCGGCTGGCCACGCCCCCCAGTCTACTTATTTTCTAAGTGGCAAAGGAAACATTTTCTCTGTGGTTGTGTCATTCTTAACACCAATAGAGTTTACGCAGTCTCCTTCTTTGTTTGTTTGTTTGTTTGTTTGTTTGTTTGTCTGTTTATTTATTTGGTAATGCGCTCCGAGCCCGTGGGCATCTGGGCGCAGCAGTACAAGAGGACTCGAAACTTAGTTACAATGCCTGACACAGGCTAACACAGCAAAACAGTGGTCACTTACAGTGGGTGATATAATGCATATAAAATAACAGGGTTAAGCGCATAAGAGTGACATTTTATAATAAAAATAATTAAAAAAAAATAACAACATAAAAAATTCAAAGTATTTTTTGGAAAAAAAAGGACGTGTCTTCTTCAGTCGCTCTCCCAAATTTCTTATAGGCATATGTGTAGGTGAGGTGGTTGCCTGCTCTCTGTAAAAACCAGAAATAGAGGCAAAGCCATGATAAACTGGCATAGAGATCAGTTACTTCCTTAAAGTAGGTCTTTGTTTTTTCCTTCAACATGATTTTGCAGAGGTCATCTCTTGGCATTCTCAGCCCAATACAATGTAGGTTTGCTTCTTCTGAAAAATAAAAATGTAGGTACACTTTTAGTTGAATTGTCATAAGTGTAGTAACAGGCCTGTTTTATTCTCTTCTGCTATGCTGAACATTTTCTCTTAACGTTTGAAGTCCTTCTCCTGATGGCATGGGACTGCGGTCTCTTCTTTCCTTGTTGTATTTATTCTGTTGAGACACAATTAACATTTTTTGTTGCCCTTCCTATGCTAGTCTTACCTACCCATGGTATTTGGAAACAAGCACTGATCCTATTAAATGCATGCAAGTGTGGCATACAGGCATACACTGTTTTGACCATCCTTAAAGGTTCATGCATTTGCCAAATGGTCATATTTGGCATTTCTTATCACCAGGGTTACAAAAAGTTTACTCCACCTTTTATTCAAAAATCTTCTTCATTCTCCTCTTTAGATATTGCTATACTCGCATACATATACTATCCTGCGCTCACACCTGCTTAAACCTTTCTTGGGAAAAATACTATCTATTTTAAAGGACGGTATCCCTTAGTACCTTTTTTTCTGTACTCACCTGGGTCTTCTTACTCCTAATAACCATCAATAAGGTTGTTCACACTTACTGTGTCAACTGGTACTTACCTTTTCATTCCCTACTTGTCCACTAGTACTTACGTTTGTCATAATGTTTCTTCTCATTATATCGCTATACTCCACTAAGGCCATATAAACATTCCTCCCGTGCTCCAAAAATGACAATTTTTTAATCTTTATTACATACATCAACATTTTCATATAAACATAAACATTGTTCTTGTTACTTACCCTCATATGTTCTTTTGTGCAATTCTACTAAACGTTCTGTCATATTGTTAGATCACTCTTGGCCATCCAAACCTTCTTGGCCTTTCATTAATCGCATTTTATCTTAATCAAATATATCACACTGATCAATTTAAATCAGCACCATCCATTGTGCTCATTGTTTGAAAATCTGAATGTTTTGTCCATGTCTTCCTCCATCACCTTTGTCTCACAATGTTATTTTTTGTTCCTTTATGTACACCTTCTATCAATGTGTTTTTTGCTGCTTTCATTTTTTTATTCACTTATTTATTTATTTCACCCCTGGATTGACGTCAATCTTTTAGTTTTGAACTTCTTACTTCAGCTGTTTTAGTTTTAACTGTTTATTATTATCTTACATTAATTAGTCTAATCACAACACAAACTCTCATATTTTACATATTATAATCCCTTAAATGCATGTACTTTTGTTTTGTTTCCCTTTTCCTTTCAATAGACCCACGTCATAAGACACTTAGGACCTTCTCCAACTCTTCCTGGAAATATGCTGGGTGCTGCCGCATTATTGCCATAAACTGCAAGATTTCCCTTGTTTCTATTTTTATCTAGTATGTGATGCTCATAAAAAACACCACTTCATCATCTGATTGGTCTTCTCTAAACATGTCGTCATCAGTGATGTCAGTCAATCTATACCCTTCTTAAAGATCTATTACTGTTCTCCATGGTCTACTCTCATGGTCCATTCCTTCGAGCATCACCATTTCTCTTTGTACTATAGCTGCTTCCAATTCTATAGGGATTGCCTGTCCCCCCTCTTCGTCCATAGGTATCTGTGGTCTGAACAAAAAACCCATCAGGTATTCTCACAGTTTTTCCCACTAAGGCAGGTAGTCATGTCAGTAGAATGCTCGCTCCACACAAAAAAAAACTCTGGCTCTACTGGAACGTCCTGCAGAGCTACTTGCCCTGTGAACGCCAGTATAAATTTGCCTACGTTTAAATAATGTATTCCTGGAGTGGAACACACTATTACTTGGTCCGTGAATGAAATCGTCATGTTAAGTTTTGTCATCAAATCTCTTCCAAAAATATTAACTTGTGTCTGTCGCGAATATAACAAAGGAACAGTCATGTCACACTCTCATATAGAGACTGGTAGTTCATCAATAAAAGGAACTTGACTTGTAACTCCAGAGAACCCTTGAGCATTTATGGCAATTCCCGACGATGGATACTTTCCCTCCCGTATACATGAATGTGTAGCCCCAGTATCTACTAGAAAAGAAAAGGTTTTGCCTCCTATCGTCACATCGACCCTTGGTTCCTCTTGGGGGTCTGGTGTCACAGATAGCACTAAACACATCAAGTCACCCTATGAGCTGTTCTATTGTGGGTACAGGCATATTTCCGTTCCTGTAAAAGGATTTCCTCCTTCCACAGTGGCACCTCCTATTCTTGGTGTCAACACCTGTCCTGTGTTTGCATATTGGTATGTTTGCATGGGGGCTCGATGTGATTGCCCTTGTAGTGTATTCATTTACACTCGCTCTGGCTGTTGTACCTGTTGCACTCTCGGCGCTTGCATCTGATACAATGGGCCTCATTACGAGTTTGGAGGTAGCCATGCCGTCATTACCGGCATGGCTACCTCCAAACTTGTGTCCGGGTCCCGAAAAAAGCAAATTACCAGGCCATTTCAACTTTTGCGGGCCCGGTAATTCCCATTTTCGGGACCCGGACCCGGTACGTCCCCATTCCCATTGAGCCCCTATAGGGCTCAATGGGAATGGGGAGAATGCTAACAATGGACCTGTTAATGATGGGTCCGTTATTAGCATCCTGGTCTGCTCGCGGGTGCCGGTATGCACATCTGGCCAGACCAGACGTGCATACCGCCACCCGCGAGCAAACTTGTAATGTGGCAGCCCGGTACGAACGCTGCCGGTACCTTACCGGCACCGTTCATACTGCGGCCGCTAGGGTCGTAATGAGGCCCAATGTCTGATCTTGGGCAAACCCTTCTCTTGTCTCTTCTTGTGCCGGTAAATTCAGAGTATCCCTATCTCACTTCCATTTATATTCTCCAAAAATATAGCTACTCTTATATCATATTTTAGCAAGACATAGGGGGTCATTGTTACGCTCACCTGGCTCCCACAGGGGCGTCGGTCGGACCCGGACAGCTGCGGTCTCCACCTACGTGATGCGTAGTGCAGCGATGACTGACTGGATCTGCCCTCCTAATCTTGTCTGCTTAACCCGTAGAAATATTCTCCTGCAAGTGGAGAGATGGATTTAGCCACTTGTGGATTCAAGTGATGGCACCCTCACAGTCCTCCCCAACTAATCACCTCTGAAATGCCCTCACAGCAATCTCACCTTATATTCTTGAAAGATGAGCTCTCCATCCTGCGTGGATTTACAGGGGCGCGTCGATTACAGTTACTTCACTGATTTGAAGGCTCGGGAGAGTTCCGGAGAGTATTGACTGTGAGGTTCCTGGTGAGGACCAGTAAGTATTAAGTTAATAGAGTTAAATATGTCCGATGTTCACTCTTGTTTCCCCCCTTCCTTTCTTGTCTTGCAGCTGGCTCGTGAAAAGATGCTCTTGTGGCAGCTGGTGGCGCTCAGGTAAGAGTCTGTATTACCCGGCGCTGTCCGGTAAATGTTGCACGTGGAAAACATGTTGTTTTGTCTATCTTTACAGATGCGGCACGTGAAAATATGGAGAGTCACAAAAGGATGCCTCCGGTGGTAAATCAGGTAAGTCTATGGTGGTAAGAATTATATTTGTTGGTTCCCTCGGCTCACCTTGTGGTTTTCTTTTGTCTCCTAGGTGCCGAAGTTCGACGAAGAAATGATGGAGGCAGCGCCAACCCGAAGGATGCTGTGAAGACTGGTGAGTATGGCGCGGCGCTGCAGCTGGAGGTGTAGCGCATGCAGAAATGATGTTCTCCAGCATGGGGTCTGGCATGGATTCACATGCTCATGAATATTCCCCGTCGTCAGGCTGGGAATCCTCGGTAAAGAAAAATCAGTATCAGTTTCGTTTCTGATCTGTCTTTCGTAGTAGTAACCAATCACTGATCTTTGCGTCATACTGACCACAGCCAATGACTGCCATCTCCCTAAGCCCCGCCTCTGGCAGCCATCTTCAGATTTTTACCGCACGTTCTAGTGTTGGGTTCCTCGTGCTATTTCTCTCGAGCTTTAGTGCATTTTTCGTGCTTTTCATAGGAATATTTTCTCTTTTTCGGTCAAAAGAGCCTCAAGCTCCACCGTTTCTTTATCCGATCAACGGGGACCCGTGTCGGATTCTTCTACGCCCCTCAAGGGTGAAGATTTTGTCGAGCCACGCTTTTGGAGGACTCCAGAAGTTTCTCAGGCCCATCTCGGACATGGCCCAGTAGAAGGGAAGCCCGTTTTGCGGCAATATGTCGGAGCGGACCATGAAGGACCGCCATCTGCGTCTCGCCAACTGGCTGGAAGGGAAGAGCCTGTCAGGCGAGAAAAAGAAGAAGAAGTCCGAGCGGTCTTCTAAGACCTTTGAGGGCGCCCCGGCGACGGGGGCCCAACAGAAGGCCAAGCACCGCTAGTCCGCTGGCACCGGGAGCGCCGAACGGTCGGGCTCTACGGGCGCCAGGCAGGGCGCATCCTCCCCGGCGCCATCAACCACGAGCCAACGCTCTGGCTCGGGTAAGAGGAAGGCCAAGCACCCGGCGAAGCTCCTGGAGAGACCCCGGTCGAGCTCGAAGGCCCCATCGGAGGGGGAGCGAGGCGGTGACCCTCCCCCCAAGGAGAAGGCGGTGAGCGCACCTAAGGTGGTGAAAGCCTTGATCCACCCGGCCAAGGCCTCTATCGAGACAGTCGCGGCGGCCTTGGCTCAGCCTGTGGAGGCTACACCAGTGGTGGCGACCTCGGGGCCCAGAGTTTCCCTGCCACCGCGGAGGGAGTCCTCTTTCATGCCCATCGACAGGACCCCCGTGAAACCTCCGATGGAGAAGAAAAAGGGGGGCAGGAGGTCGTCATGGATTCGGCCTCAACCTCTGAAGAGGAGCTGATCGAAGTCTTAAGCCACGGCTTTGGCGTGGAAGAAGACCATTCTGTCGGGAGGGACCCCGATGTCGGAGACAACGATAACACCGAGGGTGCCGACGGGGCTCCTGACCGCCCATCGGAATCCCCTCAACCAGTGCCGCAAGACAACTCGGCGGCCATTTTGTTAGCTAAGTCCTTATGCTCGGAGATAAGGACGAGGTTGCCGTTACCACCAACGGAGGAACCGCTCCCGACGGGGGACCCGGAGCCAGGCCCTTCTGGGAGCCCTCCTCTTAAGAGAAGAAGGATTCATCCTCCACCTCCTTTTCAACCATCGCGCCCTTCTCAGCCCTCCTCCCCGTCCACGACCCGTGGGGATGATACGGGGACTGACACGGCCGCGACGGGTACAGACGACGAGGTTTACGACGAGGATCTTCCGTCGTCACCTCCTCCCCGGGCTTCCCCGCCCAACGAGATTGGATCGTTTCATGCCATGATCGCCAGGGCATCCGAGCTTTTCCAGCTCTGCCCGGAAGAGAAGAAGAAGGAAGGTTTCCTTTATCAACGGCGCGAGACCAAGAGGAAGACGGTCCTCGCTGTACCTCTACTGGACGATATCTGGGATGAGGGTCTCGCCCTCCTCAAGAACCCATCCACAACGCCTGCAAGAAGGGATCGGTACGAGAAGAAGTACCGGGTCCCGGACGCGGCCCCTTTGTGCCTTCGGGCACAGCCGACCCCAGACTCGGTCGTCTCCGCGGCGGCCAGGAAGAAAGCGGGGGGGCCTCGGCCTCTACGTCAACCTCCCCGCCGGACGGCGAGGGAAAGAAATTGGACACGATGGGACGCAGAGTCATCTCATCGGCAGCAACGACGATTAAGGCTGCCAACGCCTTGGCTATCGTAGCCCGCAACGACAGGGAGTTGTGGTACAAAATCGCCCCCCTGCTGGACTTCTTACCAGACGACAAGAGTGCGGAGGCCCTAGAGATCTTGCAGGAAGGAGAAGTGGCGTCGGACCACGCCATTACGATAGCGACGGACATCGCTGACACTGGATTTCGCCAGTTGGGCAACGGCGTGTGCCTTAGACGGCATAGATGGCTCAAGGCAACTGACTTCCGGCAGGACGTGCAGACCAGAGTCTTGGACATGCCGTTTGACGGGAGCAACCTGTTTGGGAAAAAAGTGGACGATTCCCTACAAGCCATCAAGACGGACACGGAGACGGCCCGGGCTCTTGGTGTTCTCCAGCAACGACGGCCGCCCTTTTGGAGCGGCGGAGGCAAGCAGGGTGCCTCCAAAGGTTCCGGCGGCGGATTTTCCACCTAACGTCAAGCGGCCCGTTCGTCGTCACAGGAAGCCTACAGGGGACGAGGCAAGTCGGGCGGACCCCGCCGTCATCGCCAGGGAGGACAAGGCGGCAAAGCCTCGTCGAAGCAGGACTGAACCGGCCGTGGGGTCGGGCCCCCACCGAAGCACCCCGGTGGGCGGCCAGCTGTCGAGCTTCGTCAGCGTGTGGGAGTCCATCTCCACCGACCGTTGGGTACTGGACGCCCTGGCCCCGGGTCACGCGCTCGAGTTTCTAAAGAAGTGCCCGCGCGTCCCTCCCCCCGTGGCCAGGAAGGAACATCACGTCCCTCAACTTCTCTTGGAGGTAAAGGCGATGCTCAAGAAAGGCGCCATCAAGCTCGTCCCAAAGAGGCTTCGGGGCTCCGGAGTTTACTCAAGATACTTCCTCGTGAAGAAGAAGACGGGAGGATGGCGTCCCATCCTGGACCTACGACGACTGAACAAATTCATCAAGGCACAGAAGTTCCGGATGGTCACCCTCCAGCACGTCTTGGGTCAGCTGGAGGAGGGCGATTTCCTGTCGTCGTTGGATTTGGAGGATGCCTACTTCCATATCCCCATCCTAAAGGGACACCGAAAGTTTCTCAGATTCGTGGTCCAAGGGCGTCACTACCAGTTCACAGCCCTTCCCTTCGGATTGAGGTCGGCACCCAGGGTGTTCACCAAGTGCCTCGCACCAGTGGCTGCGCGGCTGCGCCTGGAGGGGATCCACGTCTACCCCTACCTGGACGACTGGCTCATCCGAGCAAAGACAAGGGAACTCGCCGCGGAGCACATGGCGAGGACCGTCCAACTACTCACGGACCTGGGATTCTCCATAAACTACGCCAAGTCCCACCTGGTGCCCGCGCAAGACGTTCTGTTTCTGGGAGCGAAACTCGACACAGTGGCGCTTCTGGCCTCTCCATCGTAGGAAAGGACGAGGGCCATCTTGGGCAAGGTGCGACGGATGCTGGTTGCGGACGCGGCCACGGTGAGGTCCATCAAATCTCTCCTCGGAATGATGTCTTCTTGCATTTATCTCATCCGCCTGTGCAGGCTTCGGATGCGCCCGTTACAGGAGTTCCTGGATGCTCGCTGGATTCAGACGGCGGGCAGCTTCGAGGACAGGATCACTCTCGACGAGACCTTCCGACGAGTCTGACGGCGGGCATGGACTTCCAGGCCCCGGGCCACCAGAAGACAGTGACCACGGATGCCTCCCTGGAAGGGTGGGGAGCGCACACCGAAAATCTGCACGCGAGAGGCCTTTGGCTCCCGACGGAGAAGTCCCTCCATATCAACGTCCTGGAGCTCCGGGTAGTGTTTTGGGCCCTCAGGTCCTTTCTTCCATCCCTCAAGGGCAAGGTGGTGAGGATCTTCACCGACAACACCACCACCATGTTCTACATCAGGAAGCAGGGCGGTACCAGATCTCCAGCCCTGTCCAAGGAGGCGCAGGATCTGTGGCATTGGGCCGTCGCCCAGGGGATGTTTCCGGTGCCGTTTCATCTGGCAGGAATAAAAAACACCATCGCCAACTCGCTCAGCAGAGAGCCGCGCTCGTGCCACGAGTGGGAGCTAGGACAGGATCTAGTGGACCGCCTCTTCCGACGGTGGGGCACTCCCCAGATCGATCTGTTCGCGACGGTGACGAAATCCAAGTGCCGGAGGTTCGCCAGCAGGTTTCCCCAGCCGAGGAGCATGGGCGATGCTTTCTCGTTCCCCTGGTAGGGCCTGTTTCTTTATGCATTCCCTCCACTGCCGTTGCTGATCCAGCTCATCAACAAGTTCAAGAGGTCACGGTGCAGGATGATCCTCGTCGCACCTGTATGGCCGAGGCAGATATGATTCCCGGACCTTCTGGACTTGTCAGCGTCCCCGTCAATCAAGCTGCCAGTGGACGCGGATCTTCTCTCCAGAGAAGGAGGTGCCATCCTCCACCACGACCCAAAGTCGCTGAACTTGCAGGCCTGGCTCCTGCAGCGTTAGAGTTTGGAGGCTACGACATACCGGCCGACTGCAGAGAGGTTCTTGTAAAGGCAGGGCATCCTCAACTCTTAAATGCTACGGACACAAATGGAAGAGGTTCTCTGTCTGGTGCCATGCACAGAAGATTAACCCTCTACGGATTACGGCTCCTCAAGTACTGCCGTACTTACTGAGGCTGGCCAAGGTTGGACTGGCGCACGCTTCCATCAAGATTCATCTTGCGGCGATCTCCCGATACACCAGAACCACAGGACGGACGTCTTTGTGGTCTCATCGTCTGGTGAAAGAATTCATGAAGGGACTGCTCAGATCGTTCCCGCCGGTGAAGGCTCTGGCCCCGGCATGGGAGCTCAACGTGGTGCTGACCAAGCTCATGGGACCTCCGTTAGAGCCTCTGCACTCAGCTCCGTTGAAGTTCCTGTCGTGGAAAACAGCATTTCTTGTGGCCATCACCTCTGCACGACGAGTGGGAGAGATCCAGGCCCTTTCCTGCAAGCCCCCGCACTTGACTTTTCATGACACGAGGGTAGTGCTCAGGACGCACCCCTCCTTCATGCCCAAGGTGCCGTCGGACTTCCACCTCAACGAGCCCTTGGTGTTGCCAGTTTTCTTCCCGTCGCCTTCGTCGCCGGCTGAAAGGACTTTGCACTCGCTGGATGTAGCTAGAGCGCTGAAGTTCTACGTGGACCGCACAAAGAGTTTTCGGAAGACGTCACAACTTTTTGTGAACTTTGGCCATGTCAATCAGGGGAAGGCTCTCTCAAAGGCTTCCATTTCCAGATGGCTCTCCGGCTGTATCATGTACTGTCATCGGTTGGCAAACCGGCCGCTGCCCGGCCGTCCGAGAGCCCACTCCACCAGAGCGATCGCAGCTACCACGGCGTTCCTATCTGGTGTGCCCCTGCTGGACATCTGCAGGGCTGCTACGTGGAGGTCGATGCACACCTTCACGAAATTCTACTGCGTCGACCGGGATTCCAGGGAGGAGTCCAGGGTCGGCCAAGTAGTGCTGCGCAACCTGTTCGCCTAAGGTGAGCCTGGTGAGAAGGTAAGAGTTGCTTAATGTTGAGTTGTTGTATTGCTTAATGTTGAGCCTGTTGCCACCTCCCGTGGTTGTGCATGTGTGTACTGCAATGTATTCTTTCATTCATGAGCATGTGAATCCATGCCAGACCTCATGCTGGAGAAGGAACAAGTTACTTACCTGTAACTGTTGTTCTCCAGCATGGGTCTGGCATGGATTCACATGCGAACCCTCCCGCCTTCCCCTCTGCGGCTCTTCACTTGGTCATACTGCCACTTCACGTGCTACCAAATCTGAAGATGGCTGCCAGAGGCGGGGCTTAGGGAGATGGCAGTCATTGGCTGTGGTCAGTATGACCCAGAGATCAGTGATTGGTTACTACTAAGAAAGACAGATCAGAAACGAAACTGATAATGATTTTTCTTTACCGAGGATTCCCAGCCTGACGACGGGGAATATTCATGAGCATGTGAATCCATGCCAGACCCATGCTGGAGAACAACAGTTCCAGGTAAGTAACTTGTTCCTTCTTTACAGGTCCGGAGACGAGATGGATACAGAATCAGGTGTGGAATAGAAATAAGTTTGTTTTCTAACCTTGTCCCTTTCTTTCCTCTTTGTTGTAAGAGCTCCGGTTTCGAGGCGGGCGTGGCAGAAGACTGGATGCAGGCTGCAGGCACGGTGAGTGGTACGCTGCTGGATGCAGAATAACGCGAAGCGTGTGTTGCTGGTCAGGTGTGGTTTAAATAGCCTCAAAAGTAGTCCCAGGTAAGAAGTCCCTAGAACCACACCCGAGTAAAAAATAGTCCCTGTAGAAAAATAGTCCCTTTCAGGCTTCATGTTGGATTGGAGTCATTTGCAGCATGGTCTGCCTGAGGTAAGTAATGACCATGAGCCTGGCGCCTTAGGCGCCAGGACTGATTTCTACTAAGAGCCTGACGCCTAAGGTGCCAGGACTGGACCCAGATAGCCCCTAGCCGAGGCTGCTGAGGTTTTACTAAATGTCTAGATGCCTGCTCCCGGGGCTGATGGGCTTGGTCCAGATGCCTGGGGGTAGGCATCATGACAGTCATTACGAGTTACGTGGTAAAAATCGAACTTTACCGGCATGACATTAATAACGTGTCCGAGTAGCAGCCATAGCGTAAACATTGCCAGATTACGAGAGTGCGTGCACGCGCTTACCGCCATGCCGGTAAGATCCGCTCTGCCGTGCCGGTAACGACCCAAATTCCCCCTTAGCGGCATCACGCAAAGCGCTTACACCTCCTCCGCCTCCCACCAATATCGGGCCCGCTATTAGAGGGCCCAGCACTACCGGAACCGAAAGTAACGTTGTCGCGCCGGAACGGGAAATGCAACGGCGGCCATCTTGAAAAACACAATCCATTGCAATCCTCGATACACAGGACCTGCATCAATACGCCAGCAGCTACAACTCCTTCCAGCACATCAGCACCACCAAGGCATAAATAAGGCACTGCGAGCCAGCAAAAGGAGCAATTTACTGAGGAGAAGCTGACAATGCTTGCTGACACCCTGGCTGAGAATGGGGATGTTGTTTTTGTGGCCGACCTCAGGCGACCTGCCCAGCTTAAGAAGAAGGAAATCTGGGAGGAAGTGGCCCAAAAGGTCAGTGCGGTTGGTCCCACACCCCCACCCCCGCACCGTCAAGGATGTGAAGAAGCGCTGGAACGACTTGCGCCTACGTGTCCGCAATATCCTGTCTGTGAACCGGAGCCAGGGCCTGGCAACAGGTGGCAGACCCAACTCCCCAATTAAGCTGTCACGCTGGGAAGAAACCTGCGGCAGCACCATAGGGATGGAGGCAATTGAGGGAGTGGGAGAAATGGAGCGGGGAGCGCCATCATCGGCAGATGGAGGTGAGTGTGCACACAAACCACTGTAATGCAAAGCATGATGATGGTCCACCAATGTGACACTGAAATGAGCCGATGCATGGGCCATCACACACACATGCATGCAGCATCTCAAAGCCATACCTGACACACACCCCACAAGAATGCAAACAGCATGAGTCACACTGAACGCATTCCACAACAGTAAGGCACGTCACAAAGCATACACGATGCTTGTATGATCCCCCATATAGCAAACAACCTGTATGTCAGAACTCCAATACCGAATCCCATCAAATGTGTAGAACTGCAGCAATACCAATGTATGCATGATGCATGTATGTAGAACCATCACTCATGCCGTCCCTCTTTCGGTCCCCACAGGCTCAGATACAGACAGCGAGGGCCAGGACTCTGCAGCGCAGGCCACGACTCCCAAGAAGAAGGCCTGGGGCAGGGAAGATGGCAACAGGCCTTCTACGTCAAAAGGCCCAGGCAAGGCACATCTGCCACAGAAGGCGAAGGCCCCACAGGATGCAAAGGCACTGGGGCGGCAAAGGGACACTGCCACAGCAACAGTGCTCACACCAGCTGTATCCACTACACAGGAGCCAGTGACAGATGGGACCCTGTCTGCTGCCAACAGGTCTGTCGGTGAGGCAGCTGCCACGGCACCCCAGAGTGACGACGAGGTACAGAGCCAAGGCCAGGTGTGTGTCTCTGTAGAGGACATGTCATCAGACCTACATTTCACACCCAGCCCCCGGCCAACACCCCAGCTCAGCCCAATCAGCACCCCCAATGGCAACACACAGGAGCAGTCTGGAGTGGCGGCAGGGCCTGAGAGGTGGAGCCCCACAGATGACCCACATGAATTGGGACCCTTGCCACATGCAGCATCCACCTCCACTGGTGTCCGGGATGGGGAGCAGCAAATGGCACTGATGGAGCAGCGCCAGGATGAGCTGACAGAGCTAGTCAGACAGTACGTATCTGATGGTGCCCTGACAAGGCAGGAGGGCCGGGACAACACAGCGGCCATGAAAGTGGCCATTGAGGCAAGCACAACTCACATCTGCAAGGAATTGTCGGCAGTGTGGCAGGTCCTTAGCTGAATTACGGATGCCTTGGAGGCACAGCGTCCTGCCCTGAGACTGGAGCAAGCGGGCATGAGCTCCTCTTCAAGCTCTACACAGACCAGCCCCCTGCGCAGGTCTGCACGCACCTTGCAGCGCTCAGACATGCCGCCACCAGGGGCCAAGAGTAGCAGGGACAGCATGAATATGGCAATTGATGCAGACTCCTGCAGCATTCGATTTCACACCATGTGTGGGGGAGTTGTGGGAGGAGGCGGAGGGGGAGGAGGGAGAGGGTGTGTGGGGGAGTTGTGGGGGAGAGGGTGTGTGGGAGAGTTGTGGGGGGAGGGGGACAGGGTGTGTGGGGGGGTTGTGGGGGGAGTGGGAGAGGGTGTGTGGGGGAGTTGTGGTGGGAGGGGGAGGGTGTGTGTGGGGTGGAGGGTCAGAGCACTTTGTACATACTTCTTGTTGAATACACCCGTTGTGTACCGAAAAACCACATGACTGGACATTGGTTATTGTGTATGTGTTCGTTATTGGTTTACAGTGCACAGTGCCAATGTACCCCCACACCCAGTGCCCTGAGTCCCACCTCCATGGCATCCTCTGCATCCATGTGTCTTAGAAAAATTGGTCTATCACAGACTGGCGCACAGCACGTCCCTCCTGTGCATCGCCACCTGGATGATGTGCAACCCCATCTTCTTCCTCATCTTCATCCCCACCTGGTGGTTGCTGTTCGATGTCAGGGGGCAGAGGCACGTTCCGTCGGATGCACATGTTGTGCAGTATGGCACATGACATGATGATCTTGGCCACCTTCTCATGCCTGTACAGGAGTGCCCCACCTGACCTGCTGAGGCAGCAAAACTGTGCCTTCAACAGGCCAAAGGTCTGCTCCATCACCACACGGGTACGGGTATGTGCACGATTGTAGTCCTCTTCATGTCTGTTCTGCGGGTTCCGGACAGGGGCCAGGAGCCATGGCTTCAAGGGATTTTCCTGGAATGACACCTGTACTTATCACTCACATGCCTGCAGATATTTGTTATTCACATGCACATGTCCCTGGATGTATGCACACATTTTTAACTTGCGCCAATGTGTGCTATTCCATGGTCTACAGGTATGGGTTGCATCGTCCTGATGATGCAGGGTGTCCACTACCCTGATCGTGTTCATGCACTGTGGTTGCCTAACACAGTAATTGCAATCATCTATGTGATGTGTACTGATTCGTATGCATTGATCCTGGCACTGTTGCTACTAGTCTGCTGTGCTTCTGTGGTGGTGGGCCAGTGACAATCAGTGTATTCCCTTAGTGTGATATGTTTGTGCACACTCATGGATGCATGTCCGGTGTTGTGCTGTTCTGTGGTCATTTTCGTTGTGCATAATCACAGCATGTTGCTGCATTGTGTTGCTGAGGGTACGGTCTGATGGTGTGCAGTGTACGCGTTGAGGGATGTGGTCTGGTTGCATGTCTGGCATTGTTGTGCAGCTTACGTCTTTCATATGGGTTTCGGGCATCATGTTCAGTTTGGGATGCTTTGGGGCACAGTGTATTGCAGTATGGGCATTGTCCAGTCACCCCCCCAATCTCACCCTGGTGGAGTATGCATCTTCCCCACCCCATTATACTGCCATGTGCCTGTCATGCAACTTACCGAGCAGCCAGGCACGTCGTCCGGCATGTCGCTCTCTGTAGCGTGGTATTGTGATGTTCCACAGGACCATTGAATCATGGGTTGATCCGGGATATCGGGCACAACAATGTGTGATGATCCTGGTGGAGTCACATACCATCAGCACATTGACGGAGTGGTATAGTTTACGATTGCAGTACACCCCCTCCATGGCATGTGGAACCACCAATTCCACATTGGTGCAGTCGAGGGCACTGATGCAATTTGGCATGCCTGCCAGTGCATGGAAGGCAGTTTTGGTGTTGGATATCTCCTGGGCAGTCCGTGGTAGGGATACGTGGTCACTTGAGTGCTTCAGGAGGGCATCGGGCACTTGGTTCAGCGTGCGTGAAAATAATGGTTGTGATGTGCCATACATCTGCCCCACTGTGTACTGGTAGGTGCCTGTGGCCAGGAAGAGCATCACAGACACCACCTTCAGTAGCGGGGGGGATGGCGGTGCGGATGTCAATCAGGTTGACGATGTCGTTGTGTATCATGTCCACTATTGTGGTGATTGTGTCCCGGTCCAGGTGGTACAGGGTGTGGATCTGCACAGGAGTTAAGTTGAAGGGACTGGCTCTGATGCGAGGGATTGGTGGCTGCCTGCATGGTAACACTGCCTGCACTGGTGTGACAGCTGGGCCTGTCTCAACCTCCTTCTCCTCCTGCATCTCCTCTGTTGTGCCTGTTGTAGTTGTTGCTCATGATGTAGCTGTGCAAGCATGTCCTCCAGGCCCAGTATCGCCACAGCAAGTGGGATCATTTTGGTTTGGGAAGGGGTGTGGTGTGTGGGTGTGCTCCTTTTGAGCTGGGCCAGACTCCATTGCCTCCACCTGTGCTGATTGTGTGCACCTGTGGCAGTTGGGAACACAGCAGATTGCTGTTTGCGGGTGGTTCGCGATGCCGGTGATGCCGGCATCCCGATATCCCTTATTACTGCCTTCATGATGCCGGTATTTGCATGTCCGCGTGACTTGTGATGTCCTCCTGTTAGCGGCATCCCGGTATTGCCCGCGCATGCCGGTACCGGAGAGCACAGTATCAGCGGTGGCGCTAATACTGGGTTGTTGAGTCGTAATAGCCCGGAGCGGTATGCGGTACCGGTAATCCCTTACCGGCATCGTTTTGACATTACCTCCAACCTCGTAATGACCCCCATAATGTCCCTAACTGGTATTCCTAATGTAAAGCGAAAGCATACTATATGTGTGTGTATATTCTCATTGCAGTATTGAATTCATTCTCCAGCATGGGGTCTGGCATGGATTCACATGCTCATGAATATTCCCCGTCGTCAGGCTGGGAATCCTCAGTAAAGAAAAAATCAGTATCAGTTTCGTTTCTGATCTGTCTTTCTTAGTAGTAACCAATCACTGATCTCTGGGTCATACTGCCCCCAGCCAATGACTGCCCTCTCCCTAAACCCCGCCTCTGGCAGCCATCCTCAAATTTTTACCGCACACTCAAGTGTTGGGAGTCCTCGTGTTTAGCTCTCAAGATTTTTTACTACGTTTTCACGTTTTTTCAGGAGAATTTCTCATTTTTTCGGTTTAATCGAGCCTCAAGCTCTACTGTTTCTACTTCCGATAACGGGGACCCATTTCGGAATTCTTCTACGCCCCTCAAGGGTGAAGTTTTCGTCGAGTTTACACTTCTTGGAGGATTCCGGTAGATCTGCGGCCTACCTCAACGGACATGGCCCAGGACAAGGGGAGCTCGACGCCCGGATCCAAGCTGTTCAGGAACTGCCCTGGATGCGGATTATATAACGTTTTCAAGGAGGACGAGCATTCGCAATGTCTCTACTGCCTCCATGGGGACAAGACGCACGTGGAGAAGGACTGTGCGTTCTGCAAGAACCTTTCGGAACGGACCAAACAAGACCGTCGTTCCCGCCTCGCCACCTGGCTGGAGAAGGGCACAGCAGGTGAGAAGGCGAAGAAGAAGTCTGAGCGGGCTTCTAAGTCCTTTGAGGGTGCCCCGGCGATGGGGGCCCAACAGAAGGCCAAGCACCGCAGGTCCGCGGGCTCTGGGAGCGCCGAAAGGTCGGGCTCTTCGGTTGCCAAGCAGGGTGCTACTTCCCCGGCACGTTCGACCACGAGCCAGCGCTCTGGTTCGGGGAAGAGGAAGTCCGAGAACCCGGGTAGGCTGCTGGAGCGGACTCGGTCGATCTCGAAGGGGGAGCGAGGCGCTGACCCCCCCCCCAAGGCGAAGGGCCAGGACGCACCTAAGGTGGTGAGGGCTTTGATCCACTCAACTAAGGCCTCTACCGAAGTGGTCGCTGCGACCCTCGCGGAGCCGGCTGAGACTACGCCAATGGAAACGGCCTCTGGGCCCAGAGTATCCCTGCCGCCGCGGAGGGAATCCTCTTTCCAGCCCATCGCTAAGACCCCCGTGAAGCCCCCGGCTGAAAAAGAGGGGGGGCAGTGGCCATTACAGACTCGGAATCAGCCTCTGAGGAGGATCTGGTGGAGACCGTGAAAGGCCTCAACGAAAGGTCCATAGACCTCAACGAGAGGTTCGAGAAGGTTCGATCCCAGGGGACGGTCCATGCTGGCGTGATCGAAGATAGCGACGACGACGACGAACAGGGCCCTGTGGAGCGGCCATCCCGTCCGTCGCAGCCATTGCCCGAGCCCCAGGATAGCTTGGCGGCCATTTTGTTGGCAATCCAATCCTTATGTCCCGAGATAAGGACGAGATTACCACGCACCCCGACGGAGGAGCCAGAACCAGGCCCGTGGGGAAGCCTTCTGAACAAGCGGAGGAGAGTCCACCCCGCTCCGCCCTTCGTGCCTGCGAGACAGGTGGACCCCTCATCCCCCTCACCGGACCCTAGAGAGGATACGGTGACGGATACGGTGACGGGGACGTACGATGACGGCGGCGATGACACAGCGGACATCCCATCGTCAACCCCCCCAGCGGGCGTCCCCAGCCGACGAGGTTGGCTCTTTCCACGCCATAATAACCAGGGCATCCGCGCTCTTCCAGCTCTGCCCTGAAGAACAGAAAAAGGAGGGGTTTCTGTACCAACGACGAGAGGCTAAGAGGAAGACGGTCCTTGCGGTGCCTTTACTCGACGACATCTGGGACGAGGGGCTTGCTGTCCTCAAGAACCCTGCCACGACACCCGCCAAGAGGGACAGGTACGAGAAGAAGTACCGAGTCCCCGATGCCGCCCCCTTGTGCCTCAGGGCCCAGCCCACGCCAGACTCGGTCGTCTCGGCAGCGGCTAAGCAGAAGGCAGCGGGCGCGGCGGCTTTAACTTCCATTTCCCCGCCGAACAGCAAGGGCAAGAAGTTGGACTCTATGGGACGACGAGTCATCTCGTCGGCGGCGACGAAGATTAAGGCGGCCAATGCCTTAGCGATCGTGGCCCGCTACGACAGGGAGCTTTGGTTCAAGATAGCTCCCCTGCTAGATTTCCTGCCTGATGACAAAAGGGCAGAGGCCCTAGAAATTCTGCAGGAGGGCAAGGTGGCGTCGGATCACGCCATAACGGTGGCAACGGACATTGCCGAAACCGGATTTCACCAACTGGGCAACAGAGTTTGCCTCCGACGACAAGGATGGCTCAAGGCGACAGACTTTCGCCAGGACGTCCAGACCAGAGTGTTGGATATGCCGTTCGACGGCAACAACCTTTTTGGTAAGGCGGTGGAAGAGTCTCTACAGGCCATCAAGACCGACTCGGAGACGGCCCGGGCCCTTGGGGTTTTTCAGCAGCGACGGCCCTTTCGGAGCCCCGGAGGCAGACAGGGTGCCTCCAAAGGATCCAGCGGTGGCTCCTCCACTTACCGCCAGGTGGCCCGCTCCTCTTCCCAGGAGGCCTACAGAGATCGCGGCAAGCAAGGGGGTTCCCGCCGTCGTCGCCAAAGAGGCCAAGGCGGCAAGGCCGCTTCCAAGCAAGACGGAACCGGCCGGGTTGTCGGGCCCCCACCGAAGCACCCCGGTGGGAGGCCGGCTGACGAAGTTCGTCAGAGTGTGGGAGTCCATCTCCACGGATCGTTGGGTGTTGGACACCCTGGCCAACGGGCACTCGCTGGAATTCCTAAAGAAGTGCCCTCGCATTCCTCCCGTGGCCAGGAAGGAGAATCACGTCCCTCAACTGTTGTTGGAAAGAAAGGCAATGCTCAAGAAAGGTGCCATCGAGCTCATCCCCAGGAGGCTCCGGGGCTCCGGAGTGTACTCAAGGTACTTCCTCGTCAGAAAGAAGACAGGCGGTTGGCGCCCCATCCTGGACCTGCGTCGGTTAAACAAATACAACAAGGCGCAGAAATTCAGGATGGTCACCCTCCAGCACGTGCTGGGACAGCTGGAGGAAGGCGACTTCCTATCGTCGTTGGACCTGGAGGATGCTTACTTCCACATCCCCATTCTAAAAAGGCACAGGAAGTTCCTCAGGTTCGTGGTTCAGGGACGCCACTACCAATTCAGAGCCCTACCGTTCGGATAAAAATGTCGGCACCCAGGGTTTTCACCAAGTGCCTGGCACCAGTGGCGGCGCGGCTGCGCCTGCAGGGGATCAACGTCTACCCCTGCCTGGACGACTGTCTAATCCGGGCAAGGTCAAGGGAACTCGCCGTCGATCATACGGCGAGGACCGTCCGGTTGCTCACAGAGCTGGGGTTTGCCATCAACTACCCCAAATCCCACCTGGTTCCATCGCAAGTAGCACTGTTTTTGGGAGCGAAGCTCGATACAGTGGAGCAATTGGCCTCCTCTTCAGAGGAGAGGACCAAGACCATCCTGGGCAAGGTGCGGTGCCTGTTAGCCACGGACTTGGCCAGGGTGAGGTCCATCAAGTCCCTTCTCAGAATGATGTCCTCATGCATCTACCTTGTGCCCCTTTGCAGATTTCGGATGCGTCCGCTACAGCAGTTCCTCGACGCCCGCTGGTTTCAGGCGAGGGGCTGCTTCGAGGACAGGATCCCTCTCGACGAGGAGTTCCGTCGGGCGAGCCTATGGTGGGGCACCCGGGCTCACCTCACTACAGGCACAGACTTTCAAACCCCAGCGTTTCAGGAGACGGTGACTCCGGATGCCTCTCTGGAGGGTTGGGGGGCCCACACCGGAGATCTCCACGCATGAGGCCTTTGGCTCCGGGAGGAGAGGTCTCTTCACATCAACATCTTGGAGCTCCGAGCAGTGTTCTGGGCGCTCAATTCGTTCCTCCCGTCCCTCAAGGACAAAGTGGTGAGGATCTTCACCGACAACACCACCACAATGTTCTACATACGGAAGCAGGGGGGCACCAGATCCCCAGCCCTATCCAAGGAGGCCCAGGATCTGTGGCACTGGGCCGTCGCCCAGGGGATGTTTCTGGTTCCCTTCCACCTGGCAGGAATAAAAAACACCATCGCCGACTCACTCAGCAGGGAGCTGCGCTCGTGCCACAAGTGGGAACTGCGCCAGGATCAAGTGGATCGACTCTTCCAACGATGGGGCAAACCCCAGATCGACCTGTTCGCGACGGCGACGAACTCCAAGTGCCAGAGGTTCGCCAGTAGGTTCCCACAGCCGAGGAGCGTGGGCGATGCTTTCTTGTTCCCTTAGGACGGCCTGTTTCTATACGCGTTCCCTCCATTGCCGTTGCTGCTCCGCCTCATCAACCAGCTCAAGAAGTCCAGGTGCAGGATGATCCTCATCGCACCGGCGTGGCCGAGGCAGATCTGGTTCCCGGACCTTCTGGACTTGTCAACGTCCCCGCCAGTCAGGCTGCCGGCGGACGCGGATCTTCTCTCCAGAGAAGGAGGCGCCATTCACCACCACGTCCCACAGTCGCTGAACTTGCAGGCCTGGCTCCTGCAGCACTAGAGTTTGGAGGGTACGATATTCCGGCTGATTGCAGAGAGGTTCTTGCAAAGGCCAGGGCGTCCTCAACTCTCAAGTGTTACGGTCATAAATGGAAGAGGTTTTCTGTCTGGTGCAGTGCACAGAAGATTAACCCTCTGCGTATTACGGCCCCTCAAGTGCTGACGTACCTGCTGTCGCTGGCCAAGGCTGGACTGGCTCACGCCTCCATAAAAATACATCTGGCTGCCATCTCCCGATATACCAGGACGACGGGACGGGCATCCTTGTGGTCTCATCGCCTGGTGAAGGAATTTATGAAGGGACTATTCCGATCATTCCCGCCGCTGAAGGCTCCTGCCTCGGCGTGGGAGCGTAATCTGGTGCTGACCAGGCTCATGGGATCCCCATTCGAGCCTATGCATTCAGCGCCTTAGAAGTTCCTGTCATGGAAGACAGCGTTCCTTGTGGCCATCAGCTTTGCACGACGAGTGGGAGAGATTCATGCCTTGCAAGCCTCCATACTTGACTTTTCATGACACGAGAGTGGTGCTGAGGACGCACCCCTCCTTCATGCCCAAGGTCCCGTTGGACTTCCTCCTCAACGAGCCCTTGGTGTTACCAGTTTTCTTTCCGTCACCTTCGAAGCCGGCCGAGAGGACTTTGCACTCGCTGGATGTAGCTAGAGCGCTGAAGTTCCACGTGGACCGCACGAAGAGTTTTCGGAAGACGTCACAACTGTTTGTGAACTTTGGGTCTGTGAATCAAGGGAAGGCTCTCTCGAAGACTTCCATTTCCAGATGGCTCTCCCGCTGCATCATGCATTGCCACCGGTTGGCAAACCGACCGCTGCCCGGCCGTCCGAGAGCCCATTCGACCAGAGCGATCGCTGCTACCACGGCGTTCCTGTCTGGTGCGCCCCTGCTGGACATCTGCAGGGCTGCTACGTGGAGGTCGACGCACACCTTCACAAGATTCTACTGCGTCAATCGGGACTCCAGGGAGGAGTCCAGGGTCGGCCAAGCAGTGCTGCGCAACCTATACGCTTAAGGTGAGCCTGGTGAGGAGGTAAGAGATGCTTAATGTTGAGTTGCTGTATTGCTTAATGTTGAGCCTGTTGCCACCTCCCGTGGTCGTGCATGTGTATACTGCAATGTTTTCTTTTATTCAGTAGCATGTGAATCCATGCCAGTACCCATGCTGAGAAGGAACAAGTTACTTACCTGTAACTGTTGTTCTCCAGCATGGGTCTGGCATGGATTCACATGCGAACCCTCCCACCTACCCCTCTGCGGCTCTTCACTTGGTCATACTGCCACTTGGCGTGCTACCAAATCTGATGATGGCTGCCAGAGGCGGGGCTTAGGGAGAGGGCAGTCATTAGCTGGGGGAAGTATGACCCAGAGATCAGTGATTGGTTACTACTAAGAAAGACAGATCAGAAACGAAACTGATACTGATTTTTTCTTTACCGAGGATTCCCAGCCTGACGACGGGGAATATTCATGAGCATGTGAATCCATACCAGACCCATGCTGGAGAACAGCAGTTCTCCAGCATTGGATCTTTCATGGATTCACATGCTTAGAATATTCCCCGTCGTCAGACTGGGAACCCTCGGTACACATATATATAGTCATTTCCAATAGGAAAATACTTCTGCCCTATCCCCGTCTGCGTCCTCTACGGGGCCGCCCACGTACGCCCCGTTGGACGTGATGGTATATAAGCCCCGCCCCCGCGGGTCCCTTCAGATTTCAACCGTCTCCAAAGATAGTGGGATCTCCTCGTGTATTTTCTTCAAATACTTATCGAATTGTTTCTAACTCCTGCGAGTTTGTCTGTTTGGTCCACTTCTAACTCCTACGAGTTTTGTTTGTTGGGCTGGCAATAATGTCGGGTAAGCCTCTTTTCCGCCCGTGTGCCACGTGCGGTCTAAAGAAGGTTTATGAAGGGGATGGCCATCTTGACTGCATCTACTGCCTTCACCCCCACCACTCGGCGGACCAATGTGATATTTGCAAGGGGTTTTCCCAAAAAACCCTGAAGGACCGGAATCGGCGACTGGTCTCGTGGCTGAACGACGGCGCTGGAGCGTACCCTCAGTCGGAGATAGGATCGGTGCGCAGTATCGCCTCAGCGAAAACATCAGAAGCCCCCCGACGCTCACATCCGTCGGAACCTCCGGCCAAAAAATCACGACCTACGGAGAAGGACGTGCCTCGAAGTCATTCCTCTAAGGCCTCATCGAAAGAATCGACGAAGAAATCATCTTCCTCTTCTTCTTCGTCGAAGAAAGATAAGGACAGGCCAAAATCCTCCTCGAGCGATCAGAAAAGATCAGCTACGAGTAGAGAGGCGGATAAACGCAGGGAGAGCTCCGCGAAGGCGGGACCGCCTAAGCCACCTGCAGGCCCTCCGTCGACGACGGCGACGATCCAAGTGCCCACTCCGTCACAGTCCCCCGCCTTTCAAACGGGCTCATCGTCGACGACGATTCCCTCGTCGACGGAGTTCCAGGCCTGGAGGCCAGAAGTGTTCGACATGGGGCTACCCGGCACACTGCTGCAAGAACAGGCAGTTTCGATCGCCTCCAAAGAAGACGACGGCTTCAGAATAGTGAGCCCGGAAGACCTGGGGCTACGGCCCAGATTTCCTTCTGGTGCAACCTGCTCTCAAGTTTTCACCCAGCCTCCAAACGCCCAGGCTACTCTCTCCATGGAGGTACTTTCCTCCTTACACTCGCTCTTGAAGTCCCTGGACGAAAGGCTCCCACCTGTTCCGACGACTCCCCTCGTCGACGAGCCCGGACCTTCACACCGCCCGACTAGATCGGTCGTGGGCCCAACTGCTCCAACAGTCCAGGAAGAAGGTGAGCTCTCGGACTCCCTCTCTGAACAGGGGTCAGCTTCTGGTATCTCCCTCTCGCCGTCGAGAGACCCGTCATGGGTTTCGGATGTGGAGGTGGATCCTCCGAAAAGTCCCATTCACCCGTCTCCACCGGATGACATAGGGGCCTTCCATTCCATGATGGAAAAGGCCTGCAAGGAGTTCGGTTTGACCCAACAAGAAGAAAAGAAGGACTGCTTCCTCTTTGACCACATGGGCAAGAATAGGCGTTCCGTTTTTTCGATACCGATACTGGACCACGTATGGAAAGAGGGCGTCCAAACCATGCGGCATCCATTCTCGGAACCTGCGGTCAAGGGCCGCGTAGAGAAAAAATTTAAAGTTCCAGATTCGACGCCAAAATGCCTCTCTGCGCAACCCACGCCTGACTCGGTGGTATCGGCGGCGGCGACGAGAAAGGCAAAGGCCCAGCATAAATGCTCTACCCCTCCGGATTCCGAAGCTAGACGCCAAGACGCTTTCGGTAAGAAGATCCTGTCAGTGGGAGCGTCAACAGTGAAAGCAGCGAACTCCCTGGCAATCATGGCCAGGTATGACAGGGAGATGTGGCACAGACTGGCACCCATTATGGACCACCTCCCAGAAGAACACAGAAAATCAGCTATGTCCCTGGTTCGTGAAGGAGAAGAAGCCTCGAACCATGCTATCAATATAGCGGTGGATCTGGCAGATTCGGGGTTCAAACAAATTAACAACGGAGTGGTTCTACGACGCCAGGCCTGGCTCAAGTGCACCAACTTTAGACCCGAGGTGCAATATAAGGTCGTCGACATGCCTTTCGAAGGTGACCACCTGTTTGGCGAAAAGGTGGATGAGGCCTTGAAAGGAATGAAGGAGGACTCTGAGACGGCGCGCTCACTGGGCTCTCTCCACAGCGGTAAGCCCTTTCGTTCCTTTCGCCCCTTTAGAGGAGCTACGGGAAACGCACGATTTGCGGGATCCAGGGATAGAGCATTCGGGAGGTCTTCATATCCGTCCCAAGGCTATAGGCGCGCCTCACAGTCCTCGACCCGACGCAGAAATTTCCAGGCCTCCAAGAGACGTCCCACTTACTCGTCGTCGACGGGAAAACAAAAAGATCAACAATGACGTTCTAGGAGGGAGAGTGTCAAGTTGCGTCGAGGAATGGGAGTCAATTACGACAGATCGGTGGGTTCTGGACACGGTGAGACTGGGACATTCCCTAAGATTCAAATCCAGACCTCCAAGACGTCCACCGATACGCCTGTCTCAACCACACCTAAGCGTCTTGCGTCGAGAGGTTGCGCTCATGCTAAAAAAAGGCGCCATCGAGTTAGTCCCTGCTTCGCAGAGAGGCTTAGGGGTTTACTCACGCTGCTTCGTAGTAAAGAAACCAAACGGGAAGTGGCGCCCCATCCTCGACCTACGGGACCTCAACAAAACCCTGCTGAGTCAAAAGTTCAAGATGCTTACTCTACAGGAAGTAATCAGATCGGTCCAAAAGAACGATTTCCTGGCGTCTCTGGACCTCCAAGATGCGTATTTTCACATTCCGGTGCGCACTCACCACAGGAGGTTCCTGAGGTTCCTAGTCGGCCAAACACACTACCAATTTACTGTGCTCCCTTTCGGCCTGAAGTCCTCCCCAAGAACCTTTACAAAGTGCCTAGCACCCGTAGCAGCCTGGCTGCGGAAGGAAGGGCATCACGTTTACCCGTACCTCTACGACTGGCTCGTGAGGGGATCCTCCCCAGCGTCGACCAACGACAGCCTATTGACCACCTTGCGACTGCTACAGCGTCTGGGATTTGCAGTGAACTACGAAAAGTCTTCACTAAAGCCCTCGAAGAGCTTGAAGTTCCTAGGTGCTCAATTCGACACCCACACGGGACTAGTGAAACCATCCCTGGAAAGGTTGTTGAAGATCAAACACCTGACAAGCCAACTTCGTTTACAGAGCAGGTTGTCAGTAAGAAAATATGCAGCTCTCCTCGGCTCCATGGCATCGTGCATCCACCTAGTCGCGAACTGCCGGTTGTTCATGAGACCTCTACAGGAGTTCCTATCAGACAGATGGAAGCAGGCCACAGGCCGCTGGTCGGACAAGATAATAGTCGACGACGAACGAGTTATCAAAGCCCTCCGATGGTGGAAAGTGGCGCGCAACCTGGACAGAGGGGTCCCCCTGCAGGAGCCGGAATTTCAGAACACCATCATTACAGACGCCTCTCTGTCGGGCTGGGGAGCACACATGTCACGTCACCAAACCCAAGGCAGGTGGTCGTCGACCGAATCTCGCCTACATATCAACGTCCTGGAGCTAAGGGCGGTGAGATGGGCCCTGAAATCTTTCCTCCCACACATCAAGGGGTCAAAAGTAAGAGTGCTCACGGACAATACGACAGCTATGTTCTACCTGATAAAACAGGGTGGCACCAGATCCAGGACCCTCTCGAAGGAAGCTCAAAAGATCTGGCATTGGGCTTTAAAACACCACATCTCCCTAGTGGCATACCACCTACCGGGAGCGAAGAACGTACAGGCGGATTCCCTGAGCAGAACTATGTCACAAATACACGAGTGGGAGCTGGACTCCACTCAACTCGGGGAAATCTTCGAAAGATGGGGGACCCCGTCGATCGATCTCTTTGCCACGGAAAGAAACCGAAAATGTGTTCAGTTCGCGAGCAGATGGCCCCAAACAGGCTCCCTGGGGTAAGCGTTCTCGTTTCCGTGGACAGGCAAGTTCCTCTACGCCTTCCCTCCATTTCCCCTCATACGGAGGACGATCCAGGGGATCCACAGGTACAATTGCCGGGTCATCCTAGTGGCCCCGCGCTGGCCGAGGCAACCATGGTTCTCAGACCTCCTTCATCTGTCGCTGGATCAGCCGATACCATTCAGGAAAGTGCCGAACCTCCTGTCCAGGGACGAGGGGACCGTGTGGCACCACAATCCGGACAGCCTGAACTTAACTGCATGGCTCCTGACTTCTCGGAGTTCGGGAACCTAAAAGTCTCGACTGATTGCCGAAGGATTCTGCAGGCGGCCAGGGCCCCGTCCACTAACAAATCATATGTAAGCAAATGGAAAAGGTTCTGTATATGGTGTCAAACACAACAAAATATACAACCTTTGGAAGTAACTCCGGAGCAAATCCTCCCGTATCTTCTTCATCTTGCGGAGAGCGGACTGTCATCGTCGTCAATCAAAGTACACCTGGCGGCTGTTTCGAGATTTACAAGAAGAAGACAGTCCCCTCCACTATTCAGTGACAGGCTAGTGAAGCATTTCATGAAGGGTCTGTTTAGAACCTTCCCTCCGGAAAAACGGTTCCCACCGTCGTGGAGTCTGAACACGGTTCTAGCTGCCTTAATGAAGCCTCCCTTTGAGCCAATGTCCTCTTCATCTCTACAATTTCTATCTTGGAAACTCGCGTTCCTAGTTGCCATCACTTCGGCTAGAAGAATGTCGGAACTACAGGCACTGGTCATAGACCCTCCATATCTGAGGTTCTTTAAGGGCAAAGTTATTTTATCAACTAACCCTTCATTCATCCCAAAAGTACCGTCGGTCTATCATAAGCACTCGACCCTGGTACTCCCTACTTTCTTTGCATCTCCTTCGTCGACGGCGGAGAAGGCTCTTCACACTCTGGACGTCAAAAGGGCGCTAAAATTTTACCTGCAAAAAACGCAAGATATCAGAACCACCAGACAGCTATTCGTCGCCTACGGCCCCTCGGCTAGGGGTAAGGCTATCTCCAAACAAGGTCTGGCTCGCTGGGTCTCCTCGGCGATTACCCTGTGTCATTCCAAGGCCGGGAGACCTCTACTACATCGTCCCAGAGCCCATTCCACGAGATCGTCATCTTCCTCCGTGGCTCTATGGGCAGGAATTCCGCTGACGGACATCTGCCAGGCGGCGGCATGGTCTGTTCCGCACACGTTTACGCGCCACTACTGCCTGGAAAAGCAGCACGCGGATGAGGTACAAATGGGAAGGGCAGTGCTTCGCCACCTTTTTCAATGAGGTAAGCCAAAGTTTCAAGAATAATGCTGCCTATTATTTGGCCTCAGCTGTTTTTTTCAGAGT
This sequence comes from Ambystoma mexicanum, assembly GCF_040938575.1. Lineage (NCBI taxonomy): Eukaryota > Metazoa > Chordata > Amphibia > Caudata > Ambystomatidae > Ambystoma > Ambystoma mexicanum. The sequence goes on from NC_090938.1 coordinate 130,172,836, forward strand.
GTATACATGAATGTACATAGTTTATTGACCTAAACATAAGTGGTCGGGTAGATATATGCGCAAGGGGTGCATACTGAGTCATATGACATAGCATTGTATGGCGGAAATCCGTTTCGTATCAGTATAATAAGTTGTTGCTTACATACATGGTGTAAACGGTAGTGTTTGGGGGTGTCTCTACGAATGTAAGTTACATTGCACTCTCACCTCCTTCTTGATGTTACTGCTTTACAATCTATTCTAAGCATGTGAATCCATGAAAGATCCAATGCTGGAGAGGGAGTAGTTTCTAATCTGTAACTCCAATTCTCGAGCATTGGTATCTTTCATGGATTCACATGCGCCCTCCGGCCTCCCCGGACTGCAATGTGGAAGATTGGTATGTAAGCAAGTTTTCCCCCGTTATCTTGGAGGGGTCGAAATCTGAAGGGACCCGCGGGGGCGGGGCTTATATACCATCACGTCCAACGGGGCGTACGTGGGCGGCCCCGTAGAGGACGCAGACGGGGATAGGGCAGAAGTTTTTTCCTATTGGAAATGACTATATATATGTGTACCGAGGGTTCCCAGTCTGACGACGGGGAATATTCTAAGCATGTGAATCCATGAAAGATACCAATGCTGGAGAAATGGAGTTACAGGTAAGAAACTACTCCCTTACAGGTAAGTAACTTGTTCCTTCTTTGACTACCTATATGTGTTTTATGTGACTTAAGCCTGTGATCCATTGATTGCCTGTATTTCCACAAGATCATGTGTGTGTGTGCATGTATGTGCATGTGTGTGTGTGTGCGTGTGTGCATGTGTGTGTGTGTGCGTGTGTGTGTATGTGTATGCATGTGTGTGTACGTATGTGCATGCGTGTGCGTGTGAGTGTGTGTATGCATGTGTCATTCCCCCTCTCCTAAGCATATCATGACAGGGACTATGGCCTAATTATCTCAATTTTTTTCCAATCCCATGAAAAGTGTCTTCTCTTTGCATATCTCCAAATCTACTTCTCCCAATAAATCAATTCATCATGCATAATAGTAATCCATATCCAAATATATTTAATTTAAAAAAACCCTACAAAAACCCCTCAATAATGCATTCCTTATTCTTGAAAGTCATACTAATCAGGGTTTGTGCTTAATAAAAAATACTCCTTTGGCCTAAAGGCACACTCCTTTACATGTTCAAACCTTAAGAAATACTTAATGTGATTTCTTGTGTGTCTTCATAACTAATCCCTAAACTAGTGCATGTTATTATCTTAGTTATTTACTGAGATCTCCCCTCAATACAACTGTTAAATATATCATGCTTTTCATCTATATTGTGTGTAACCTTAGCCTTGGTGCGTTTGAGAGCACTTCCTCTCATTACTTACTGCTTCCCCATTGTAAATACACATTTTTGCATCAATAGATGTACTTTTAACATTGTTGCTGAAAAAGGTGTTTATATCTTATTCATTCTTGCTATTTCCCATATTCACTGTACATAATTTAATTTCTGATGCTTGTTAATCTGTTTAGAATCACATGCTGTGCATAGTCCGACATCCAGTGGTCACTGCGGAGTATTGCATTTTGTTTTTCGTAGTCGAAAAGGGGACTTCGACATAGGCGTGTCTGTAATACTATCCCTATAGTGACGTGCAGTGTACCCAAAATCCTTCACGCGTGGAGGTCCCTCAGATTGTTTTTTTCCGCCCAGAATACTGGTCGCCTTAATGCGGAGCTCGTTAGAGACAAATTGCCAATACCATTTATTCGACCCTTGGTTGTTTTTTGAAAGTTATCGTTAAATCCTAACCCTCCTTCGACGGCTAAGCTGTTTCACCGCCGATTAAGATCTTCGACGGCGGTGATTTGGACGGAGGCGATCCTTCGGTGCTGCCGAACACGTGGCCCGGCCTCGCCAGCCTATACAGTAGGGAGAGTGGGGGTCGTGGGACACTTCTGTTTCTTCCTAAGAATGCCTTTCTCTTTCACCCCCCCTTTCCTTCGGGGTCGTTGTTACTTATAACTGTATCCTCAGCTATGGAGAGGACTCCTTTTAGATTTTGCCCGTGCTGTAATGGCAAATTCACGTGGAAGGATAAGCATAAGCGATGTAATCGCTGCTTACCCCTCGACCAAAATGAGGACGGCTGTACGGCATGTAAACTTCTTCGCCCAAAGACTTTAAAGGACCGCAGGGTCAATAGGTGGGCAGCCTACGCTATGTCTAGAGCTGATTCCTCACCCGCCGCCGCCGAATGTGACGAGGGGGACAGTGATAACATTACCTCCGTATTGGAGGTTGTTGACCTCTCTAAGGAGCGTTCCCGCTCCTCCGTGTCTGTCCCCGGCCCGACAAGTTTGGCTTATGCCCTACTTATGGGGATGTACACCCCGGCAACGCTGACGCACATAAGAAACATAAAGATAAACACACAACCCACAGCACTCCCTCGTCTAAGTCGAAGAAAGCCCTAGCGCCAACGGAGATGCCGGGCCTACCGACAGCCTCCGCCGACCGTAAGGGTCGCAAGCCCTCCCCGCAACCGCATAAGTGACTAGCGACTGGGCCACCCACAAATAAGGGCGCTACCACCAAAACGGCAGACGACGCGCCTCATAAGAGAGCGCCCGTCGGCAAAGAGGTCTCGCACCGCCTAACAATGTGCGAGACGAACCCTCGACGGGGAGTTTAGTCGTCGAGGCTTGGCGCGAATATTCTCCACTGACGCCCAGAGACGGCGAAAGAGTCGCCGAGCCCCGCTCACAAGGCCAAGGAGACGCCGAAGCAGACGGAAGGCAGGCAGGAACCTCCCACTCTGTCGAAAGACTGACCTAGCCCACGAGAAGGTTTCTCAGAGGGCGAAGGGAATATATCCTTCACGCTATGGGAGAGATCTCGACGGCTACAGGCGGAAGAGCTTCCCTTTACGCCTCCAGACCGTTCTGGGTTACCCCAGTGGACTTTAGAAAGATTTCAATCATGTATGGACAAACTAGATAGATTTATGTCCACCCCTGAACAGGTAACACCCAAGAGATCAAGAGAGTTACTTCAGGAACACCCCAGGGCCAAATACCTAAGACTATTTGACCCACCTCAAGAGGAGGCTAATACATATGACCTCACTGAAGAAGACTCTCACTTTCAGGAGGATGAAATATTGAGGATCAACAAAACCATGAAGAAGGTTTTGAGGAATACCCAGACATGGGTGGAGGGGGCTTCGAAGAAGACCCAGACGAAGGTGGCTCACAGCCTTGGCAGTCTCCAGGAGCGTGAACAGACCCTGACGTTCTGGATCTGTCCTCTCCTCAAACCACACCAGTCAGAAACCCGTCACATATAGGCGACCAACCCGCTTTCAATGCGCTACTACGTAAAGCAGAAGCACATTTTGAAATTGATACAGGAGAAATTACTCCAGAAATAGATTTTGTGGAGAAAATCATTAAGGAGAAACCACCTACTAGTCAGGCCATTCCTCTTCTCGCCTCAGTTAAGAGACGACTTATTCCATCTTTATCAACACCTGAGTTGGTTAGAAGGGTCAACCCGAGAATTGAGAAACTTTTTAGTCCCTCTCCCTCGGACCCATTATACATTAAGGGTCACTCAATACCTGATTCCTTGGTAGTAACCACCATAAGGAAAAGGGCACGGGTTCCGCTATCTACTAGCGAAGCACCCCCAGACAAGGAGGGAAAGAAGCTTTACGTCCTGGGAAAGAGGATCACAGCCTCAGCATCTTTCTCCACCAGAATTGCCAATAACAATACCTTACTGGCATGCTACGCTGATGCCCAATGGGGAAAGTTACGCCAAGCCCTCGAAGAAGTCCCTGAGCCCTTACAAACTGTTAGCCACTGTAACAGAAGGTACTCTGGTTAACCAGAGCATCATTAAGAACACCCCTAGATGCTGCGGAGACGGCTGGCCGGTCTTTAGTTCAGGGGGTACTTCTCAAGTGTCATGTCTGGCTCCGGAACTCAGGTTTTAAGCCAGAGACGCAGGCGTCACTCATCAACAAACCAATTGAGGACTCAAACCTGTTTGGTAAGGCGGTGGATGACGCACTGGAGACAGCTAAGAAGGATTTCGATACCCTAAAGACTCTAGACCAGATCTCAAGGCCTCCCAATAAGTGAGGTTACGGCAACAGACACTTTCTTCGTGGCCAACGACAATGCCAGCAACAGCAACAAGAGTACTCCTCAGCAGGCAACTGGTCCTCCACTCAAGGAACCAGCGGACAATACGCTCAAAGAGGACAACGTTGTGGCAAGGGAAGAGGTCGGGGCCCCACTCCTATAGGCTCCCCGGCTACCAACACCAAATGACCCGAAGGTTCGGGTCTCCTCCCATGCATCACCGGTCGGGGGCCGGTTAACATCTTTTCTACCAGCATGGGAGGGAATAGCAACAGACCGCTGGGTATTGTCAACCATAGCCCGCGGTTACTGCATAGAATTCAGTCGGTCCCCAACGTTCAGACCCCCAAGGGGAAGACGCCTATCACCAGAGCACCTCGCCATCCTTCTTCAAGAAGTCGAACTACTACTAGAAAAAGGAGCAATAGAGGTTGTGCCTCTATCGCAGGTAACGGAGGGTATTTATTCAGTGTACTTCCTTGTACCCAAAAAGGATTTAACCATGCACCCTGTATTAGATCTGTGCCCAGCGAACAAATGTGTCAAACCTCAAAAGTTTTGTATGGTGACTTTGCAGGAAGTAATTCCCCTGCTATCTCAGGGGGATTACATGGCAACACTGGACATGAAAGATGCATACTTTCATATTTCAATCCTGCCAGCGCACAGAAAATACCTCAGGTTCATGATAGAGGGCAAACACTACCAGTTCAGAGTGCTACCCTTTGGCATAATGTCAGCGCCGAGGGTATTCACGAAGGTACTGGCAGTGGCAGCGGCCCACCTGCGCAGGTTGTCCATCCCAGTATACCCTTACCTCGACGATTGGCTCATAACAGGGGATTCCTACGAGACATGCTTCTCAAATACCCAAAAGACTGTAGACCTTTTGTTCCAACTGGGCTTCTCCATCAACGAGAAGAAGTCCAGCCTAGACCCCAGCCAGATCAAGCAATTCCTAGGGGCTCTAATTCGAACAAAGGACGGCCTCGTCTTCCCCTCCAACGAGAGGGTTCAAAATATGCTGTTTCAGATCCCTCAATATGTAGCCGGTCGAGAGGTGACGGTACGCAAAGCAATGCGATTGCTAGGAATGATGGTGTCATGTATATATTTGGTACCATACGCGCAATTGCGCATGCGTCCAATGCAAGAGTGGCTCAACAGCCAGTGGTGTCAGGCCAGCGGACAATGGGACGATCTAGTGGTGGTCTTGCAGGCCTTGGTTCTTTCGATGCGGTGATGGTCGAAGGAAAACCTTGTACTAGGGAAAGCATTCGAAGCCACGCTAACCAAAGACGGAATCCCTCACAGGATGGGGGGCTCACCTATCCCATCAGACACCACACAGAGATTGGACTCCGAGTGTAACGTACAAACACATACATTTGCTGGAACTACTGGCGGTCTTCAAGGCACTGAAGGCTTTCCAGGCACACCTTCAAGGGAAGACAGTGCTGGTCCTCACAGACAGCACCACAGCCATGTAGTACCTGAACAAGCAAGGGGGCACTCACTCTCCAGGACTGTCCAAGCTGTCCCAGAACATCTGGAAGTGGGCTCTCAGGCACAACATGTTCCTGTTATCACAACATGTACCAGGGGAACTCAATCTGCTAGCAGACGAACTCAGCAGAGACTTCCCTCTGCCCGCAGAGTACGAATGGCGATTACGAGAAGACATCGTCTCTGACGTTTTCGCACAATGGGGCTTCCCAGAAATAGATCTGTTCGCAACTCTGGAGAACACCCAATGCCAAGATTATGCCTCCGGGTACCCCCAGAACCGCTCCAAGGGGAACGGTCTCTGGTTAACATGGTCAGGGAAATTTGTTTACGCTTTTCCCCTGACTCCCCTTCTCAACAAGATAGTGCACAAGATGCGCCAGGTACCAGTTACCATGATACTAGTGGCCCCTATGTGGACCGGCAACCCTGGTTCGCTCATCTAATGGAGATGTCACTGTCTCCACCGGTGAAACTACCCTGCCCATACAACATGCTGTCACAGGACAAGGCCAGACCGCTGCACCCATGCCCACAGACACTCAACTTATCAGCCTGGCTCCTGAGGTCATAGAATTTGGACATTTACAACTCCCTCAAAGATTCATGGACATCCTTAAAGAGGCAAGGAAACAGAACACTCGTTATTGCTACTCTAGCAAGTGGAAACGGTTCGTCTTCTGGTGTAGAGCAAAGAGCATCAACCCCGTTGACTGCTCTCCCACACTGATTGTTCTTTACCTGACTCACTTATTAGACTCAGGGTTAGTCTTTAATTCTATAAAAGTTCATCTAGCTGCACTTTCCACATACACCACGTCTCAACATAAGGTGTCATGGTGGAAAGTTCCAGTTATAAAGGCCTTCATAGAAGGAGTAAAAAGGATCCACCCTCCTATATCTAACCCAGCTCCCGGATGGGACCTAAATGTGATATTAACCAGGCTTATGGGCTCCCCCTTCGGAACCATGCACAAAGCAACACTTAAGAACCTCACTCTTAAAACTGCTTTCTTAATAGCTATCACCTTTATTAGGAGTGTAAGTGAACTACAAGCGCTCTTTATACTAGACCCCTTTGTAACAGTTCACAAGGATAAGGTGGTTCTACGCACGCATCCTAGGTTTGCACCGAAATTTATTTCTAAATTCCATATCAACCAGTCTATAGAACTACCAACGTTCTTTCAAAACCCATCAAACTTGGGAGAAAAAAGCCTGCATACACAGGATGTGCGCAGAGCGGTCATGTTTTATATGGAAAGAACTAGACCACTGAGAAAGACTAATCAGTTCTTTGTCTCGGTGGTGGCAGGAAGAGAAGGAGATGCAGTTTCAAAATCCACTATATCTAGATGTATTGTCCAATGCATCACTCTCTGTTACACTCTTGCTAAGAGAGAACTACCCTTCAAGCCAAGAGCACATTCTACTCGAGGCACTGGGGCTTCCATAGCATTCATTGCAAATGTCCCTCTTGAGTCCATTTGTAAAGCGGCAACCTGGAGTTCTGTACACACCTTTACAAAACACTACTGTCTAGATGCCCATTCTAGATCTGATTCCCAGGTGGGACAAGCAGTATTAAGACATCTTTTCTCTACTGTTCCTTCTCACAACCCACCTCCAACTCTGGGTACTGCTCGCTAGTCTATGCACAGCATGTGGTTCTAAGCAGATTAACAAGCATCAGAAGACATGCATTACTTACCGTAAAAGCATTTCTGATGATTGTATCTGCTTAGATTCACATGCGCCCACCCTTCCTCCCAGCTCGGATGGAAGGAACATAGACATTTTATTACTTTCTCTCTTTTCTGTTCTCACTCACGTCTAAGAAGGCTCCCTCAGGGCAGGAAAAATACAAACAGAGGGACCTCGACGAGTGAGGGATTTTGGGTACGCTGCACGTCACTATAGGGATAGTATTACAGACACGCCTATGTCGACATCCCCTTTTCGACTACGAAAAACAAAATGCAATACTCTGCAGTGACCACTGGATGTCGAACTATGCACAGCATGTGATTCTAAGCAGATACAATCATCAGAAATGCTTTTACGGTAAGTAATGCATGTTATCATTCATTATTGCATTAATCTACTTTTTAATGTAATTTGCACTCCTAATTATTTTTTATTCTCAGCGCATGTTTTCACAAATTGTGTGATTTTAGGCACATTCCTTTTTTTTCAAATGCCTCTATGCTGCGCAGTGGGGAAATGCTGTCCCCCCTCTTGAATCTTGTCTGATTTGCTATGGCTTTGGTGCATGTGCTTGAGTCTGCATGTGTAACATCCTTATGACTCTATATTACATTATGGTGCATATCCCATTCCTCCTCTCTCTGTCCTTAATTACCAATATTCTCACTGTTCTGGTTATTATTTTTCCCTCATCTGTGTGATTTTCCCATACATGCTTTATGATACGGCACTGCTGCCTCCAGGCCCTAGTGTGTAAAGTATCATAAAGCAGGTATGGGAAAATCACACAGATGAGGGAAAAATAATAACCAGAACAGTGAGAATATTGGTAATTAAGGACAGAGAGGCACTGCTGCCCCCAGGCCCTAGTTTCCTTCCCGCAGCCCTCGCTCCCTGCCCGCTTCCTGGTTTCCCTCGTCCCACCTCCCGACCCGCCCACCGCGCCCCGATTGCCCCATAGGCCATGTGTGTAGAATCAAAGAGCCCACATCAATCCCTGTGTGCCTAGTCCACTTGTAGCCCAGCTGGTGAGTGATCCTTTGTTTTTTGCCCTCCTTGACTTGTACTGCTGCCTCCAGGCTCCAGTGTGTAAAGTATCCGTGCCCTCAGACCCTACTTTCCTTCCCAGAGCCCTCGCTCCCTGCCCGCTTCCTGGTTGCCCTTGTCCCACCTCCCGATGCGCCCACCGCGCCCCGATTGGCCCATAGGCCGTGTGTGTAGAATCAAACACTGCGAGTGAAACAAAAGTACTCCGTACCGCGAGGGACTCCTTTTGCCCTCTCACATTCATCCACAGTAGGACGCTCCGCGTCCACCGTGTAGGACGAGTGTCCTTTAGCCCACGAGCCCCATGAACAGAGCGAAGGAATCCCCGGAGGGATTTTAACCCAGGAACGCTTATAACATTGGACACAGAACACTGCAACCGCATAAACATGAGCCTGTCCCCACACCTAACGTGGTGGAACTCTGAGAACAAAAGAGAAATTAAGAGACACACAGTCACCACACAGAAGTGTGCAGAGCATTGCCACATACCGGTTCACCGGGACCAAGAAAAAAGACAGAAAAAATTGATATCCCCACCTGAAGAAGGGTGAACACATTGCCCGAAACGCGTAGTGGAACCCATAGGTTAGAATCCTAAAAGCCTGCAAGGGGGCTTGTGTAAAACTGGGACAATAAACCAAGGATATCAAGACATTTTCGAACAATTTGACTACAAATGAATGAAGTATTGTTTGTTGAAGAAGCATGATATGATTAAAACTGTAATTGAAAGAAAAAAAAATTATTATTGAAACAGGCATACACAAACAAGTTTGTATATGACAATATAATATGCAATGTGCCTAGAATATACTGAATGAGATATCAGAAAATCCTTGTTACGAAAGTAATAAACACACACACAGGTCTGTGTTTTTTACATAAGTAAGTTGTCATACACGTGAAGTTTATTGAACAATATTTGGCTGTCGCAGTGCAGCACAAAAGTGTGCATCTGTTATGTTTTCCGATACAACGGTTGACCATATACAATTCACTCTGTAGAATCAAAGAGCCCACATCAATCCCTGTGTGCCCAGTCCACTTGTAGCCTATCCGGTGAGTGATCCTTTGGTTTTTGCCCTCCTGGACTTGTACTGCTGCCTCCAGGCCCTAGTGTGTAAAGTATCCGTGCCCCCAGACCCTAGTTTCCTTCCTGCAGCTCTCGATCCCTGCCCGCTTCCTGGTTTCCCTCGTCCCACCTCCCGACCCGCCCACTGCACCCCGATTGGCCCGCAGGCCGTGTGTGTAGAATCAAAGAGCCCCCATCAATCCCTGTGTGCCCAGTCCACTTGTAGCCCATCCGGTGAGGGATCCTTTGTTTTTTGCCCTCCTTGACTTGTACTGCTGCCTCCAGGCCCTAGTGTGTAAAGTATCCGTGCCCTCAGGCCCTAGTTTCTTTCCCGCAGCCCTCACTCCCTGCCCGCTTCATGGTTCCCCTCGTCCCACCTCCCGACCCGCCCACCGCGCCCCGGTTGGGGCATAGGCCGTGTGTGTAGAATCAAAGAGCCCACATCAATCCCCATGTGCCCAGTCCACTTGTAGCCCATCCGGTGAGTGATCCTTTGTTTTTTGCCCTCCTGGACTTGTACTGCTGCCTCCAGGCCATAGTGTGTAAAGTATCTGTGCCCCCAGGTTCTAGTTTCCTTCCCAAAGCCCCCGCTCCCTGCCCGCTTCCTGGTTTCCCTCTTCCCACCTCCCGATCCGCCCAACGCGCCCTAATTGGTCCTGTGTCGGTGCTGCCTAGGTCTTTACTCCCCGTCCCAGGGCAGCCCTCTGCCCATGCAGCCCTTCGATGAAGAGCCCAAGACAAAGAGCGGCTCCCACAGAGGCGGCTCCAGATCGTATCTGCAGGTATCAGCAGGAGAAGCAAGAAGCCAACAATAAGTAAGTGTGGCAAGGGAAGGGTCAGAAGCAATTACTGCACTCCATACTACCCTACCACTCAACCCTGAAGCTAAACTGTTGTTAACTCTACCATCTGTGGCCTAGTTTGCGTTTAGAATCTCCACCTAATAGCTTATCTGTGGTATAATTGCATTTAGAAAGTCTGCCTAATAGCACATCTGTGGCCTAGTTTGCATTTTAGAAACTCCACCTAATAGCTTATCTGTGGTATAATTTCTTTTAGAAAGTCTGCCTAAAAGCATATCTGTGGGATAATTGCATTTAGAAAGTTCACCTAATGGCATATCTGTGGTATAATTGCATTTAGAAAGTCTCCCTAATATCATATCTGTGGCCTAGTTTGTATTTATAATCTCCACCTAATAGCATATCTGTGGTAATTGCATTTAGAAAGTCCACCTAATAGCATATCTGTGGTATAAATGCATTTAGAAAGTCTCCCTAATAGCATATCTGTGGCCTAGTTTGCATTTAGAATCTCCACCTAATAGCTTATCTGTGATATAATTGCATTTAGAAAGTCTGCCTAAAAGCATATCTGTGGTATAATTACATTTAGAAACTCCATGTAGTAGCTTATTTGTGGTATAATTGCATTTAGAAAGTCTCCCTAATAGCATATCTTTGGCCTAGTTTGCATTTAGAATCTCCACTTTATAGCTTATCTGTAGTATAATTGCATTTAGAAAGTCTGCCTAATAGCATATCTGTGGTATAATTGCATTTAGAAACTCCACCTAGTAGCTTATCTGTGGTATAATTGCATTTAGAAAGTCTGCCTAATAGTTCATTTGTGGTATAATTGCATTTAGAAAGTTCACCTAATAGCATATCTGTGGTATAATTGCATTTAAAAAGTGCCTAATAGCATATGTGTGGCCTAGTGTGCATTTTAGAAACTCCACCTAATACATTTTGCATAATACATTGCATTTTAGAAACTCCACCTTTGGATGAAAGCGTTATATACATAATAAATACAATACAATACAAGTAATAGCTTATATGTGGTATAATTGCTTTTAGAAAGTCTGCCTAAGAGCATATCTGTCGCCTAGTTTGCATTTAGAAACTCCACCTTATAGCTTATCTGTGGTCTAGTTGCATTTAGAAAGTTTGCATAATTGCATATCTGTTGTCTAGTTGCATTCATAAAATCTGCATAATAACATATCTGTGGTGTAGTTCCATTTTGAAAGTCTACCCAATACATAACTGTCACCTAGCAGAATTCAGAAACTCCACCCAATAGTATACCAGTGGTTTAGTTGCACTTAGAAAGTTGGCCTAATAGCATATCTGTGTCTAGTTGCATTTAGAAAGTCTGCATAATAGCATATCTGTGTCTAGTTGCACTTAGATTGTCTGCCTAATAGCATATATGTAGTATACTTGCATTTAGATTGTCTACCTAGTAGTATATCTGTGGTATAATTGCATGTAGAAAGTGTGCCAAATAGCATATCTGTGGTATAATTGCATTTGGAAAGTCCACCAAATAGCATATCTGTAGTATAATTTACATTTAGAAAGTCCACCTAATAGCTTATCCGTGGTATAATTGCATTTAGGAAGTCCACCTAATAGCTTATCTGCGGTATATTTGCATTTAGAAAGTGTGCCAAATAGCAGATCTGTGGTGTAGTTGCACCTAAAAAGTGTGCCGAATAACATATTCTGTAGTGTAATTGCATTTAGAAAGTGTGCCTAATACCGTATCTGTGGTCTAGTTGCATTTAGAAAGTCTGCATAATAGCACATCTGTGGTCTAGTTGCATTCATAAAATCTGCATAATAACATATCTGTGGTGTATTCAAGAAAAAGAAGTACAGGACTCGGCGCCATCAAGATAAATGTGTATTTGTTCTTAAAGCACAGTTATACATGAAAAATTGAGCCCTATACATGAAAAATGGACACAAGGGCTCCATTTTTCATGTATAACTGTGCTTTAAGAACACATACACATTTATCTTGATGGCGCCGAGTCCTGTACTTCTTTTTCTTGAATACTGTTTCAGGGACGGTTAGGCTTTTTTTGACGTCCAGTTACAGTGACCCGCGACATCCCGGTTCACATCTTTAATGACCAACAAATCAACAGAAATTCCCACTCGATATTTTTCTGTTTCATTAATCCAAGGGATTGGAAGGTGTCGCCCTGCAGAGCAACGGACTACAAAGCCACATTGTTGTCAAATATCTGTGGTGTAGTTGCGTTTTAAAAGTCTGCCCAATACATTACTGTCACCTAGTAGAATTCAGAAACTCCACCCAATAGCATACCTGGGGTTTAATTGCATTTAGAAAGCCTACCTAATAACATATCTGTGGTATAATTGTATTTAGAAAGGCTTCCTAATAGCATATCTGTGGGTTCGTTCCATTTAGAAAGTCTGCCCAATAGCATATCCGTGGTTAAGTTGCATTTAGTAAGTCGGCCTATTAACGTATCTGTGGTCTATTTGCATTCTGAAAGTGTGAATAGAAAATGTGATATAGTTGTACATAGAAACCATGAATAACCCTCCCTGAGGTATAATAGCACCTAGAAACTGTGAATAATATAACCCTGTGATATAGTTGAACTTAGAAACTGTGAATAATCTCACCCTGGGTATAATTGTTCCTAGAAACTGTGAATAATATAACCCTATGATATAGTTAAACTTAGAAACTGAATAATCTGAGGTGAATAATATAACCCTATGATATAGTTGAATTTAGAAACTGTGAATAATCTCACCCTGTGGTACGGTTGAATTGAGAAACTGTGAATAATCTGACCCTATGGTATAGTTGAATTTTAAAAATGTGATTAATATCACCCTATGGTATAGTTGAACTTAGAATACGTGCATAGTATCACCCTGTGGTTTAGTTAAACTTTGAAACTTGAACAATCTCACCCGGTGGTAAAGTTGAATTTAGAAGTGCGAATTATCGCTGTGGTACAGCGGTAGTACAGTCAATCATAGAGAGGGTGTACAACTAACATCCAGTGGTATAGTTGAAGTGGGAAGGTGTGAACAAAATCATCCAACGCTAACTTTAACACAACCCAAACTAACCCAAACCATGAGTCCTCCCAACCCACCAAAGACCGCCGAAAATGACCCCCTCGCGCACACCTCCCTTCCCGCCGCCCTACTTCCCATCCCCTCCTTCCCCAAACCATCCTGCCCTCCGCCACATCTCCTACCCTTCCCCTTTCCAAACACCAAGCCAGAGGGGCACAATGGCGAGCCAACCATCCTGAGACCACTGCTCCACCCATCGCCTCCTCCCACCCTCCTACTATCATCATACCCGCTCCCCCCACTCCCTGACTAACGGCCAGCCTAGCCTCCGAAGCACACCCAGCCCTTCTAACATCCACCCCCCACTCCCCTCATCAACTCGCACCTTCACCCCCCCGACCCCACTCCTTCCCCTCCCTAAAAATTGCACGCCTCGCCCTGGCAAGAACAGTAGCCACCTGCCTTTCCCCCTCTGACCCCCCTACCCTCTCTCACACTCTAACCGCAACGAAATCACTGAAGAGAAAACGTACTTGGTCTCCCTCAATCTCTCAGTACTCATCGCCACTCCTTTCTCGACCCACCTCCTCATCCTCCCAACCTCGATCATCACCAACCTCCCTCCTGCCTCACCCTACCTAAAACCCCTCTCCCTCGTATTCTCACCGACCACAACTGAAACTCCTAACCCCCCACACCCTTCCTTCAAATCCCCCGACCCAAATTCCATTCATCCCCTCAACCAAGTCCAACCCCTCCCCTTATCCCCCCAAACCCTCCAACTCAACCGCCCGCCTACTCTTCCCATCGACCACCATGCACCCCCCTCTGACTCCCTATTTCCCACCCTCTCCCCTCCCACCCCCCTCCTCTGCAACTCCCTCATCATCCTCCTGTACCGAAGTAAATTGCATCCTTTTTAATGCCCGATCTGTAGTCAAAAACAGACACAGCATCTTTGACCTCCTCGCCTCTGACAAACCGGACCTGGTCTTTATCACGGAAACCTGGTTCTCTGACGACTTCTCCACTATCGCCAATGAAGCCTTCCCCCCAGACTACTCCCTCATCCCACTGAACCGTCCCCCGTCCCTCTAGAGGAGGAGGAATAGCCATCGCCTTCAAGTCTCACTTCCACGCCTCAAACATCGACAACCAGCCATCCATTCCGTCTTGCGAATCACTCCTCATAAAACTATCCCTACCACCTTCGTTCTCCCACAGCTTCCTAATCATCTACAGACCCCCTGGCTACGATAGACAATTCTCAAACAACCTCTGCGACTCTATTGCCACCCTCCAACTAAACCATCCCACTCTCACTCTTCTAGGAGACTTCAACATATGGCTTGACATCCCCACCAACCCTATGACCCTCTCTCTGCTTGACGGCCTAGATGCGATTAACCTCCATACCCACATAAACGGGCCAAATCACTATAAAGGACACACTCTTGATGCCATCTTTAGCTCCCACAACCTGATACATCTAAACCCCCCTCCCACACCTATCTTCTGGTCCGATCACTTCATTGTTTCTTTCGCCATCCGATCACCCAACCCGCTCCCATTACCCCAACCTGAACCACCGAATCTACGCAAATGCTGGAAGAAACTAAAAATCCTTCCCGACATAGGAAGATGCACTACAAGGCCGAAATCCGGAAAGCTAAAAAAGTCCATTACAACTCCCGAATCCTAAACTGTAAAAACCCCAGCAAAGAACTTCACAAAATCATCGCCAAATTCACCAAACCATCATGTACCACCACCCTTCCCGCCCCCTCACAATCATTGTGCGACTCACTCTCTCTACACTTTTACACCACAGCTCTCGAAAGAACACTCTCTAACCAACAAACTAGCTCTATTACACCCACCACGCAATCCACCACCCCTACCTGCCATCCCACCGCCTGCGACCGCCACCCAACCGACTTTCGACTCCTTCACTCCAATGTCAACCGACCAATTTCTCAAACTTCTGTCTGCCCGCAAACCATCCAGCTCCCCCTGCCAAGCCACAACCCTCAAAGAAATCTTCGCATCTACCTGCGCAAGAGAACACGCAAGAACCATCATAAACGACTTCCTCTCCTCAGGAATTTTTCCCGACGCGTTCAAGACTGCTCATGTTAAGCCCCTTCTAAAAAAAACCTTCCCTAGACGCTCTCGAGCCCAAAAACCACAACCCCATCTCAAACACCAGGTTCCTTGCCAAACTCATTGACCGAACCGCCTACTCCCAACTAAATGCCTTAGTCGAAGCCAACAATCTCCTAGACCCCGCTCAATCAGGTTTCGGAGCCCAACACGGAACCAAAACCACCCTAACCTCAATCGGGAATGACATTTAAAACACTGCTGATGCTGCGGGATGCGCCGCACTAATCCTTCTTGACCTATCCGCAGCCTTCGACACAATCAACCACTCAATCCTCCTTGACCGCCTCCACTCCCTGGGAATCCGTGGAAACGCTCTCAAATGGATAGCATCCTTCCTCGACAATAGGAACCAAATAACCCTACTCTCCTCCTATGCTTCCCACGCCCTACCAGTCAACACTGGAGTTCCACAAGGAGAATGCCTATCAGCCCTCCTGTTTAACCTCTATATGTCCACCCTCCCACGAATAATCTGCTCGCACAATATCCTGTGCTATAACTACGCCAGTGACACACAACTAATCCTAAAACTCCTGAACCCAAAACCCAACTCCCAACCTGACCTCGCTTCCTGCCTCCTCGACATAGATCACTGGATGACCACAAACCACCTCTTGCTAAACCCATTCAAAACTGAAATCATGGTATGTGGCAACACCGAACTTCTTCCGCACCCACTACCCTGGCCATCTGCCATGGGCAATTCCCCGACACCCTCAAATTCAGTAAAAAACCTTGGATGCACCCTAGACTCAGAGCTAACCCTCTCTGTCCAAGTCAACAACGTCTCTAAGTCCTGCCACTACCACCTTAAAACTCTTAGGTGCCTTTTTCCATATCTCTCCTTTCCCAACAGACTCTCTGCGGTCCAATCAATTGTTATGTCAAGACTGGACTATGCTAACCCCCTCTATCTCGGTGTCCACGCGTACCAACTAACTAAACTACAAAGAGCACAAAACGCTGCAGCCAAACTGCTACTAGCACTTGGCCCAAGAGATCACTTATCCCCAGCCCTCAAAACTCTGCACTTGCATCCGGTTGCCCGAAGGGTGACCTTCAAAACCGTATGCATCTCTCACCAAGCAATGCTTAAAACTGGACCTCAATATCTTCAAGACAAACTAAAACCCTACCATCCTCCACGCACTCTAAGATCAAGCTCTGCCGGCCTTCTCATCATACCAAAAACCAACTCAGTCAGGTTAGGAGGATCATCATTCTCAGCCCTGGCCCCCACTCTGTGGAACGCACTTCCACCCCACATCCGACTCACCGAAGACCTCATGTCTTTCCGCAAATTGCTGATAACATGGCTCTTCCCCTAAAATCGACTCTTAACTCAAACTGGTTAACAGCAACCAATGACCTTAGCCCAAAGCTGCCTTAGCCCAAATCTGCCTTATCATAAATAACAATCCTGCATCATGATCCGAGCGAGAAATCAAAAACTAATAACCGCCAATGTAAATTAAAACGGATAAACTGAATAGAACAAACAAAGTGGATGAAAGTAGTGAAATGGATGAAAGGAATAAACTGGATGAAAGCAGTGAAGTGGATGAAATTAAGGAAATGGATGAAATCAATGAAATGGAAGAAAGGAACGAAGTGGACGAGGGGATGGAAGGGATAAGTACGTGATACGGATGGAGTGCACGGAATAGATAGAGTGCATGGAGCGGTTAGATGGCATGGAATGACAGAGCCCATGGAATGAATGGAACGAATGGAATAGATGACCAAGTGCATGACATGGATAGAGTGCATGGGACGGATGAAGTGCATGGGACGGAAGGCGCATGGGACGGATGGAGTGCGTACGACGGATGGAGTGCGTACGACGGATTAAGTGGGTGGAACGGATGAAGCGGGTGGAACGGATGAAGTGGGTGGAACGGATGAAGTGGGTGGAGCGGATGAAGGGGGTGGAGCGGATGAAGAGTGTACAGCGGATGAAGAGTGTGGAGCGGATGAAGAGTGGAGCGGATGAAGAGTGGAGCAAATTAAGAGCGCGGAGCGGGTGAAGAGCGCAGAACGGATGAAGAGCGCGGAGCGGATGGAGAGCGTGGAGCGGATGGAGAATGCGGGGTGGATGGAGAGCGTGGGGCGGTTGGAGAGCGTGGGGTGGATGGAGAGCGTGGGGCGGCGGGCGAGCGTGGGGCGGATGGAGAGTGTGGGGCGGACGGAGAGTGTGGGGTGGGCACCCTCCCCCCATTAATGGATGGCTGGAGTGCATGGAACGGCTGGAGTGCATGGAACGGTTGGAGTGCATGGAACGATTGGAGTGCATGGAACGGCTGGAGTGCATGGAACGACTGGAGTACATGGAACGGTTGGAGCGCATGGAATGGTTGGAGCGCATGGAACGGTTGGAGCTCAAGGAACGGTTGGAGCGCATGGACCGCTTGGAGCACATGGAGCGGTTGGAGCGTATGGAGCGGTCAGAGCGCATGGAGCCGTCTGAGCGCATGGAACGGTCGGAGCGCATGGAATGGTCGGAGCACATGGAACGGTCGTAGCGCAGGGAACGGTCGGAGCGCACAGAGCTGTTGGAACGGTTGAAGTGTGCGGATCGGTTGAAGTGCATGCAATGCATGGAGCATGAAGGTGCTCGATCTCAAGCACCCACTGAAAACAACCATATCACATCACCGCGCTTACTCTCTTCTATACACCACCACTCAACTAGACCACAGCGATACTATGACACATTTGGTATAGCTGTTCTGATATTAACACCTGCCACATACTCCCCATCACCCTAACTAAACACAGTCAGCAGCACACCTGCCAGCCTAGGTGTTCTCCTCAGGCCTAACACAGCCAGAATTAGTCTGGAATCACCCTGCCAGAACGAACACATACTCCTGATATCCCAACCAGCACACCTACTGCCAAGAAGCAGCTATCATACGAGTGCCACACCTGCTGCACACATATCCGGTGCACACACGCACCATATGACTCTCTCTCTCTACTGAATTGAACTACGGTTCCCGAGGGTGTTCAACCTACCAGCGACTTGAGATCATACCAATGGTACATAAGGCGCTATATAAATGCAAAGTAACATAACATAACATAACATATGCTTTTTTCAAAATGTCCCATTTATCACCAATAAGAAACAGTTATTTTGCTTAAAATGAAATTAACAAATCAGGGGCGATCTAGTGTGTGCTTAACAGAGAAAGTATCTTGCATTAACTCCAAAAATACCTAACAACCCCTTTAAAATGGGAAGTGACTTGTGTGACTTTAAACAGTGACCTAATGGGGCCACCCTAGTTCACATATGTACTATGACTGGGGACAATTTCTAGTATACAACAGTGAACTCACAATATGGTTTAATCACATATAGTTTATTTGATAAAACAACAATCTTTTAAAATATATTTCGAATGGATTATGTCCTCCCACGTATTCTTTATCTTTGATATTTCCAATATCCAGCTTGCTGCCCCGGAAAATCTTTTCAGCAGAGGGTGCTGTGTATCGGTGCCTGGACGAGTCGATGTCTTTCGGAGGCCTCTGTCTTGACATCGGCATCAACGCAGGTATATGTAGTATGCGCAGCGCCCGTTCGCCGCAGTTCTGTTTTTCCACGCTTTACAGGTTCGGTTACGTAACGCCTAGTTCCTGACAGAACATCTTCTTCGAAAATTCATCTTCATCACTTCCAGTTTTCGACGCGATATGGCTTCGTCATCGGCGTCATCCACCCCTCAATCCGGCTTCAAGAAGTGCAGTGACTGCGATGCTAAGATGTCCGTGATGGACCCACACAGGATCTGCCTGTGGTGTTTAGGGTCAAATCATCCGTGTTCGGAGTGCGAGGACTGCCTGTCGATGACAGCCAAGGCCTTGAGAGAGCATAGAGGAAAGTTGGCAACAGGTAAGCCTCAAAAATCCCCCTCTACTCCATCTAAACTAAAAACATCAGACGAGTCGAGATCAACTTCTCCTCATCAAAAGAGGTCTAAACGTTCCTGTTTGAGAAGTGGTTTGCATCACTCCTGGTCTTCGAGACAAAAAAAAAAGAAAAAAGAGGCGCCATATGTCGCCGTCCTCCTCGTCATCCAGTTCACTTGTTTGCCCTTCAAAATCTAGTACCCAAGCTCAGTGGGAGGAGTTTAGACTTCGTATGCTAAAGGTGTTTGAGAACGCAGCCTTGTCTCCCTCGACAACACCTTGAGAGGATGCTCCAGTCCAAAGACCTCAGAAGCAAAAGAGCCATGCATCTTCGGACCCGGCCACCGAACCTCCTCGAGAGCGATCCCATCCCTCGGGTCGAGATAAAGTCTCTTCAAAGTCTAAAAAACCGACATCAACAGTGTCGAAGGAAACCTTTATTACAGGTCCGAAAAGTGCATCTTCAACGTCATCGCCGCCAATACTGATGGAGAAGCCATCGACGCCTGGAGTGTCAGCATCCTCGATGCCACATGTCAATCCCTTCAACACAATCGCCAAAACCATCAATGCTTTCATCAAAACCATCTTAGCCATCAACACTTTTGTCGAGGCCATCAACGCTTTTGTCGAGGTCGTCGACATTGTCAATTTTGACACTTTAGGCTCCTGTGATGTTTACCATAATGCCTACTTCATTTGAAAATACTTTTACACCTCAACCACCAGCAGAGTATTTTAAATCACCCTCTTCGATTTATGAAGATGCAGAGGAGTCCTCTGAGGAAGAACGACCCTTTGAGTTGCTATATGGGACACCATCAGTTGCTGATGAACTAATATCAGAGGAGTCTCTCATGAAGAATTTGCAAGAATGTCTTCATGAGGCTACTGGTATTGATACTTCTCCTGAGATTGATTTTGGAAAGGCAGACCCCAGAGACCATGCTGAAGTAACATACCGACAGCTAATGACAAGGGTCATGGAGTATATGGGATGGTCGAGACCCAAACCTGTTTTTGAACGGGACGATCTCACAGATATATTAGACAAAGGGCCACAGGAGGACCCAATTGTCCCTTTCCATCAGGCTTTACAAAGGAGAGTGACTTCCAATTGGGAAACCCCTGAGGTTGTACCTTCTGTAAATAAAAAAACTAACAGCCAAATACAGAGCCTGTAGTTCTGACCCTTTGTACCTTTCAAAGCACCCTACAACAGAAAGTCTGGTAGTGCAAGCAGCCACTTCCTCAGGTAGACAAAATGCCTATCCCACGATACCGCAGGATAGAGATGATAAACGTTATGACTAGGGGTGTACCGAAATTCTGCTTCGAGTAAGTATTCGGCCGAATTCTGGCTGAAAATTAGGTATTCAGTTTCGGCAGAATACCTAATGGAATACTTACTCGAAGCCGAAGTTACCTCATTCCATGTACTGTATTATTGGAACATTTTTCTGCCGTCCATAAAATGGTGCCATTCCCTTACTTTTTGAATGGATGGGAGCTCATCCTTAAGGATTCAGATGTTATTGCAAGTGGGCAATTATTTATTTGTACATCAAAGTGGAGCTACAAATACCTCATACTAAACGATAAAGGAAATTCGGTGCGCATTATAAAATTGGAAGTGGACGTTCAAGGAAGTGAATTGAAATCCGAGTGTATTATTTCTCTTTGATTTCAATTCACTTCCTTGAACTTCCACTTCCAATTTTATAATGCGCATCACATTTCCTTTATCAATAACCATGTACAGAAATACAGCATTTGACTTGATGGATTCATTCCAAAACTTTGTAACCGGTCAGGATGCACCATTTAATTCAACAGCCCTCGGAGGACTTTCTCGGAGGACTTTCTCTGTGTTCCCAACATGACAGCATTGCGACTGCGCCATTTACATCACATCACCCAGTTGCGGCGGCGGTGTGGCCGTAATTGGAAGTTGTGCAACAGGCAGCATCGATTATTTAGAGTCCTCACGCGTTGTCCTCCTGCCATGGGAAGTGCAATCCTGCTTCAGAGTCGTGCTAAATGACAAAAGCGCTCTTTTCTTCCTTCTTCCTGCTCGGGCAGAATTTCATTTGTAGCTATCTATAAATAATTAACGGTGTAGTGCAGCACAAAGCGGGCCCACTTCACATCAGATAGCATATGAATAAGGACAAACACTTATTTTAATTTCAGGCAGTGAAAGCAGTGACTAGGGTTACGGTATTTAGCATACCCTTTATGGTGGAATGAGATGTTAATTGTGTACCATTCCCTCTAAACTGCTTCCTTGTTGTATAAATCACTGTGCTGATTGATGCAGAGAGGGCCATAGCCACAGGCAAGAAAGCAAGGGAATGGAAGCCGAACATGGCCGAGAAAGGATTACCAAATTAAACCATATGGAGATAAAGCTCTTTTTAAACCCTGATTTCTGCCCATCAGCAACTCCCCTGAAAGCAAACCGCATTACACATGTACACGATTAAACCTTGCAAAAGGAACACAATTACCTGACAATTTACTAAAATACTCCACAGTACATTCTAACCGAGTACATATTGAATCTCAGAATATTCATGTGGAGAGAAACCGCTACATAAAGTGTAGCTTTTACAGAGAAACCACATTAGGCCTGAATTGTTTCGAGGAAATGTTAAACACCGGGTGAGGACTATAGGCAGATAAATGTTCCTGTGACGGTGCCCCTCCGCTATGATCCACTGTAATCAGTCGGGCAGGGCAGGCACGCAGTCCCCTTCAGGACTTAGACATATGAGGTGTTATCTTATGCACCATTTCACTTATGCCATCCATGGAAAGGGCACTGGCTCCGAGCTTGCAGCGTTGTGCTGCTGTTGGCAAAGAGAAACCTTACATTTTCCGTTTCAAGAACATGAAATGAGGCATGGGGGGGGGGGGGCACCCGCACCCATACACAACACATGAATGCCTGCTTGTGCGAGTGTACATTGGAGTACTGTATGGACGGGTAATGGGTTTCACTTATTTTTTTTAACTTTCTTTATTAAGTTATAAACCGGTTTTCATTAACCATAAACTAATGAAAGATAAATGGGCTTATATTCTTCTGCGCACTTCAGCTACAGACACGTGTGCACATGGAGCAAAAGAGTAGGCAACATTATGTGACACTTTACAGCCAACAACTGATAAGAAACTGTTGGTGGTAGTGTTTATTTTGTTTTGCGCACGACTGGAGTTTATTGCATGAGAGCAATAATCTGCATTATTGGAAAGCACAAAAAAACGAAAATGGTTTTAGATACATTTTATTAAACTCATTATAAGTCATTCCACCTCCTGCAGTAGCTGGAACTGACCTTAACTATTTGTAAGCATGTCCTGCACTGAAGACCTGTTAAAACAGGCATTGGCAAAGCCAGTAGTTTTGGCTTGTTATGCATGTCTTGACACATTTCCAGTAGTAATCTACTATTCAGTAACTATTCAGCCGGGCCGAATAATTAGGTCTACTATTCGGTATTCGGCCAAATAGTAAATTTACAGCCCTAGTTATTACGCCATGGCCAAGAATGTTTTCTCAGCCGGCAGTATGGCTTTAAAATCTGCCAATGCTACGTGCGCGCTAGCGAGATTTACCCACACCCTTTGGGAATGCATTTCTATGGCGGCTGACCATATCTCCGAAGGGGAGGCACGAGACGGTTTCCTTAACCTTGTCAAGGACGGGAAAGACGCTATGTGCGAATACCTCCAAACTGGTCTCGACTCTGTTGACAGCATCAACAGAGCCACGGCAGCTAGCACAGTGATCCGCAGATTTGCTTGGTTGCGAAAATCAGGATTTGCCTCAGACGTACAGTCCAGACTTCTCAACATGCCCTTTGACAGCACACATTTATTTGGAAATAAAGCTGATGAGAGTTTGGAGAAGTTGCAAACTTCCAAGGCGGCGGCCAAATCCCTTTGAGCGGCAATAAGGCAAACTCCAAACCGGTCCACAGGTGCACCCTGGAGGGGTAGGCCCTTCCGCTATTATTCCGTATTCGGAAGGGGCAGAGTGTTAGGGATTCTCATAAATGGCTGATTTCCCTTATCTAATGAGTCCCTTAGCAGCTTTGCTGGATTTCTAAGATTTATTTTTTTCACCTGGTAAGACTGTGAGCCTTTTTCCCACACTTACATGTGTTTTGCCATGTGTGTTTTTACCATTTTGTGTGTTCTTGGGCTCTGGAGCCTCACCTACTTCATAAGCACCACTTTTTTGTGTGTGCTACACAGCACCTTCAGTGCAGTGACACAGGGTTGTCTTTTAGACTTTCCGCTGACTCCATTTTTCTGGGGCTGACTACTGTCCCCCAGAGACATGTAAAGTTGCCATTAACTTTATGTAGCCTCTTTAAACCACAGACCCAGTACACCCCATCTTACATGGAGTATTGGAAAGGGTTAATTCTTATCCCTTTTTGTCTGTACCTCTTGGAGCCTTGTTTCACTCCCTTAACATTAAGACTTGGCTGGTGGCAGTGGTAACTACCCTAACTTTTCTACCGCGATTATCTTATATAAACATGGTATTGTTTTAGGCTATTATATTAGCCTCGAACATAAAACCGCTTGACCAAATACATTTTATTTTGGCTCCGGCTGGGTTTATTCGCCATTTCTTTTTGTTAAAGTCTTTCTCGTGTTTTTCTCTGCGCGCCAAGCCGGGGATGATTCTTTTGTTCGCTGTCTTTTCGCGGGCTTCTGCACAGAAGCCCTCCTTAAGGCGCCTGAAAGTCTGGGTAGGCAGGATGTGAGGGAGGGGTCTTAGGGCCCCTGCCATGGGTTCCCTTGGTAACCCAAGTCGCACTCCTGTTTCATTGGCTGGGTGACTGTCCTTGCAAGGACAGGCACCCTGCTGTGTGACTGACAGCCAGGCTGAATGAATGGGGGGGAAATTGCATAAAAAGCAGGTCTCTGGGACTGGAAAGGCAGAGTCGCCACTGGAACGAAAGAACCAACGAGGAACTGGAAGAAGAGGACCCCTACTACGAATGAACCGCCCGGTGAAGCCCTGCTGCAGGTCCGAATCTCCCGAATCCGACGACAGAGAAGATCCTCCAGGAAACTTCTTCCCTTGAGCTGGTGGGACCAACCAGTTCGCCCAAACTACAAGCCAGGACCCCTCCTCTGGTCGAATTCTTTGTACAGATTTACAGTGGGCCAGATAGCCAGGAAGGTCGGACCCTGCTTGGGTTTTAAGGAGCGCACCTTTTATTCGTTGTTTTGCTCTGCTGCTGGTTTCTTCCCTGGGTGGTGCAGGACCCTCCAGTCTTCCTACTTCTTGTCAGTCCGACAGTCGCTTCAGGAACCGTGAGCCTGTAGGAACCACCAGGAATGTCCGCCTCAGCTACAGCTCCCTCTCCGTTATAAGGTACTGTGCAAATCCGGTTGGCCGTTTCGTTCAACCGCGGTAAAAAAAAGTTTTAAATCTTTTGCCAAACCGGGGGCTTGTCCTTCTCTTCTCTTTGAACTAACTTTTCTACCAACCAACCTCGTCCGGAATCTGTGTCACGTACTTTACTGCGAACTACCCAGAACTGTGTGATCTTCAGCAAAATACTTTTGACCCATTGACTTTGGACCTAAGCCTTTTCTAGCTGGTCTCCTCGCTGTAGTTTCTCTTGTTCAATTGCCCTGAGTACTTGTTGGTTTGCCTAATTCTTTTATAACTTTGTCTTTCCCTCCCTTTTAAATTGCTGGCGTGCCATTTTTCTCCCACTTCATTTTGTGAGCTTAACTTGTCTGGAATTTAAGGGAAGTGGTGTGGTGTATTTAGGATTGTGATTTTAACTTGCTTAGAATAGTGAAATGTTATACAACTGTTGAGTAAATAAATATATATTCTTTTACTTAGAAACCTTGAGTCAGTGTTTGCCTGAATCATAGTAATTGCTGTCCTTTGTGTAACTATTTGATACTGCTCACTTACTCTTGCGATAAGTCTGGCTGCTCTGCTACCACTTTAACTGTGTAGTACAGGCTTGTACCAAAGGTGAAATTGTACTGTCACTTGTAGTCTTAATTGTGTGTGGTGTTCCCAAAGGGTACTGTATATAATTCTGCCTAACACTGGTTGCAGCACTGGGATAAAAGTATAGTAATTGCACTTAGAGTGCTGCTATTACCTTGGATCAAGTAATCCCAAGGCTAACATCACTAAAAAGAAAAATATATCATGTCTGATATGGAAAGCCACAGCCAGGAGACCCTCCTGAGTTACACTGCTGATTATTTAAGAAACATGTGTAAAGAAAGGAAACTCTCTGCCAAAGGCAAAAGATTAAATTAGTTGAAAAGTTGTTAAATAACCAAAGTCTGGGGAGTGGATCTGAAGTGCCTGACTCTCTAGCAAATGTGGGAAGTATTGAGGATGATACTATGTCTGTTAATGATGAGTTGAAGAGGTAGATGTGTCACTTAATGTAGGCCTCCCTGGCCCCTTGCCTGCTCCGCAACCTCAACCCTTGTCCACTGGGACCCCACAGGCCTACACTCAGTCCTGAATTCATTGCCCTAGAGAAAATGAGGCTTGAACTGGAATTCAAACGTTTAAATGCTCAAACTGAACAGAAACACCAAGAACTTAAGCTCAGAGAAATGGAGCTGAATCATGAACTTGAAATGAAGAAATTGTCTCTTGAGAATGCTTCTCTCCCAGAGTCCTCTAGGTCTTTCAATCCTAAGAGACCCTGTATGCCTAAAGAAATTGTGGGTATGTATGAGGTTAAGCTTGATATTTTGGATTGGTTGGCAATGTTTGAATATAACCATGCTATTCAAGGTCTTTCAGGGAATCAATTGCTTCCCTGGCTCTTCTCTAGGCTACCCACGGTTGCATCTGATGTTGGGGGAGGTGGATAGGATGGATTATGAGTGTGTGAAGCTAGCTTTAATTGCTAGATTTGGGAAGACCCCTTCCCAGTACCTTAAGAGGTTTAGAACCATGAAAACGCATGATGGTACCCCTGGGGCTACCTGTGTATGTGAGCGTTTGAATAACTTAAATGGTTGGGTTACAGAGTAAATACTTATGAAGGTATGAGAAATGTTGTTATGTTGGAGTCTATTTTTGATGTCTGCTCTCCTAAGCTCAGACAGCACTTGGCTGATTCTAAGGAGATAGATCCAAAGAAACTAGCTAAGGCTGCTGACTTGTGGGTTGCCAACAGGGCTACTCACAAGGATTCTGGGGTTACTCAGAAAAAGGATGAGGGGAAACAGCCAAAGAAAGACAACAAAGAGAATTCTAATACCTCCAATCCAAAAGAGGGCCACAAACAGCAACATAAGGGTAAACCACAAGGGAAACCAAATCAGGGTAGTGTACCATCTGGACCCAAACCAGATGGAGGTCAGAACAAACCCCCATTCATCAAAACATTTGGGAAATGTTATGTTTGTGGGTCAACTGACCATGTGAAAGGGGATCCCAGAAGTAAGGGTAAACCTTCAGGGGTCCACACGGTCTCCTTAGCCTTCTCCCCAGAGGAAGAAGTACCCATTGCAAATTGACATTTTCACCTACTGGCTGCTGATGAACCCATGAGAGTCTTAGCTAGTGTTTCTTTAGTGTCCCTGGCCTTGTGGGAACAACAGAATTTAGATGTCTATAATTCCATCCCAGATAATACTAAAGAGTATTATAAAAATAGTGTTCTTGTGAATGGTCAGAAAACCCCTGCCATCACAGACACTGGAGCCAGCATAACTGTGGTGGATAAATCCTTTTTCAAGGTGGAGGATGTTGCTAAGGCACCCAAATGCCTCAACAAGTTAGCTGGAGGCCCTCTGCAAATGCTTCCCCAGTTACCAGCTCTCATCCAGTATAATGATATGACTGTCAAGATACCTGTTAGTGTGCAGAGTGAAGTGCCTGGGAGAGTCCTGTTGGGTAATGACCTTAAAACTCTTGGAGTTGTGTCAAGCACCCCCAGGCTTCCCAGTAAAAGGAAACAAGAGCTCACAAGGTCTGCAAGGGAGAGAACCATGAGAGGCTCTCCAGAGAAGATGATAGAGGAAGCTATCACTCCCACTCCACAGGAGTTGCTCACTGCTATTTCTAGAAAAACAGAGGCAAAGGGGAAACCCAGGACCTCCAGGAAAAAGTCAGACAGCACCCCTGTGCTACCAACAAGGACATCACCAAGATTTTCCAAGGTCACACCTGTGACTTCTCCACCTGCTGAGGCAGAGTGTGAGGTGCAGCCTTGTGTGGTTGAGCCAGCATCTGAAGAGTCAGATCTGGAAGAAGACACTGTCTTAGTTGGAGATATTGACCCTGTTGAGCATCCTGAGCAATAGTCTTTACTGGCAGAAGGTGGACCCAACAGGACAGACCAGCAAAGGACAGAGAGAGTGCCCTACTCTTGAAGGCCTTCGACAACAGGCTGCTAACCAACTTGATGGGCAAGAAGTTGGGAAGCACAGGTTGAGCTGGGAAGATGGCCTCTTCTACAGTGAACCGACTGAGTCTATCCATGGGGACTGCAAAAGAATTGTAGGGCCCCTTGCTAACAGACTCCAGTTTCTACAGTTAGCCCATGAGATACCTTTAGCTGGTCACTTGAGCTTCAAGAAGACCAAGGAAAGGCTCTCTCTCTCTACTTCTACTGGCTTAAGATGGGTTCAGAAGTTGACAAATTCTGTAGGAGCTGTCACACTTGCCAAACCTCTGGCGAGAGTGGAGCCAAGAATGTGGCACCCCTGGTGCCTCTCCCAGTGGTGGGAGTTCCTTTTGAGAGGGTGGGCATTGACATTGTCGCTCCCCTTGACCCTTCCACATCTTCAGGGAACAGGTTTATCCTGGTTGTAGTAGACCATGCTACAAGGTACCCAGAAGCCATACCTATGAGAACTGTTACGGCTCAGGCTGTGGCTATGGTTCTACTTGGTATTTTTACCAGAGTAGGGTTTCATAAGGGAGTGATATCCGACAGGGGATCCAACTTTATGTCCCACTACATGCAAGCCATGTGGAAACACGGTGGTGTCACTTACAAGTTCTCTACCGCCTACCATCCACAGACAAATGGATTGGTAGATAGGTTTAATCGTACTATGAAAACCATGATAGGTGCTTTAGAGGAACCCCTTAAGAATAAGTGGGACCTTCTACTGCCATGCCTTCTCTTTGCATATAGAGAAATCCCTCAGTAGGGAGTGGGTTACAGTCCCTTTGAACTTCTCTATGGCCATCCAGTCAGAGGTTCATTGGCCCTGATCAAGGAGGGGTTGGAGAGTGCTCCCTCCCCCAAGCCAGTCAGAGTGACTGATTATGTGATAGGTCTCAGAGGAGAATGTCACACATGATGGCAGAAGCAAGTGATAATTTAATAGCAGGTCAGGCTCTGGTCAAACATTGGCATGACCAGAAGGCCAACATGGTTGAGTTTACTCAAGACCAGCTTGTATTAGTTATGATGCCAACAAGGTAGAGGGCCTTGCAGGAAAAATGGATAGGACCCTTCAAGGTTGTGGTCAAACATGGAGAGTTTAACTATTTGGTGGACTTAGGCAGACCTAAGGAGGCTCCCAGAGTCTTTCACACCAACCGTTTAAAGGCTTATGTCTCGAGACCAGAAGTGGGAACTTTGCTTCTAGCTTCAGCTCAAGAGGAAGAGGAGAGTGAACCCCTACTTGACCTCCTCAGAGGCCAACCTTTAGATGGACAGATAGACCCCTTGGGGCCAGCATGATATTCTCACTGGTGACTGTTTACCTGTCAAAAGCAGGGGGTACAGAATGTCAGAACATGTGAGATCCGACATAAAAGGAAAGGTCAACAAGATGCTTGATCTCGGGGTTATAGAGCCATCTACAAGTCCATGGTCTAGTCCAGTTGTTCTAGTACCAAAGGCAGGATCCAAGGAGTTGAGATTCTGTGTGGACTATAGAGCTCTAAATGCTGGGGAATTGAGAAGAACTGCTTTTGTGCCATAACAAACGTTTCCGTCTGCTGCTATCATCTCAGCACTGCGAGCTGCAAAGGGCTCTTGCTGAGCACCGCTCGCTTCCTGGAGGAGGCTGAGCTTGCCCACGGTCACGTGACCAATCACGTGACTCTTTGCACCTACAAAGCGCAGACCCAACTGCCCGAGCAGCGAGTGTTGAGGAATTGAGAAGAACTGCTTTTGTGCCATAACGAACGTTTCCGTCTGCTGCTATCATCTCAGCACTGTGAGCTGCAAAGGGCTCTTGCTAAGCACCGCTCGCTTCGTGGAGGAGGCAGAGCTTACCCGCGGTCACGTGACCAATCACGTGACTCTTTGCACCTACAAAGCGCAGACCCAACCGCCCGAGCGGCGAGTGTTGGGGAATTGAGAAGAACTGCTTTTGTGCCATGACAAACATTTCCTTCTGCTGCTATCATCTCAGCACTGCAAGCTGCAAAGGGCTCTTGCTGAGCATCACTCACTTCCTGGAGGAGGCGGAGATTGCCCGCGGTCACGTGACCAATCACGTGACGCTTTGCACCTACAAAGCAGAGACCCAACCACTCTTGCGGCGTAAAGCCTGACGGGGTAAAGGGCGCTGACTGTTGTGCGGCTGTTTGGCGCTGGGGGAGCGTACTTATAAGGTAACTCCGCAGCGGTTCTTTGATATATCATCTAGCATTGATAGCTGCTTGACGTTTTCCCTGCACAAACGTGGTCCTCTGTATAGGGCACATACAAAGTACATTTATGGTCATAGGATTGTGGGGTGTCTTATTTACAAGCCAGGACCCCACACAGAAGTGGGAGTCTGAGGTTTAAGTGAGGTTATAATTTGGAATCAAAGCCCTCATTTAACCCAACCAGTTCCCTTTGTGCCAGCTCATTTAGCTTGGCTTATCCCAGTATTTTACTATTCCTTCTCCATTTGTCAGTAAATGAGACTTTGTAGTTCTCCCTTCTTAGAAGACATGTCTGATCAGGAAGGCTCATACTTGGGTGGAGGGGAGGAAGTAAGGTCAGCCGCACCCAACACTCCTGCTCCAATACCATTTCAGCCAGCCCCTGTTACCATACACGCTCTTATTCACACGGATGGACAGCAAATAATGGAGGAAACTGCCCCTTCCTCCCTCATCCAGAAAAGATGGAAGCGAGGGTTGGAATATACAATCACGACAAAGAAGATTCAGAGCAGAATAAATGATCATTTCTCCAGGAAAAGAAATAAGAGTGCAAACGATCTAGCTGACATAATTGATACCACATGGCACCTTGACTGTGCTCAAGAGGGTGAAGAAAGGACATCACCCATAGAACGACTCCAGAAAAATCCATTGCCATTGGATGCACACTCGCAAAACGAGACAATATTGCCTACACATCAAGACCACCAGGAAGGTTCCATCGTCACTCCTTTAGACGGCTCTTCACCTGCTAGTGAGAGCACATTGGCAGCCTTAAGCTATGTGCTAAACTCTCTGGTTTCAGTCTTTGAACTTTTAAAATCAGAGGTGCAAACTCAAGCAGGATTATTGTTGGAACTGTCTAATGAGATGTCCAAGAACGAATCAGCAATGATAGCGCTAAGTAACATCATGAACGCCATTCTGATCCCTTCCCTAAAAGAAACGCAAGTAGGTGGAATGAAACAAGGGTTAGACATTGCTCAAATCTTCAGTTTACTGAAGGAGGGGATAAAGGCAAATGTTGTTACAGAGGAGCTCCTAAAAGACCTCCCATTGAAAATCCAAAACCTCCAAACCTATGCTCAGTATACCAGTGAAGACGGTCTTAAGGATAGTTCATTTTTCGATGATACCCCGCTATCAGAATCTACTTTGGAAGAATTCAGGAGATTGGCAAATGTAGACATTGATGAAGTTGAAGAGATCACTGATAGTCCATTGGAAGCAAATGCTATAATCTCTCAAGATCCTTCCTCCAGTGAAGCAAACTGGAACCCAGTGGCCTCTCAAAACTTAAAGGAAGAAAGTGGCAAAAACAGAAAAAAAGGCGCAGCGCCAAGTCTATTACCCCACATCCGCAGTTGAAAAACTCAGTTGCAAAGAACATAGGAATAAATTCATTTTTGAAAAACCTGGTATTGCCAACTGACGAGAAATTGCCAGAAACCAGTGCACCTGTATTACTAGCTCCCGAATCATCTCAGAGTTCAAGCTCCATTCAAACTACTCCAACCAAATCTTCCCCTGGGAAAAAAGGCAAAAAAAGGCCTCTCCGTATCATAACGCAGGCCCCAAGGGTCTTAAGGTGCAAACATCAAGCACTGGCATGCAAACAGATCCTGCAATCTCCCCGAAAACAGCTTTGAATAATCAAAGCCAAAAATTGGGGCAAGTTAACATTATGATTGCCCCAATATTCCTAAAAAATAATGCACAAACGGCGCAAAAAAATAAGGCCAATCTGGAGACCTCAAAAGAGACCACAAACATCGCTGTCAGATTGGCTCCTATCTTTTTGAAACCAGTGGCAAAACCAGTGTCCTCAACAGCCATTAGCATCCCCTATCATCCCTCCCATACTCAAGAGGAGGTGTCATTAGACCTATACCAAGCGAGAATGACTGTTGGAATGGCTCAGGGAAATTTAGAAACCTTGTGTCCGCTCCCCAGGGGGTTGGAAGAGAGGGGCAAGATGGAATCTCTCCCATTACAGCTAGAAAAAAAGTGGAACCTGATGCGGCCGACTACACAATCCCGAAGGCTTGGTTTAGGCTTGTTAAACAAGACAAGAACAAATCACTTTGTAGATCGGTGTTATTGACGGAGATAAAAAAAAACATAACCTGTTTCTCTTTACTTCTGAGGATATTGAGTATGTTAAATTCCTGTCTAAAGTTGACAAGTTCTTTGTGGAAATCGGACTGAACTCAAGAAAAGGCCAGCAGGCCTTATTCAACAACAAAAATGAACTCGCCAGAGATGGCCTGTTGGTCTATAAGTCAGGGGAGGAAGGCAGCCTTGAGAATCCCTCTAGTATAAAACAGATGGGGATGGAGGATGCAGTTAAATGCAATGGATCTGCTGGAACATCAAGAGAGTCAGATAGGATTATGGCCGCTGGGTCAAACATAAATGGGAATCTTATAGCAAAACTCCCAGAGATTATCTCACAAATCATTCTAAAACTTGGGGTGGAGGAAAATAGCCTTTAGACAAAGGGGCTTAAGACTAGTTTCCTGGAATATGAGAGGTCCAAGCTTCTTGAAAAAGAAAAAAATTCAAAGAGGATCTTTTAGGACATAATGATATTCTGTTATTTCAGGAAACGTGGCTTGTCAATCCCATAGAGATAGAGGGCTTCACAATCTTACACCTTCGGGCCTCGCAAAAACTAAAAGGGAGACCGGCAGGAGGGCTATTAATTGCACTTAAAAACTCCAGTATTAAAGAGATCATACCACTTTGCAATACGGTGTGGGAATACAAGCCTGTAAAGCAGAACTGGAAATTGATGTCCCTCATTTTACTATGGTACTTGTCAATATTTACTGGAATCCTGCCAGCTCAAAACTCCAGTACTTCCTAGAAACCTTGGATTCCGTTCTAACGGCGGTGAAGATCAACTATGAGGGAGCCCATATCGTATTAGCAGGGGACTTAAATACAGATCATATAAACCCTGGGAGTGGAAAGTCTGTGCAACCAAAGTTGAGCACATTACGAAAGGGTAAACAATGGAGGGATTTTCTGTCATCCTGGGATCTTGAAATGATACACGAAAAGATCAAGGGAGTGGAAAAGTGGGAGCAACTTGGCGTCAAGGTTCCCTTTAGTCCACCTTAAACTACATTTTTGTTTCTTCCGGTCTCTCAGTTCTCTGTCCCAGTCTTACCTTAAACTGGGAGGTGGGTAGCGACCATGCAAGTTTGGAACTCTTGTTCCCCGACATACAGAAGCCCCATGATCAGAATAATACTCAGGAACTTGAAGGTGTCAAGGGCAATCTGAGAGTCGTAAAATATAAATATTGGGGAAAAATGTTGAATAAATTACTTGAAGCAGTTCCATCTTCAACCTGGACTGACGAATTCCACCCGGAGAAATTTGGGAACTTTGTTTGGTCTATATACCCTCCAAGCGAAACAAAGGTCGCAGGTAAACAAGAACATCTTCATCTCTTCGATGAAGAAACACACAAGAAAAAGAGAATCCTGCGACAAACACTGCGTTATATATAAAAAAAGAGGTTGACGATCCCATCACCTGCAAGCAAGAACTAAGGATGGTTAAACAAACTATAGAAACTGGACAAAGAACCATAAACACCAGAAATTGCAAGAAGATGGTGAGAGAACGCTCTATTTACTTAACGCAAATAAGTGTAGACATTTTTGGGTGGCGCTGAGCCAACTGGAGACCGGCTACAACAACTCTTTATGTAATCTGGTCCCAGTGCAACAATGGGTGGCATATATGTCTAAAAACTTTAAACCAACGGGATCCAGAGACTTCATTTTGCCAAACACCAGTTGGTCCCTCACTTTTAACGAACAGGACATCGAGGAACTTATATCATCTTCCTCTACATCAAAAGCGGCAGGCCCCAATGGTTTTACCTATCAGGTGCTAAAAAAGCACCCGAAACTGTGGGTAAAGCTGCTAAATCATCTCTTCCAGGAAATCCTCAAGAACAGGGTTTTTCCTCCATCATGGAATAATGCACTAGCCATTCTATTCTTCAAGGGGGGCGATCGGTTAAGTCCGGCAAACTATCGCCCAATCGCCCTCCTTGACATTGACAGTAAACTCTTTATGCGGCTGTTGCTAAAATAACTCACATTCTGGGTGGACTCTAGGCAGATCCTCTCTCAGCACCAAATGGGTTTCAGAAAAGGGCTCTCTACCAGCCTCAATGGGCTCGTTCTGAACCTACTCAGCGAAAGAACTAATGAGAAAGAGGGCACCCCGATTTATGGGGCTTGGGTTGATCTGTCCAAAGCATTCGATCTAGTGGACAGATCCCTTCTTTGGCGGAAGCTCCATAGTTGGGGGATACCAGCTTCCCTCTTGGCAATGCTTATAGAGTTCCACAACAACACCACCATAAGACTGAGGCTGGACGATTTGGGTAATCTGTCAGACGTAATACAGGTTTTCAAAGGAGTACGGCAGGGATGTTTGGGTGCCCCCCCTATTTTTCAACCTATTCCTGTCAGACCTTGGAGACTTCCTGGCCTTTTCATCATTGGCCATTCCCAGGATTAATGGGAGGAGATTACATTGGTTGGCTTATGCGGACGATCTAGTCCTTTTGGACAGCTCAGCGATTGGTCTACAGCGGCTTTTGTCTAAACTAGGCGACACTGAACGGGCTCATAATTAACCCTCTGAAGTCCAAGATTCTTGTATTTAAACACCCTAAAAAGAACTTGGGCTCTAGAAACTGGACTTTGGATGAAAAAGTTGTCCCCCGCGTCGATGAACTCACTAACCTGGGCTATGAAATCCTAGCTTCTCCAGCCCAGAATAAAGTGACTTATTTTTGACAAAGCCACCAAAATCATTTCGCAGATGAAGAAATCGAATGGAAAATTCTGCAAATTCTCATTACTTCCACTCATCAAATATTATATAGGCAAAGCAGTCCTGGTCCTTTTGTATGGTCTGGAAGCGAAGCCACTGCTTTGGAACTTTGATTGGAACAAAATTGAGGGTCTCCTGAGGAAAAAATCCGTATATCTCCCAATGTGTACCCCACTTGTTAGTCTGCGATTTGAACTGGGATTGACCTCTCTGGGTTGTCGAGCGGACTGGAAACTTTTGTCCTTATACCGCGAAATAATAACATTAAGCCAGTCCACTCTCTACTTTGATGTAAATGAACATCTTAAAAAAGCTAAATCTAAGCAACTTCTCGGTTTGGAGAAGAAAGTAGGAGGTATCTTGCTTAGGCTTCAATTGACATCAGAAACCCTTTCTCTAAATCCCATGAAAGTTAAAAAACTACTAGAAATAAGAGATTGGATTACCACGATTGATGGAGAAAGGAACATCAATGCTCCAAATCTCTTCTTAAAGGTGGACAGAAAGCTTGGCACTCTTCCGCGCTATCTTCAAAAGTTCCCTGAAAAAAGCATAAGAAATAATTAACTCAGACTAAGACTGAACATAGCTCACACGGGGGACATTTTGGTCCGAAGAAACCAGGGGGACAAAGCAAAAAACTCTGCAAACATTGTGACTCACCAAGCCAACAATCTCTCAGACACTTGTTAATGGAGTGCAAAGGCACCTGGGAAACAAGATTGCTGCTACTTGGGAGATTTGTGCCCAAAGAAGAGAGTCTATCACATGATTTATTTTGGGACAGACTGATCACTGGTCAAGAAATTATGCTCCCGGCTGCAATTGTAAAAGTTTTGGAAACATTTTCCATACTTTCAAGTTATTAAGACACTGCTCCCCTAAATGAGCATAAGAAGGCCTTGATTGGTCTCCCTTTGCAGCCCCTGATTTCTTCTTGGAATATTTCTCCTTGTTGTATGATTGTATGTATCCATATATATTTGTCGGTTTTATATTTTACTGTGGTTTTGTAAAGGTTTTTCATGTAAAACCAAAACAAATAAATAAAATAAATAAAATAAAAAAGACTGATGCCCATCCTTTGCCAAGGACAGATGAACTGGTGGATAGACATGGTTCAGCTAAGTACCTCAGTACATTTGATCTAACCTCAGGCTATTGGCAAATAGCACTGACAGACCATGCCAAGGAGAAAACTGCATTTTCTACACCTGCAGGCCTCTACCAGTTTAATTTAATGCCTTTTGGACTAAAGAATGCACCTGATACATTTCAAAGGATGGTTAATCAAGTTCTGAATGGGATGGAGGACTTCCGCATGGCATACTTGGATGACATTGCAGTGTTCAGCCCTACATGGAAAGAACATATTGATCACATGGGATATGTTTTGCAGGCTCTTGAGCAGGCCCACCTGACCATAAAGGCAAGCAAATGTCAAATTGGTCAGAGTAAACTGGTCTACCTTGGTCATGAGGCAGGAGGAGGTCAGATAAGGCCATTGCCCAGCAAAGTACAAGCTGTGCAAAACTGGGCCACCCCTACTACTCAAACCCAAGTGAGAGCTTTCCTAGGTCTCACTGGGTACTACAGGAATTTCATTGAGAACTATGGGACCATAGCTTCTCCCTTGAATGTGATCTCCTTGTCATGATGCCTACCCCCGGGGACCCAGACCAAGTCCAGCAACCCTGGAAGCAGGCATCAAGTTACCCCAAGCAAGCCCAACAACCCCTGCTAGGGGCTATTTGGGTGCAGTCCTGGCGCCTTTGGCGCCAGGCTCATATGTAGAGTCAGTCCTGGCGCCATAGGCA
Organism: Ambystoma mexicanum; assembly: GCF_040938575.1. Taxonomy (NCBI): domain Eukaryota; kingdom Metazoa; phylum Chordata; class Amphibia; order Caudata; family Ambystomatidae; genus Ambystoma; species Ambystoma mexicanum. The sequence goes on from NC_090938.1 coordinate 130,209,582, forward strand.
CCAGGCTCATAGATTAAAACTTACCTGATGCAGACCATGCTGCAAACTTACCTGATGCAGACCATGCTGCAAGAGTTCCAAGCCAAAAGAGGCTTGGAAGGGACTATTTTACCTAGGGACTATTTTTTTACTCGGGTGGGGCTGGGGAGGAATACTTACCTGGGACTACTTTGGAGGCTATTTAAACCACGCCCGAAGAGCAGCACACGCTTTGCGTTATTCTGCATCCAGCAGCGTATCGCTCACTGTGCCTGCAAGCCTGCATCCAGTCTTCTGCCACACCCGCCTCGAGTTTGGAGCTCCTAGAAAAAGGGAGAAAGAAGGAGAAAAGGTTAGAACAAGAGTAATACCTTTGATCCTTACCTGAATTCCCGATCCATCGCGCCTTCGAGCTGGAAGAAAGAAGTTATTTTATGCACGCCGCCGTGCCTGCTGCAGCGCCGCGCTAAACTCACCGGCCTTTGCAGCATCTTCACATTCCACCGCATCCTCCTCCATGTTCCCGCCGCACTCCGGCACCTAAGGAGAAGACAAGAACAACAAAGTGAGCCAAAGGAATACACAGAGCAATACCCCCCATAGACTTACCTGATTTTACCACCGGGGGTACTATTCCTCTTCACGGGTCGGCGCAGCTCCCACTGCATCCTAGCCGAACCCCGGCCCCTAAGGGGAAACAAAAGGACTGCAAGGTGAAACAAAGGGATTAACAAGGGGAACCCTCCTCACCACAAAAGACTTACCTGATTTTTCCCGCCGGTGGCATTATTCCCCGAGACTTCATTCTTTCTCTCAGCGCCTTAATAAGGGAGAAAGCAACAGGTTACATATGGACATTATTTTATCGAACTGTGTTGGATAATACAAATCCTTACCAGAATATTACCGGTTGCCACGAGGAACTCTTCAGTAGGGTCAAGCTGCAACATGCAAGTGAAAGTCAGGCATTTGAACTCTTACTAACTACATACTTACGGCTTCTTGCCGGGAATATCGGAGTCAATATTGTTCTGGAACTCACCAATTCCTTCGAGCTAGTGAAGCAACTGGTTATCTACGCGCCCCTGCACTCAATGCAGGATGGAGAGCTCATCTTTTCAAACCATCAGGTGAGACTATAAGAGGGGACATCAAAGGTGATCAGTGGGGAGAACAGCGAGGTGGGGGGATTTACGCTCAACTCCACGGTTGGTTAATTCCCTTTCTCCATTCGCAGAAGAATATTCCTACGGGCTAAGCAAACAAAGCTAGGTGGGCCAGTCCAGTCTGTCATCTCGGCCCTACGCGTCACATTGGTGGAGACCGCAGCTGTCCAGTCCAGATCGACGCCTCTGTGGGAGCCAGGTGAGCGTAACACTCCTCTCCAAAATTCCATAAAAAGGTTAGATTGAATGAGGAGTGCGCTCAAGCCTTCGAGAGCCTGAAGAAAGCCTTTTGTCAAGCTCCAGTCCTAAGAGCTCCTGATTATCACCAACCCTTCATTGTGCAGACAGATGCCTCCAATATAGGTATAGGTGCAGTCCTTAGTCAACTGGATGAGAAAGGTAGGGAGCACCCCATTTGCTTCATCAGTAGGAAACTGAAGGAACCAGAAACAAGGTGGGCAACCATAGAGCGTGAATGTTTTGCCATTGTTTGGTCTTTGAAGAAGTTTAGACTATACTTGTATGGATCTACTTTTGTGATTCAAACTGACCACCAACCCTTCAGATGGTTAATGCAAATGAAAGGGGAGAACCCAAAACTTCTAAGATGGTCAATCTGCCTGCAAGGGTTTGATTTTACCGTTGAGTACAGAGCAGGATGTTACCACCAAAATTCTGATGGTCTCTCTAGAATGTTTATAACTGACCAGAGGTAGAGATTCATCCATGAGTGGATTAAATCCTCCTGTCCCTTAGTCTGGGGGAGCGAGTGTTAGGGAGAATTCTCATAAATGGCTGATTTCCCTTATCTAATGAGTCCCTCAGCAGCTTTGCTGGATTTCTAGGATTTCTTTCTTTCACCTGGTAAGAGTGTGAGCCTTTTTCCCACTCTTACATGTGTTTTGCCATGTGTGTTTTTACCATTTTGTGTGTTTTTGGGCTCTGGAGCCTCACCTACTCCATGAGCACGACTTTTGTGTGTGTTACACAGCACCTTCGGTGCAGTGACACAGGGTTGTCTTTTAGACTTTCCACTGACTCCATTTTTTCTGGGGCTGACTACTGTCCCCCAGAAACATGTAAAGTTGCCATTAACTTTATGTAGTCTCTTTAAACCACAGACCCAGTACACCCCATCTTACATGGAGTATTGGAAAGGGTTAATTCTTATCCCTTTTTGTCTGTACCTCTTGGAGCCTTGTTTCGCTCCCTTAACATTAAGACTTGGCTGGTGGCAGTGGTAACTAATAACTTTCCTACCGCTATTATCTTATATAAACGTGGTATTGTTTTAGGCTATTATATTAGCCTCGAACATAAACCCGCTTGACCAAATACATTTTATTTTAGCTCCGGCTAGGTTTATTCGCCATTTCTTTTTGTTATAGTCTTTCTTGTGTTTTTCTCTGCATGCCAAACCGGGGATGATTCCTTTGTTTGCTGTCGTTTTGCGGGCTTCTGCACAGAATCACTCCTTAAGGCGCCTGAAAGTCTGGGTAGGCAGGATGTGAGGGAGGGGTCTTAGGACCCCTGCCATGGATTCCCTTGGTAACCCAAGTCGCACTCCTGTTTGATTGGCTGGGTGACTGTCCTTGCCAGGACAGGCACCCTGCTGTGTGATTGACAGCCAGGCTGAATGAATGGGGGAAAACTGCACAAAAAGCAGGTCTCTGTGACTGGAAAGGCAGAGTCGCCACTAGAACGAAAGAACCAACAAGGAACTGGAAGAAGAGGACCCTTACAACGACTGAACCGCCCGGTGAAGCCGCTGCAGGTCTGAATCTCCCGAATCCGACGACAGAGACAATCCTCCAGGACACCTCTTCCCTTGAACTGGTAGGACCAACCAGTTCGCCCAAACTACAAGCCAGGACCCCTCCTCTGGTCGAATTCGCTGTACAGAGTTACAGTGGGCCGGATAGCCAGGAAGGTCGGACCCTGCTTGGGTTTTAAGGAGTGCACCTTTTATTTGTTGTTTTGCTCTGCTGCTGGTTTCTTCACTGGGTGGTGCAGGACCCTGCAGTCTTCCTACTTCTTGTTAGTCCGACAGTCGCTTCAGGAACCGTGAGCCTGCAGGAACCACCAGGAACGTCCGCCTCAGCTACAGCTCCCTCTCCATTTTAAGGTGCTGTGCAAATCCGGTTGGCCGTTTTGTTCAACTGCGGTAAAAGTTTTTTAAATCTTTTGCCAAACCGAGGGCTTGTCCTTCTCTTCTCTTTGAACTAACTTTTCTACCAATCAACCTCATTCCGGAATCTGTGCCACGAACTTTACCGCAAACTACCATGAACTGTGTGATCTTGAGCAAAAGACTTTTGTCCCATTGACTTTGGCCCTAAGCCTTTCTAGCTGGTCTCCTCACTGCAGTTTCTCATGTTCAATTGCCCTGAGTACTAACTTGTTGGTTTGCCTAATTTTTTATAACTCTGTCTTACCCTCCCTTTTAAATTGCTGGAGTGCCATTTTGCTCCCACTTCATTTTGTGAGCTTAACTTGTCTGGAATTTAAGGGAAGTGGTGTGGTGTATTTATGATTGTGATTTTTAACTTGCTTAGAATAGTGAAATGTTATGCAACTGTTGAGTAAATAAATATATATCTTTTTACTTAGAAACCTTGAGTCAGTATTTGCCTGAATCATAGTAATTGCTGTCCTTTGTGTAACTCTTTGATACTGCTCACTTACCCTTGAGATAAGTCTGGCTGCTCTGCTACTGCTATCACTTTAACTGTGTAATACAGGCTTGTACCAAAGGTGAAATTGTACTGTCACTTGTAGTCTTAATTGTGTGTGGTGTTCCCAAAGAATACTGCATATAATTCTGCCTAACACAGAGGACAGCCAGCTCAAAGAGGACATAAAAGATTCCCCCGTGGTGGACGAGGGAGAGGTACTAAGACCGCATCAGCAGCAGCTGCTTTACCTTCAGCCACTGTGTCAGCCACTCCAAAACCTCTCTGAGGTCTACATACACAAGACTGCAGTAGGAGGCAGGTTGTCAAAGCATCTTATAGAATGGCAGGCTATTACTTCAGATGCTTGGGCATTGGAAACAGTTGCCCAAAGTTACTGCCTACCTTTCCTGCCAAAACCTCAGAGTCATCCACCGGGAAACAACTCTTCTAAAGTTCCAGATCTGCTCCTTATGCAGGAAATATTAACCCAGCTACAGAAAGGTGCGATAGAACCAGTTCCTGTAGCGGAGAGGAACAAGGGATGGTACTCCCCATATTTTCTAATTCCAAAGAAGGACGGAGGACTGAGACCCATTTTGGACTAGGCTAAAAGATGTACACTTCACTTGAGCTTGTGTTTGGCAAGCCAGACCCGGCAGACCATGCTGATGCCTCTTATAGGAATCTTATGACTAGGGTTATTGATTTCCTGGGATGGGGCAGACCCGCACCACCATTCGAGCAAGATGACCCAACGGACATTATTGACAAAGGTCCACAGAAGCATCCCATACTTACTTTTCATGTTGCCCTCCAAAACGGGTTATCTCAAATTGAGAGGTTCCAGAATCTAGTCCAGCGGTTAATAAGAACCTAACCAAAAAACAATGGCCTTCAATTAGCGATCCTGGCTACTTATCTAAACATCCAACACCAGAGAGCCTGGTGGTTCAAGCAGCGTTGTCTAATTCTAAACAGGCTGCATACCCCACATCCCATCAGACAGGACTAAGCGTTTCGATGCTTGGGCTAGAAAGGTATTTTCTGCCGGGAGCATGGCTCTTGAGTATACAAATGCCACTTGCGCCCTAGCAAAGTTTACATTCACCCTGTGGGACTGTGTGGGACTGTAGCAATGGCGGCTCATCATATTCCTGACTATTGTCAGAGACGGTAAGGAGGCTATGTGTGAGTCTCTAGCATCAGGACTGGACTTAGCTGATAGCATCAGCACAGCCATGGCGGCAAGCACTGTAATACGCAGATTTGCGTGGTCGAGGAAGTCAGGTTTTGCACTGGACATGCATTCTAGGCTTCTCGCCATGCCCTTTGATGACACTCATCTGTTTGGCACCAAAGCTGATGAAAGCCTGAAGAAGCTGCAGACCTCGATGGCGGCAGCCAAATCCCTTTGTGCCGCTATTAGACAGCCACAGCCACCTCACCCCAGTGGATCATCTAGGAGGGGTTGGTCCTTTCGCTTCTACTCCTCAGTTGGAAGAGCGAAAGTACTTGCAGGTCAAAGGTGCCAAAGAAGATTGCCATGTGATGGACGAGCTAGAGGTGCAAAGTCTGCCAAAGCAACGGCTACCTTACCATTGGCCTCTGCTTCTGCTGCCTCAAAACCTCTCTGAGGCCTTAGCCCAGAAGACCCCAGTGGGAGGCAGACTCTCACTACATCTGAAAGAATGGTGAGGTGTTACTTCAGATGCATAGGCATTAGAAAGGATAGCCCAGGGTTACTGCCTTCCCTTTTTAAAAAGGCCTCAGGATCATCCACCAGAGAGCCACTCATCCAAAGGTCTGTATCTGTTGCTTTTGCAGGAAATGTTGAGCCTGCTAGAGAAAGGTGCTATAGTACCAGTACCTGTGACAGAGAGGAACAAAGAGTGGTACTCTCCCTATTTCCTAATCCCAAAGAAGGACGGAGGATTGAGACCCATCTTGGACTTGGGATACGTGAACAAGTTCCTCAGGAAGGACAAGTTCAATGTGGTAACCCTTTCTCTGAACCTTCAGGCCCTCCAGCTTCAGGATTAGATGGTATCATTGGACCTCCAGGATTCTTCCTTTCATGTGCCGATCCATCAAAAGCACAGACAGGACCTGAGGTTCGCTGTTGGCGGTTCTCATGATCAGTTTCGGGTTCTGCCATTTGTGCTGATCTCTGCCTGAGGGTTTTCACCAAGCTAATGGCGGTTGTGGCAGTGAGTCTCAGGAGAGGGGGGATTCAAATCTACCCCTACCTGGACGATTGTCTGATCAGGACCAGTTCCCCAGAACAGGCCTTGGAACATCTCAGCTCCACCTGTCATTCCTTTCACAGGCTGGGTTTCTCCCTCAACTTCAGGAAGTCCCACATAATACCATCTCAAAGACTCCAGTTTATCGGAGCATTCCTCAATGCATCCCTGGGAAAAGCCTCGCCACCAGAGGTGAGGGCTCAAGACATTCTCCAGATGGTGACAAAATTCCAGAATGCCTCGATTTTCTGAGGTTTCTCGGCCTCATGGAATACTGCATTTTTCTGGTGCCAAAGGCTTGCCTGAGAATGAGATCTCTCTAAATAGCCCCCAGGACCCGGTGGTCACAATTCTCAGGAAGGATGTCAGATCTCCTACATATCCCAGATAGAGTCTCGCTGGACCTTCAGTGGTGGGTCTGTTGGGAAAAAATCTTGAAAGGAGAACCGTTTTGGCAACCATGGCCGGAGATAACAGTAGTAACGGACGCCTCACTCACAGGGTGGGGAGCCCATCCCAACGATTTGACCATCGGCGGTCGTTGGTCTCCATCGGAGTCCAAACTACATATCAACCTTTTAGATCTGAGGGCAATCAGACAAGCGCTGAAGGCCTTCCTGCCATCTGTACTGGGAAGGAATGTCCTCATAATGATGGACAACACAGTGGCCATGTACTACTGCAACAAGAGAGGAGGTGTAGTGTCGCTACCACTGTGCAGAGAGGCAATGCAGCTCTGGTTTTGGGTAATACAAGAAGGAATCTCTCTATCGGCATGTCACCTAGCCCAACAGAAGAACCCAACGGCAGACACTCTGAGTAGGCTGAGCACAGTCTCCCTCGAGTGGGAACTAGCTCAGGAAGTCCTTCAGGAGATCTTCACCCTTTGGGGAACCCCTCAAGTAGATCTGTTCGCGGCCGGTGTCAACCGGAAGTGCGAGCTGTACTCGTCAAGGGAATTTCCCCCAAGAGGAGCTCTAGGAGATGCGTTCGTGGTGGACTGGGAATTTCCACTCCTATACGCGTTTCCTTCAGTCCCCATCATTCCTCACGTAATCAGAAGGTTGAGAAAGTTCAGGATATCCATGATCCTAATTGCCCTGGATTGGGCCAGGAGGACATGGTACCCAGACCTTCTGGACATATCCATCTGCCCTCCAATTCGTCTTCCACAAAGAGAGTACCATCTCTCGTGAGAGGTGGGTCGGGTTCTCCATCCAGATATCAGTACTCTCAGCCTTCACGCATGGTTTCTGAGAGTCTGAGATACAAGGATTGGGACCTCCCGGACGACGTAATGGAGGTTTTGCATTCGGCCAGGAGGCTAGCAACCAAATCGTTATACCGCTGATAATGGAATAAGTTCTGTAGCTGGTGTAGAGATATGAATGTTGACCCTTTCTCACGGTCCACCCATTACACGCCACCATGCACTTTGTTATACCTGATGTATTATTCTGGCCCTTGCCAATACAGGTTTTCCCTTAACCTGCAGTTCCTTGAACTATTTCAACTTTGCCCAACACTTGGCTTCTTCTCTCATACCCTTATTGGCAGTCTCTTGGCTTTGGTTTCCATTCCATTCACAAGTACTCATAACTTGATTTTGCTTAATGCAGCATTTGAAATTTATCACAATGTCTTTCAATTTGTTCGGTATTCAAAATATTTATTTTGGCATTGAAAATTGCTTGTTACAACTGTCAGTTTGTTTGATTTTCCAAAAGCACTTGTTTCTGTATTCCAAAGTGCTTATAACATCTTTCAGTTCATTTGGTAGTTAAGAGTGCGTAATTGAAGCTCCCGCAGTGCCCCTTTATGAGTGTTTCCCTATTATCACTCACCGGTTCAACATGACAGATCTGATCGGCTTCTCTCCTGCTCCTTGCACTGCTGTCCGGCTTCCTGTGTCTCCACTTCCTCCACGGAGAATGGAGAGAGCACTGCTCGCTCTCCTGGCATGCTGAAACCACTGTAGTGCCACGGCGCCCCACAGCTCCTACTGCGTGCACCCAACAAGGAGGGCTGGCTGGCCTTCTAGACCCTCCAGTGGCAGGCCTCTGCCAAGGCGTCCCTCTCTCCTGCCCAAAATGGCTTTCAGCTCCCTTGTCTCCCACTCCTCTCGATTTCCAGCCAGCATCTCTCCAACTCGTGTTTGCAACCCGCTTCTGGGTTCCTTTCCGTGCCCCTCTACTTTTTGTGCAGCCAGGCTTCTTATACCTATTGGAATTGTTTACGGCCCACAGGTGTGGGTCATTTAATTCATTTGCCTGACCTTCATGAAACCTATTAGCTGGACATGCCTGGCTATTCCAATGGTACACTTCCATAGCCCTCTTCTTCGTCTCAGTACCAAAGTGGTGTTTGGGGTGGTTTGAATTAAAGGAAGTGCGCTTTACTCTGTGCTGTCTCCTACTCGTCTTAGTACTTGACTGATGTGTGTCTGCATTAACAATATATGGTGAATACTTTTTTTTAATAGATTGTGTCCTCCCAAGTATTCCTCATCTGTAGATATCTTCCCTTCCAGCGTCAGCTGCTTCGGATTTTCTTTTTCGGCAGAGGGCGCTGTGTGTCAATGCGGTCGACTTGATTTCCCTCGAGGGCTCCGTCTCGAGGTCAGCGTCGTCATGGGTATATGTAACACAAGCAGGGCCCATTAGCTTCAGTTCCGTTTCTCCACAATAGCTTACGCTTCGAAGATTACGGCATGCGTTTGGTTTCCTCAGAAACTACGACATTCGAGAAATGGCCTTTTAATTGGCATAATCGACCCCGAAGACCAGGTTTAAGAAGTCTCATGACTGCAACGCCAAGATGTCCATTACAGATCCCCATAGGGTCTGTCTGTGGTGCCTTTGGTCGAGCATTGGACGGCACACTGTAGGTCATACCAGTCCATGACAGGTAAGGAATTGAAGGAGCATAAGGGGAAGTAAACAGCGTGTAGGCCCCCCACAAAATCCCCTTCGACGACACTGTCCAAAAGGCGCTTGTCGGACAAGTGGAGAGTCGACTCTCCACGGAGGGAGAGGTCCGAGAAACACTCTTGCTCCCGAAGCGGTTTACACCACATCTCGTCTTCATCGCGAAATATGAAAAAAGGTGCCATAGATCTCCTTCCTCATTCTCTGATTCCTCGCCGTAAAGAAAAATAGCCTGGCCAAGTAAGTTGGCGACTCCAGACAAATGGGAGGTATTCAGGCAGAAAATGCTTGAGATCTTCCAAGGAAAAGACGAAAAGTAATATCCATGTCACGCCGTCACAAGCCGACAAGGAAAAGTCTAAGGATAAAACTTGCGCACCCTTGATCCCGGGAAACAAGCCATTGATCCCTCGAGAACCGATGGCAGTGTATGGAATCTGCCGTGGCCACGCTTGAGTTGGGGCCTGTCCTCGGAGTTCCAGATGGATGTGTGCTTCCGGAAACCCAAATTAAAAAAAACAAGTGGGAAAAGGGATGACACAGATCTGCATCAGAAAGAGTTTGGTGCCTGATGAAAAGCTCTACCCGAATTATTTACTCACCTCGAAATCACCTGCGAGCACAGCAAAGGGGACAACAGGTACTTGGTGCAGAAGTCGGAAATTTGCCTGGCAACTGCAGTGAGATCGAAGCCTTACAGTCTCACACTAGGACCTTTCTCAAAGAGAGAAGACATACAAGCTGAGGACTGGTCCCCCCGCAACTGAAGAAGCTAAACCCAGCTACTCCCAATTCCCACAGCGTCATTTTTGGTCAGCTGTCCCAGCCCTGATGAAAGTGGTCGTTTACCACTGCAACCGGCCGGCTCATCTCAATACTGTACCTGCACAATTAAACGCAAGATGGTAGAATACATTTTGGTCTACCTTAATGAAGACAAGGACTGATCAAGGATCACTAGTGTGTACCTAATACACAGAGATATGGAGAAAATTATCTATATTATTAACATCAAACAAAAGGAGGCAAAAGAAAAATATGAAAGAAGAATAAAAAGAAACTGACGCGAGGACCCAAGGTCCTAGACGTAGTAAACACACCCACCACCCCCTAGTGAAGAATTCAACTAGGGAACAGTTTTTAAGAAAAATCTGCCCTCAAGGGAAACCCATTAGAGTTAATATTGCTTTACTTTGAAGACAGCCTTTTATGACAGACAACAAAAGTATGCTAAAATCTTTGTTTTTTAAGAAATCATTACAAATAAAATGGCCCAAACCCCAATGTTAGAACTCCATATATGTGGAACATGAGCCATCCGACCAGGATAAACCGCCCTTTGGACTCGAGTTTGGAACACCTGATGTTTCTGAGGCCCTCATTAGGGAGGAATCCAGAAAGAAGGACCTCTATGAAAATTTACAATCAGCAAATGGCATAGATACATCGCCAGAGCTGGAATTTGGCAAGCACCCGGCAGAGCATGCAGATGCTTCCTATAGACAGTTCATGTCTAGATTAATTGATTTCTTGGATGGGGCAGACCAACTCCTCCATTTAAACAGTCGATCTTACTGATATTTTAGATAAGGGACCACAAAAGGACCTTGTATTGCCCTTTCACATTACCCTGCAAAAGAGGCCTAAAGCAAATTGGAAGGCACCGGATACAGGTCCGGCTGTCAACAAGAACCTCACCAAAAATACAGACCTTCAAGTAGTGATCCAGAGTACTTATCCAGACACCCGACACCAGAAAGCTTGGTGGTCCAACTTCCACATCGAAGCAAGCGGCATACCCCACTATACTGCCTGATAGAGACGATGAGCCTTTCGACGCATTGGCAAAAAATGTGTCCTCAACTGGGCGTATGGTGCTGAAATGAGCCAATGCCACTTGCAAAATTGCAAAGTTTTTGTTCACCTTGTAGGGCTGTATCTCCATGGCGGCTGAACACATCCCGGAGGGGGAAGCAAGAGAGAGACAGCTTCCTGAACATTGTGAGGGATGGAAAGGAAGCCATGTGTGATTCTCTCCAGTCAGGGTTGGACTCGGCAGACAGCATCAGCAGAGCCATGACGGCAAGCCCAGTTATACGCAGATTTCTCCAACATTGGATCTTTCATAGATTCAGATGCTTGAATATTCCCTGTCGTCAGACCGGGAATCCTCTGTGATTTAAATAATTATAAAAAAATTTAATATATATATATATATATATATATATATATATTATTTACATAGAGAATGAATGTATATTGCCCATTGTGGCCTACCAGCCATTCAGTTGTGTAGTCCCTCCACCTCACTTTGGTCCTTTATGGCCTTAACCAATGAGGTGGCAGGGTTTAAGCTCCACCCAAAGCAGCCATCTTCAGATTTTGAGCCATAGAAGACTACATGTATGACGACTGCTGTGCGTAGGAGCAGCCTATCAGGGGAGGTGGGTGGGCGCATGTGAATCTATGAAAGATACCAATGCTGGAGAAATACAGTTACAGGTAAGTAACTAAGACTTCTCCAGCATTTGATCTTCCATAGATTCAGATGCTTGAATAGAATACCAAGCAGTTAAAACATGCCTATAACATTATGTATATTCTGCAGATCCTTCTGTTCGCCTTACTACACAGCAACTACATATGTTATATTATATGGGAAGGCGGGAAGAGGAGGCTGTTCCTACCTTACGCAAAGAGATGGCGGAGCACTGCTTGGCCCACTGCTGATTCCTAGCTGTTATCTTTTGCCAGACACTAATGCTTGGCGAAAGTATGCAGAATGCTCCAAGTGGCGGCTCTGCAGATGTCCTTTAATGGTACTCCTGCATGAAACGCAACTGAAGCTGCTCTCCCTCTGGTAGAGTGAGCTGAAGGAGGTCTAGCGAGTGGATCGCCTTTAGCCTGGTGACAGTCACTGATACATTGGGATACCCAACACGCCAAGCTCTGCTTTGACATGCTGCCCTTTTGTGCGGTCAGCAAATGCGATGAATACCTTAGTTCTTTGTATGTACAATTTCAGAACTCTTGCTACATCCAGCGAATGCAGGGATCTCTCCTCATCAGATGTGTGATTCGCGAAAAAGGTTGGAAGCATGATGCGCTCCGTGAGCGTCATTTCTGACAGAACTTTGGGTAGGAATTTAGGATGCGTTCTTAGGATGACCCGGTCCTTAAGGAACAAGGTGATTGTAGATTCTGACAAGAGAGCCTGCAACTCACTAATCCTCCTGGCTGACGTGATGGCTACTAAGAAAGTCACTTTCCAGGATAAAAATGTCATGTCACACCTATGAATTGGTTCATACAGTGGATCCATGAGTGATGCTAAGACTGTGTTCAGGCTCCATGAAGGAACCGGCGTTGGTGTTGGTGGGTAGGTACGCATCAATCCTCTCAGCAATATCTTGATCGCCGGTTTGGTGAGTAAAGATTGTTGACCTGGATTTGTCATGTATGCCGATATGGCAGATAGATGTACCTCGATAGATGATAGGGAGAGCCCTGCTTTGGCCAGATGCAACAGGTAGGGTAGTACTTGTTCAATCGAAGCTGTGAGAGGGTTCAACGATGAATTTTCGCACCACTTGGTGAAACGAGTCCAATATTCGAAAGTAAGTGATCCGTGTGGAGGGGGCCTGAGAGTCCTTGATGATATCCGAGCACTCTGCAGGAAGATTCAAATTGATTAGTTTTCGCTGCTCAGGAACCACACCCTAAGTGAAAGGCTCGCTGGGTCGTGGTGGAGAACCTTGTGATTCTGTTGCGTCAAGAGGCTCTGATGAACTTTGAGGCGAATCGGGGCCATCGGGACAGGTGTCACAGGGTTGGGTACCAAACTTGGTGAGCCCAATCCGGTGCTATTAGAATCATTGAGCAGGCCTGTTCTTTCAGTCTGCGAAGTACTCTCGCTATGAGCGGGATCTTAAGGAAGGCATAAAGGAATTTCCCTGTCCAGTCCACTGAGAAGGTGTCCCCTATTGAGAGGTGTTCTGGATATCTGGAGGCAAACCTGTGGCATTTCCTGTTGGCCTTGGTGGCAAAGAGGTCGATCTGCGGATGTCCCCATTTGCAAAATATCTGCTGGGCTTCTGCTTCGTCTAGCTCCCATTCGTGGGATGCTGTGTAGTCCCTGCTTAACTTGTCTGCCAAGACATTGTCCACTCCCGGCAGATGTTCTGCCTTGATGTGAATCTTGTGATGTAACGCCCAGGCCCACAGCTTTTGTGCTTCTTGAGACAACATCTCTGACCTCGTGCCCCCTTGTTTGTGCATGTAATGCATGGAGGTCGTGTTGTCTGTTTGGATGGTTACCACCTGCCCTGCTAGCACCGGTAGGAAGGCCTTCAGTGCCCACTGTATAGCTCTGAGTTCCAGAACATTGATATGTAGTTGGCACTCTTTGGTGGACCACATGTCCTTTGTTTGCAGCTCTGCCAGGTGTGCCCCAGCCTGATAGTGATGCGTCGGTCCTGAGGAAAAGGGTTGACGTCGGAACTTGGAAAGGCATTCCTTGCAACAGGTTTTGAGATGAGCCCCACCATCGAAGGGCCTTGTGAAAAGTTGCTGATAGTTGTATGGTATCCTCCCATGACCCGGAGGCTTGCTTCCATTGGTGGTCCAGGGTCTCTTGAACGGGTCGCATGTGAAAATTGCAATTTGGTATTAGGAATATACATGAGGACATCATGCCCAGGAGGGATTTAAAAGAGCGTACCGTGGCTGTCACCTTGTCTTGGATCCAAGAGGTCAGATAGATTAATGTCAATATTCTGTCTGCTGATGGTCTTACTCTGGGTATGATGGTGTTGAGATCTGCTCCCAGAAAAAGCACTGTCTTGCTGGGTATCGGACATGGTTTTGCCTCGTTTATCGAGAAGCCTAACCCCTTCAAAAGGTTTATTGCTCTGGCAACTGCCATGCTCGCGAGCTTGTATGAGCTCGCCCTTATAAGCAAGTCGTCCAAATACGTCAAAACCTCTGTTCCCATTCTTCTGAGGTTTGCCACCACCGGTGCCAGACACTTGGTAAACATTCTAGTGCTGACTTCAGTCCGAATGGGAGGACACGGAATTGAAAATGTGACTCCCCTATTGCGAACCCGAGGAATTGTCTGTGGGAAGGATGAATGGAAATGTGGAAGTAGGTGTCTTCCAAGTCTAGAGTGGCCAGGTAGTCATGTTGGTTTAGCCATGGGAGGACGTTCTAAAGGGATGTCATCTTGAATTTGATTTGCTTGATACATTTGTTGAGCGCTCTCAAATCCAGTATCGGTCCCCACTGACTGTTTTTCTTTTTCACTAGGAAAAATCGGGAGTAGAAGCATCTTCCGAATTGATGGTCTGGAACCGGCTCTATAGCTGCTTTCAGGAGCAGTTTGTGAACTTCCAGCATGACCTGTTTTAAAAGATGCACCTTGCGTGTAACGGGAGCAAGGAATGGTGGTTGATTCAGAAATTCGATGGTGTGACCCTCGCAAATCACCTGCAACACCCACTTGTCCGATGTTATCCTTCGCCAGCGTTGGTAAAAGCAGCTTACTCTTCCTCCCACCGGGGTGTGTCGTGGGAGTGGAGGACAGTATTTGTCAATTGTGTTTGCTCTGGGTTTTAGCTTGGTTAGTACCATGCCTTCCCTTTTGGGTGTATCTGCTTGTTGACTGATGGTATCTGTCTTGAAATATGTTGCCCTGACTTTTCTGACCATAGGAAGTGCGACTGAAACCCCTGTATTTGGATGTTGCACCTCGAAAGGATCGAAAGTATCAACGATCTTTGTCCTTGTCTTTAAGGAAACTGATGGCCAGTGCAGTATCGGTGTCTGTGTTTATTCCCTTGAGATGGTCGTCCACCTTCTTCCCAAAGATGTCCTGCCCATCGAAGGGCATGTCTAATATTTGAGTCTGAACTTCTGGTCTAAAGTTCGTAACCTTCATCCAGGCTTATCTACTTAAGACTGTACCATGGGCCATGTTAGGCAGAATCCTGTGCAGTTCCCTTAGGGAACACTGCAAAAAGATTAAGACTAAAGGAGTAAGCAGTAAACCCAATTGGTAGCAGTCTGCACCACCCAGATTTACCTGGTAGCTGTGGCTGAGCAGTCAGACTTCTATCAAGATGAGTAGGGCAGTATATAGAGCATACACAATAGGGCCAAAACACAGTAGAACAAGCAAACACTGACAAGAGCTTTGGTATCAAAAGTATATAATTATTTATTTAACACACACTTTAAGAAATACACTAGCACTATATAGCAAAGCAAGTTCAAACACAATCAACACA
This sequence comes from Ambystoma mexicanum, assembly GCF_040938575.1. NCBI lineage: Eukaryota > Metazoa > Chordata > Amphibia > Caudata > Ambystomatidae > Ambystoma > Ambystoma mexicanum. The sequence continues at coordinate 130,224,859 of NC_090938.1, forward strand.
TGTATATACCCCTCCCTTAAGAATTATTAAACAAGTCTAAGTTAAAACACCACTTATTTGCAAAACAGGGGTGAGCGCGTAACCTAGATGGCACTACAATAATTCGGTTAAGGGGAGAGAAAAAGGCAGGGCATAGAAATAAAACAGTTACCAACACTTTTATAAGACCACAGCAAGTTAGTGAAGGCAGAGTCTACTGTAGAGCCAAAGTTCATAGGCCAGGCCCACTTTAAATGGAGCAAGGTGAAATGTGCCCAAGATCACACAGTCAAAAATGCACTAAAAGTCTTTGCAGAATGTTCAAAAGAGGTTGGGACGATGTAGAAAGATAAAGTTAGAAGGTCTGGAGCCAACCCAGTTGGAAAGCCAAGGATTTAAGGGTCACCTTTAGCAATCCGTTGAAAGGGAGGCTCGGTGGAACAAAGTACCTTAAATAGTGAGGAAGCTCCAGCGGTGGCAGTTGTTCCTGGCAGTGGTTGAAGTTCATGGTTTCAACCAGGGGAAGAGAGGATCTCGTCGAGGAGGAAACGTGGAGTTGTTGCACTGCGCAGGGATGAAACCAGCCGCGGAGTTCTCGGTTAAAAGGTACGTTCCTTTTATTCGCGGTCACAGTGGTGAAGCTTGGCTATCCGGCCGCCGGGGTGCTTGGCACGGGCGATTCGACCAAGAGACATCCTGGAAGGCGAAATGGCGAACTGGTTGGTCCCACCAGCTCAAAGGAAGAAGACTCGTCCAGCAGAAGATCTTCTCTTGACGTCGGGAAAGTGGTGAGGTTGTTGCAGCAGGGCTCCACTGGTGGTGTCGTCGTTGCAGATGGCTCAGCTTCTCTCCTCTTCGGATTCTTTAGGTCCTGTGGCAACTTCTGAAGTTCCAGTCCCCAAAGCCCTGCTTTTATGCAGAAAAAAAGCCATTCAACAGCCTAGATGTCACTCAAACATGCTAAGTGGTGAGCCGGGCGGCTCACCACTGTGCCAATCAGACTAGAGTGCGACTTGAGATGCCGAGGTAACCCAGTCCAGGGTGTCTATTCCCCCTCCCACACATCCTGTGGACCCCAGACAGAGTGGCACCATTTGGAGGGCTTCTGTGGAGAAGCCCGCCAAAATAGTGGAACAAAGGGCTCGACTTGGGTTAGAGTTACAGAGACGGACACAAACGGCATTTTAAAACCGAGTTCTGGCGAAAAGACCCAACCGGTGATTTAATATTAAATAAATAAACTGGCGTTATCTTTAACATTGCACCAAAAAGTGGTGCGTTTAAAATGAATGGGAAAATCCCATAGGAAATATTCTGTCTGAATATTTCGAGTGATAACCACTGCCACCAGCCAGAAACTCGACAAGGGGGCACTGGACAGTGCCTCCTTGAAAAACAGACCCAGGGGCAATCTAATTAACCCCTCCCAGTACTTCCACAATATGATTGTTTGTACTGGTTCTGTTCACAAATTTGGACTGATAAAGCCAATGGTGACTTTACATGCCCTGTGAAACAGTAGTCAGTCCCAGGGTATGGAGTCTATGTTTGGGGGTCACTATGACAACCCTGTGTTACTGCACTGAGGGTGCTGTGTAACACACATACAAAAACAGATGATACCCTATGGAGTAAAAGACCACATAGCCCATAAACACATACAAAGTCAAAGACATACCTCAAATCATGACTGAGAGTGGGAGGAAAAGAATCTCACTCTTAGCAGGAGAAAAAAAAGAAACCAAAAATCCAGCAAAGCTGATGAGGGACTCACTAGGTTTGGGAAATTAGCCTTAAAAGAGAATTCTCCCTAACACTCGCCCCCCCCCCCCAAGACTAAGGGACAGGAGGATTGAATCCACTCCTGGATGAATCTCATACCTCTAGTCGGTTATAAACATTCTAGAGAGACCATCAGCATTTTGGTGGTGACACCTTGACCTGTGTTCAATGGAAACATCAAAGGTTTTCCTTTGTAAGCTATATGACCTACAAACCCTTTGAGGAACATCAGTCTTTTTAAATTTATAGGCGATCTGGTTGACCAGTCCCTCAGACATTGGTACAACTCCTGAACCTGTGATAGGCTTTTTCAAGGGGTCTTTATAAAGGATTCCCTTAGATCTAGAGGGGCCTCCAAGGTTCCTCACCACCTCTCTGTTGGGAGAAGGTTGGGTGTTAGGCCTCTTGGTTGGAGGGGTTGGGGATAAGCAAGGTACATGCTTCCCCTTCCTCGTAGATGTAACCTTACCTATTTTAGGAGTTTCACTCCCAATACTAGGATTTGAGTTGGAGTCTTAGTGGGGTTCTCAGTAGAGGTTCCCACAGGCTTAGAGTGGTCCCTTAAGGTGGCCTCTCTAGCCAATTTGGTTAGGTTCTGCATCTCCCTACTGGGAGGCCTGGGGGTACTGGATATTACTCCTAGAGTGTTTTGATCATTCCCCAACAGGACTCTCCCAGGCACCTCAGTCTGAACACTGACAGGAATCGTCACTGTCATCTTATTACACTGAATGAGGGCTGGCAGAATAGGAATCATCTGGACAGGGCCCTCCAGAATTTCTAGTGGGACCTTTGGGTGCCTAAGCCACATCCTCAGGTTTGAAAAAGCTTTCATCCACTACTGTTCTGCTAGCCCCAGAGTCTCTCCTGACAGGAGTATCCTGGCCATTGATGAGAACACTGTCCATGTAATATATTTTAGAGTTTGCTGGTAGGGAGTCATAGATTTCCCTATTCTGGCTGCTAACCCGACCCATGGGCTCTAAGGATACACTTGCTTGAAGATCCAAGGGTTCTTCAGCAAAGACTTCAAAGTGAGCACTAGCCACTTGTACTTCCTCCTCTGGAGTGAAGTCTAAGGAGACTGTGCTGATCCCTGCAGGTTTACCCTTACATCTGGGATCTCCTTTGATGTGGTCAGTTGCCCCACAGAGATAGCATGTTCCTAATGCTCTCTGGAATGGTGGCTTGTTCTGACCTCCTTCTGGTTTGGGCCCAGAAGGTACACTAGCCTGATGGGGTTTCCCTGGTGGCTTACCCTGGTTATTTTGTTGTTTGTGGCCCTCTTTGGTATGGTAGGTATTAGAAATCTCTTGGTTCCCTTTTGGTGGCTGATTTCCCTCATCCTTTTTCTGAGTGACCCCTGAATCCTTATGAGTAGCCCTGTTGGCAACCCACAAGTCAGCAGCCTTAGCTAGCTTCCTAGGATATATTTCCTTTGAATCAGCCAAGTGCTGTCTGAGCTCAGGAGAGCAGGCATCATAGATTGACTCCAACATAACAAGATTTCTCATTCCCTCATAAGTGTTCACTCTGCAACCCTTAATCCATCCATCTAAGTTCTTCAAACATTCACTCACCCAGGTAGCTCAAGGGTTACCATCATTCTTTTTGAGGGTCCTAAACCTCTTAAGGTACTGGGAAGGGGTCTTCCCAAATCTAGCTATCAAAGCTAGCCTGACACATTCATAGTCCCTTCTATCCACCTCCCCCAACTCCATTAACACATCAGATGCAACAGGGGGGAGCCTAGAGAACAACCAGGGAAGCAACTGATCCCCTGAGATGTCCTGGAGCCCTGATTATACTCAACCAACCAATCTAACACATCCAACTTAGGTTCATACATACCCACAATCTCTTTCGGCATCCGGGGTCTTTTGGGACTGGAACTCCTAGAGGATCCGGGGAAAGAAGCATTTTCCACAGACAATTTCTTCATCTATAGCTCATGTTTGAGCTCCATTTCTCTGAGCCTTAGTTCTTGGTGCTTTTGTTCAGATTGAGAACTAATTATTTTGAACTCTAATTCAAGCCTCATTTTTTCTAGTTCAATGAATACAGGACTTAATGTGGGACCTGACACAGGTCCAGTAGCTACAGGTTGAGGTGGCAGAGCAGGCAGAGGGCCAGTGGGGACAGTTTCATTGGCCTCAACTTCCTCTTCTGACTCTACATCAATACTATCAGTGCTTTGATTCATATCACCCTCATTACTGTTGTCTACATTTGCTGGAGAGGTAGGTTCCTCTGAACCACTACCCAGACCTTGGTTTTCTAACAATCTTGTAATTAATTCCATTTTCTTACCTTTAGTAAGGAGATTCTTATGTCTACAAAGAACTCTTAAACAATCAGCTGTCTTTGCAGAAAGGGACTCCTGGCTGTAACTTTCCATAGTTGACATGTTAGAAAATATTTTTTTTGTGCTAAGCTTTGTGGTTAGTTGTACTAAAGTATTAGAAGCACTCTAAAATGTACACTCAACACAAATCCCACCCCTGCCACCAGTTGTAGGCAGAATCCTGTGCAGTTCCCATAGGGAACATTGCAAAAAGATTAAGACTACAGGAGTAAGCAGTAACCCCAATTGGTAGCAGTCTGCACCACCCAGATTTACCTGGTAGCTGTGGCTGAGCAGTCAGAGACTTCTCTCAAGATGAGTAGGGCAGTATATAGAGCATACACAATAGGGCCAGAAACACAGTAGAACAAGCAAACACTGACAAGAGCTTTGGTATCAAAAGTATATAATTATTTATTTAACACACACTTTAAGAAATACACTAGCACTATATAGCAAAGCAGGTTCAAACACAATCAACACAAGTATATACCCCTCCCTTAAGAATTATTAAACAAGTCTAAGTTAAAACACCACTTATTTACAAAACAGGGGTGAGCGTGTAACCTAGATGGCACTCCAATAATTCGGTTAAGGGGAGAGAAAAAGGCAGGGCATAGAAATAAAACAGTTACCAACACTTTCATAAGACCACAGCAAGTTAGTGAAGGCAGAGTCTACTGTAGAGCCAAAGTTCATAGGCCAGGCCCACTTTAAATGGAGCAAGGTGAAATGTGCCCAAGATCACACAATAAAAAATGCACTAAAAGTCTTTGCAGAATGTTCAAAAGAGGTTGGGACGCTGTAGAAAGATAAAGTTAGAAGGTCTGGAGCCAACCCAGTTGGAAAGCCAAGGATTTAAGGGTTACCTTTAGCAATCCGTTGAAAGGGAGGCCCGGTGGAACACAGTACCCTAAATAGTGAGGAAGCTCCAGCGGTGGCAGTTGTTCCTGGCAGTGGTTGAAGTTTGTGGTTTCGACCAGGGGAAGAGAGGATCTCGTCGAGGAGGAAACCTGGAGTCGTTGCACTGCACAGGGATGAAACCAGCTGCGGAGTTCTCGGTTAAAAGGTGCGTTCCTTTTATTCGCGGTCACAGTGGTGAAGCTTGGCTATCCGGCCGCCGGAGTGCTTGGCACGGGCGATTCGACCAAGAGACGTCCTGGAAGGCGAAATGGCGAACTGGTTGGTCCCACCAGCTCAAAGGAAGAAGACTCGTCCAGCAGAAGATCTTCTCTTGTCTTCGGGAAAGTGGTGAGGTCGTTGCAGCAGGGCTCCACCGGTGGTGTCGTCGTTGCAGATGGCTCAACTTCTCCCCTCTTCGGATTCTTTAGGTGCTGTTGTGAGTTCTGAAGTTCCAGTCCCCAAAGCCCTTCTTTTATGCAGAAAAACCCCCATTCAACAGCCTAGCTGTCACTCAAACATGCTAAGTGGTGAGCCGGGCGGCTCACCACTGGGCCAATCAGACTAGAGTGCGACTTGAGTTGCAGAGGCAACGCAGTCCAGGGTGCCTATTCCCTCTCCCACACATCCTGTGGACCCCAGACAGAGTGGCACCATTTGGAGGGCTTCTGTGGAGAAGCCCGCCAAAATAGTAGAACAAAGGGCTCGACTTGGGTTAACAGAGACGGACATAAACGCCATTTTAAAACCGAGCTCTGGCGAAAAGACCCAACGGTGATTTAATATTAAATAAATAAACCGGCAGTATCTTAAACATTGAGCGTTTCCAGCCCTGATGGTCAGAGAAGCTGACGAAGACACCTTCCTGCCCATGGCCTCTAGTTTACGCCCTTCTTTGTCTGGTGGAGCCGATAAGGTGATGAAGGATTAGCAAATCTTTTCCTGGCTGCCACCGTAATAACTGAATCCGGTTTAGTGTGCCATCTTAGGCATAGTGGTGCCGTGTCATGTCCCTTATACTTTTTCTCCGGTCTTGATACAAGTGCACGAGTGGACAATGGTGTAGCCAGAATCTTAACTCCAGTGTCCCATATCGTATCCAAGAGAGGAATTGTAGTGATTGTCCTCCTACGTTTATCTCTATGTTCATAAAGAAACGATTTCTTCTCCTCTGATGTGACTTGCAAATTGAAGAGGTCTGCTGCTTTACCGATAATGGTATGAAAAGATACCAGATCGTCGGGTGATGAAGTCTCTCCTGGGGAGTCCTTCTTCCTAGGTTTTTCTACGATGTAATAGTCCCACTCGCTTTGCGTGTCCAGCTCATGGGTGATATCCCCTTGTTCAGGGTCTGAAAAGTCTCTGAAAGGGTCTTCTTGCCAGTCTGATACCGATTCGGAGGATGGAACTACTGTAGGGTCCCTTATAGGTGACCTTGGTCTAGGCGATGATCTCAGAGGAGAGACCCTTGGCGGCGAAGCACTGAGCGTCCTGCTCCTGGACCTGCGGGGAGGTACCGGTGAATGCGCTCTCTAACGAGGTCAGCTCCTGGGGGGAGCTTCTTGGTGTGTTATGAAGAGGTGAAATATCCCTCTGAGGGAATCTTTCCATCGGTGTAGAAGAGCGATGTCTTTGTCTCTGATGTCTATTGTATTGGTCACTAATCCTTTGCATTGACGCCATGAGTTCTGGATCATATGGATCTGTGGGCTCCTCCGTTGTGGGTTGCCAGGGAGGACTATTCTCCTTGGGAGTGAGAATCGGCTGTTCAGGTATGAATTCGATGTCCGAAAATTCTTCCTGTAGGATAATGTCCGGAAGTTCTGTCATCTCTCTTAAGGGAGACAGGTGAACTCTTATGAAAGGCTGGGAAAACCACATTCCACACAACCTTCGAATAAGCGCTTAGATGGCAAATATAGGGAGGCGGAGGGGATGACCTTGTGCTGTCGGTGCACCCTCAGCCTCATTCCTCAGTTATACCGGCGGCCTCTATGTGTTCTAAGCCACACGCCTCCACATCTGCAACTAAATCAGCCCTCCTAGGAAAGGAAGAAGAGGTACTAGAGGCCTATGGGAAGAAGATCTATTCCAATGCTACGCTGCACCTGCGACAGGCCAATGCTGATGCCATGCTTGCTGTGGTGAACCAGGAATCCACAGGAATGGGGATACGGAAGCGCTGGCCCTGTTGCTAACGGTGCCAGTGCTTCTGTGAAAAAAAATGCCTGCAGGGGCCAGTGCGCCCGGCAGGTCAACTGCCCGGGGCACTAGCCTCTGCAGGCATTCTCGTAGTGTTGCGGTCCAGAAAGGGTGCCGGTATGTTGCTACCGGCACCCTTATTTCCAGACCGCCACACTTGTAATGAGGTCCAGAGTCTAATGGCCTCATCACGAGTTTGGCGGTAGCCCTTAAATGCGGCGGTTTGGCCCAATCATGAGTTGGGTGGAAAGTGGGGCCTTTACCTCCAGCTTTTTGCTGGAGGTAAAAATGTCCCCTTTCTGCCTGTTTTCAGCACTATTAGCGCAGCGCTAATTGGGGGATGGGGATTTACCACCTTACCACTACTTGTGATCCAGCACTAATAGCACCGGACCGAGTAGCAGTAACGCTTTTTGCATTGGCGGTATCCCGGCGCAATTACCACCCGGATACTGCCAAGCTTATGATGAGGCCCTATAGCTAAAATTCTACCATCTTGTCAGCCTCCTTACTCCACCTCGCCACAATACGTATATGTTTATAATTAATTATTGTTGTGTAGGGTCATTGTTAAGTAGGGGGAAGTATAGAGTTGTTGTAAGTATTTGGGGATTTGTTATGTAGGTTTAAAAGTTAAGTAGGGTGAGATATTAAATATATATCAGGATGTTACACTTAGACCTCCCGGGGCCCAGTCCGTGTAGCACTCAATAATTCCTAGCACTTCATCTCTGTCTCTCCCACTAGCCTGGACTTTCCAGCACTTACCCCCTCGTCCCCCTTCCTTGCTGCACTTGCTCGAGCTTTCCCCAGCACGAGACGACAGTTCCGTCCTCAGGATCGTCGATGGCCAAGTCTCTTGTTCTATAAAAAGTCTTTTGCCTTCGAGGACCTGATGTATTCAAAACAACACCAAAAGTTCCTTTCTGCTTGTACATTGGGTGATGTCTTTTCACCCCTGCACCCCCTCTTACGGGCGCAGATCCCTCTCAAATGTTAGCCTCTCTCATCGGGTTCACTACGGCTTTCAACACAATTCCTTTTGTGGCATTCACAAATCTGAATGCCTTTTCAAACAGTTCCATGTGAACAACCCTCTGCCCGGTTTCACTCTTGTCATCACACTGTTCTTTGGAACTTTAGGCTTAACCCATCCCATCAGCATCCCTCCGTCGGGTTCACTCCTGGCAATCACACAGTTCCTCCTACTTTCATACGATGCAGGATTCACTTCCCTTAGCTTCACGATCATCTGCCGGTCAAAGACTTTCGAATGTACGGAGGATTTTACTAGATCCCCGTATGACCAGTTTGACCCTCTTCTCGCCTTTCCCAAGGCCTTCTGGTACTAGTAGTTTCAACAATCGGGTAATCGCCCGAGAGTTTCTCGAAAGAGCACCCTTGTGGTGCCTGGCTCATCTGCAGCTGGCTTTCCCCTTTTACATTAACAGTTCTTTGTACTTTCTGCCATCAGCCGTTTACTACTTTTGTTCAACACAGTTGGGTTTCTTTATCGGTTCTCCCCTCGACTCACCGGCTATGATGAACCGCTTGGCTTTCTTCATATCGGGAGTCAAGGCCGGTACCACTAGGCAGCCGTCTCCCTTTGTCCTGCTTATCAGCATAGGCACGCTCTGTGTACCATTGACATCTGCTGCAAGACACTATTTTTCGCCGTCTTAAAATTCCTTTCATAGAGGTTTCACAGACCTTGGTCGGAAATGGCAAAATCGCTTCTCTCATTGTCACCCTCTCCATTCGCGCTGTCTTTCTCCTCCTCTTGAACTGCCGTGCCTGGATAGCTGTCTCATCGTGCCGTCTGCCTTGCTCGTATGGTGCTTTCGTGCTCCACCTTTTATCCCTGTGGGGAAGGGAAAGGGCTGTCAGGTGTGTGTGATTCTGGTCAATTGCCTGACTTTGCCTGACCCTGGTGTTTGTCCGTCGTCTTTTGTGGTTGCAAAAGTGTTTGTGCTGGAAAAGAGGGCTTAGGGGGTCAAGTGTTTGAATATCCTACGGGGTATGATGGGAAAAGGTGTTATAAGAAGGGGAATATACTCTCACCCGTCAGTGTCCCATTTCCATACCCCGAGGATACCCCATCCAGGTGATCCTCCCTCACTGGTCCACCCCCCCGGAACTGGATCCAATAGCGATGGCCATGTCCTGGTCACCTGGATGACAGATCCCCGGGGACTAGTCAGGGAGACAACTTTAGGTTTCTCACAGCACACATGAACCCAGTACTTCTGACGTGCACCTATGAACAACACAGGTTTCGCATCTGCCTCTCCCACCATCCAACTAACAACCACCCCCTTTTTTCTCTTACCAAGCCACATGTAGATAGGTGACCAAAAGTGACAGAAGGGCACTATACAAGACCACTTACATATTGCTCCCTAGCCTTTTTATAAAAAATGAGAATTGATAAATAAATCCGATATTAGCAAAAATAAGGTTACATACCTGTACATATAAGTTTCCACTAAAGGCTTTCGTAGAGTCACATGAAACCCTCTGGATCTCTCATGTGAAGATAAAATCCATAGTGGCCTCAGGAAAAAAAGGCTTAACATGAATTTTTAGGCATAACCATGTTCATGTCTTTGTTTCTATGTAGCGAAAGTATTGTAAATATTACAGTGTGATTCCCACTTTAACTTCAAGTAATATTCGAATAAACATGTGAATCAATAAATAATAATGCTGGAGAACTATATTTATAGGTGAGTAACTTTATTTTGCATTCTATGATCTGTTATATGTTGAAATGTGTGAGACGGTCGAGTTTAACTTTTGATTTGCTTGGCAGGAGCTGATAGCTGTTGGAGTTTGCAATATTGTGGCCTCATTTTTCAGAAGTTTTCCAATGAGTTGCAGCATGTCCAGGACCATAATTCAAGAGAAATCAGGAGGAAGTTCACAGGTGAGCCTTAATAATGTGAGAGCCACGTTGGCTTGTTCAACTTGCGTTGGGAAGAAACAAAATATTTTGGAAGTTTTCTCTAGGCTTTACTGAGAACACTGTCCTTGATTGAAAGCACTTGACACATATGTATCCATTTGTGAATTGTCCATGTCACTGTATGTGTATTACCTTTTTCAGTAGACATAAGTACAGCAAGTCATTAAAAGTTGAGTTGCTTGATTGTCATTTATTCATCTGCAACTGGTGCAGAGCCCATGTGCTAAGGCATTGGTTATACATCCAACATGTAAACATATATGGGTCTCATTGCAAGTGTGCCAGTGCAGTAACAATCGGCCGGTATTACTGCATACCGGCACGTTACTGCACCGGTACACTCCAAGTTTGCCAATAAGGTTGAGAATTTCCCTCAAGCTCTGAGCTGGAAGTATAATCGCCACCCTACTGGCAAAAAACGACTGGTATTACCGGCCTGTTAATACCGGCACCAGTAATACCAGAAAATCCCCCGATGGAGTCCTATGGGACTCCATGGAATGGGGATTTACCTGTGTTTCCACTACTTAGAATCTGCTGGTAAATTCCGTCAGACCAAGTGGTGGAAACGGTATTACAGTTTGATACCGGCAAACATGTAAGGATGCCGATAGTGATGAATATGTTAGCTAGGATTTATCATTGCTGCTTAGAAAGATGGCTCATAGATGGGTATCTCTCCTGTTAAGGATAATGTGGTGTCCTAAAATGAGAGTTAAGGTCAATGTAGTAGAAGAAGCACAGGAAATTGATATTAAATGGTGTAGGAAGGTCGAGCAACAATACAGATGACACAAGATAGTTGCATTTCTACATGTACGTTTATTCTGTGTTAAGTCAGCAAGGTTGTTGGACCAAACATTGATAGGCTCAGAGTAACTCTAAAAATTATAAGGGATGTCCTATTGAAAACAGTGTCAGGAACTAAACAAAACAACGTGATGTTTTCCGGAGGTCTCCACACCTCTAGTGCTGTTCCTTCAAATCATTTCTTGCAGCTTTTACTCAGCGGTCCTCCGATGCTTCTTGCTGCAGTGCTGGGTTTCTCCCAATATCTGGTACTTCCATAATACCAGATAGGACTCTCTAGACATTGTGATCCTTAAAGTTTAGGACATGTCTCTCCCAGACCTCTGGTTTCTCAGGTTTCACTTGTTCAGGTCTCTCGTAGATCTCTGGTTTCCCAGAAATATTGTTTAGGTATCTCATAGGCCTGTAGTTTCTCAGCTTTCAGCTTCAGGTGTCTCATAGACATTCATTTTGTTAGCATTAACTGTTGTAGTCTTTCATCGACCTCTGGTTTCTCAGCACTCAGGAGAAGTCGCAATTCTGGCCAAGTTGATCCATTAATTTAATTGGTGTATCAGCGATTGAACGTATCTGAATAGTGGACGACCTCCGCATAGAGCCTCAGCACCTCCTGTCTGAGCAGAACTGGAAGGGGATTGACCCTCTTGGAAGCCTCCTGAAGGGAAACCCTCTTGGGGGAGAAAACTCTTCCACACAGTGACAAGGTGGATGATGGTCAGGACGCGAAGCTTGAGACAGGCTTCCCGGAGAAGATATGGCTAGCATAGAGAGCCTGGAGCATAGGCTAGGCAAGGGAGTACAGGAAGGAGGCAGGACTCAGCAGCAACAGAGTTAAAGGCAAGGGGAGCAGGATGGAGCAGCAACACGACTGAAGGGAGAGAGAGCAGGATGCAGTGGCAACTGGACTGAAGGCAAGGGGAGCAGGATGCAGCTGCAACAGAGATGAAGGCAAGGAAGCAGGATGCAGAGGAGACTGCAGTGTGGAAAAAACAGGGAACAGGCGTCAGAGATCAGGATTACCTGATGTTGCGAAGCAACGAGCATCGAAGCTCCTGCCCTAATGAAGGCGATGCCAAAGAACCGCTACCAGAAGCGGAACGCAGAGGCCTGCAGGCGCCATCTTGGAATTGCCACTGTTTTCAGTGTTGCCATAGAGACCACTGAAACCCGGGACTCAGGGAATGCGTGACACAGTGTCCACTGGGACACCATAAAGGTAAGAGTCTATCCTATCTCGAATTGAGTGGAGGGCATCAAGGAGGTGGAACTGTGATTTATGCATTAAAGAGAGCTGTCAGCATGGTAGTTCCAGCACCTCCTCGTACTCATTGTTTCCTGCATTCTGGCAGTTCACTTTGCAGTCCTCAAAATGTGGTCTATCCACTTAGAGCTAACAGAACACTGGAATCAAGCCACAGAGGCTCATTCAGTCTTCGCTCCAATTCCTACAGCATTATACTCAGACTGTGCTCATTCAAACGGACAACACAACCTGCATATACTCTCAGGGGGGACAGGTTTCCAGCGCTGTGCTGGTTAGCAGTACTGATTTGGGGATGGGCTATAGAGCGCTGCATGCTTCTGCAGTTCATTCCCTATCCGTGAGTCGACTGTGCAGTCCCTAAGTTCAGTCATGAATGGGAGTTACACCCTTCAGTGCTTTAGCCGATCTTTCGGAAATGAGGCGTTCTGCAGCTTCACTTGTTCACATCAGAGAGAATTGCAAAATGCAGATTTTTTCCCTTGGCACTAGAAGATCTTCCTCATCTTTTGATAGATATCCTTCCAGCTTCAGCTGCTTCTGAATTTCTTTTTGGGAAGAGGGCGCTGTGTGTCGATGTGGTCGACTCGATGTCCCTTGAGGGCTTCCATCCCAGGGTCAAGGTTATCGTCGGTATGTATAGCATGCGCAGCGCCTGTTGGCTTCAGTTCCGTTTCGAGAAATACGGCGCACTTCGGTTCTTGTCAGAACTGCGTTCGCGTACAATGAATTAGTCTCAAAATCCATCAACCCCGAAGACCGGGTTAAAAAAATGTCAAAAGAGCGACTGCATCGCCAAGATGTCCCTCACGGATCCTCACCGTGTGTGTCTGTGGTGCCTTGGCATGGACCATAGGACGGCTGACTGTGAGGCCTGTAACTCCATGACTGGTAAGTCTCTGAAAGAGCATAAAGGGAAATTAGCGGTGGGTAGGCCCCCAACTAAATCTCCCTCGACTCTGTCGAAGAAACGTTCGTCCGATGAGTCGAGAGACACCTCTCCTTAAAGGAAAAAATCGAAGAAACATTCACGCTCCCGGAGCGGGTCGCACCATTCTTCTTCCTTATCGAGGAAATCAACAAAAAGGCACGATAGATCGTCTTCTACTTTTTCTTCTTTTTCTGAAGCTTCTCCCAAGAGAAGTATAGTCTGTCCAACCAAATCCTCCACTCCAGCTCAGTTCGAGGAATTGAGACAAAAAATCCTTTACATATTCGAGAAGGAGGCTCCGATCCCCTCGAACAGAAAGAAAAAAGCCATGCTCCTGTTGAGCCGTCGAAAGCTGACAGAAAACGAGCTAAGGCCAAATCCTGCGTGCCTTCGATGCAGGCTGGAGACCCCTTGAGAACCGTTGAGGTCTTGACATGACGAAAAACCATTAAAGACTCCATCGAGGCGCGGGTGAAGTCCTTCAAGTGTTCCATCAACACCTAAATCGATGCATAAATCGTCAAAGTCATCGACGCCATTAGCGTCGAGACCATCGACACCATAACTGTCGAAGCCATCGATGCCTTTCACTCAAAAACACCAGTAATTGCAAAGGAAGTAGAAAAATCATACAAACCTTTGCCAAGGAAGGATTTTTTCAAATCCTTAACCTCTATTTATGAGGAACATGAGCCGTCGGACCAGGACACTCTTGGTTTGGAGTTTGGCACTCCAAATGTTCCAAATGTACTTATCTCAGAAGAGTCTAGGCTAAAAGATTTACACTTCAACTGAGCTTGAGTTTGGCAAGCCAGACCCGGCAGACCATGCTGATGCCTCTTATAGGAATCTTATGACTAGGGTTATTGATTTCCTGGGATGGGGCAGTCCCGCACCACCATTCGAGCAAGATGACCCAACGGACATTATTGACAAAGGTCCACAGAAGCATCCCGTACTTACTCTTCATGTTGCCCTCCAAAACGGGTTATCTCAAATTGGGAGGTTCCAGAATCTAGTCCAGCGGTTAATAAGAACCTAACCAAAAAAAATTGGCCTTCAATTAGCGATCCTGGCTACTTATCTAAACATCCAACACCAGAGAGCCTGGTGGTTCAAGCAGCGTTGTCTAATTCTAAACAGGCTGCATACCCCACATCCCATTAGACAGGGATAAGCGTTTCGATGCTTGGGCTAGAAAGGTATTTTCAGCCGGGATCATGGCTCTTGAGTCTACAAATGCCACTTGCGCCCTAGTAAAGTTTACATTCATCCTGTGGGACTGTGTGGGACTGTAACAATGGCGGCTCATCATATTCCTGAATATTGTCAGAGACGGTAAGGAGGCTATGTGTGAGTCTCTAGCATCAGGACTGGATTTAGCTGATAGCATCAGCAGAGCCATGGCGGCAAGCACTGTAATACGCAGATTTGCGTGGTCGAGGAAGTCAGGTTTTGCACTGGACATGCATTCTAGGTTTCTTGTCATGCCCTTTGATGACACTCATCTGTTCGGCACCAAAGCTGATGAAAGCCTGAAGAAGCTGCAGACCTCGATGGCGGCAGCCAAATCCCTTTGTGCCGCTATCAGACAGCCACAGCCATCTCACCCCAGTGGATCATCTTGGAGGGGTTGGTCCTTTCGCTTCTACTCTTCAGTTGGAAGAGCGAAAGTACTTGCAGGTCAAAGGTGCCAAAGAAGATTCCCATGTGATGGACGAGCTAGAGGTGCAAAGTCTGCCCAAGCAACGGCTACCTTACCATTGGCCTCTGCTTCAGCTGCCTCAAAACCTCTCTGAGCCCTTAGCCCAGAAGACCCCAGTGGGAGGCAGACTCTCACTACATCTGAAAGAATGGTGAGGTGTTACTTCAGATGCATAGGCGTTAGAAAGGATAGCCCAGGGTTACTGCCTTCCCATTTTAAAAAGGCCTCAGGATCATCCACCAGAGAGCCACTCATCCAAAGGTCTGTATCTGTTCCTTTTGCAGGAAATGTTGAGCCTGCTAGAGAAAGGTGCTATAGTACCAGTACCTGTGACAGAGAGGAACAAAGAGTGGTAATCTCCCTATTTCCTAATCCCCAAGAAGGACGGAGGATTGAGACCCATCTTGGACTTGAGATGCTTCAACAAGTTAATTCAGGAAGGACAAATTCAAAATCTCCATCCTTTCTCAGATCCTTCAGGCTCTCCAGCTCCAGGATCGGATGGTGTCATTGGACCTTCAGGATGCTTACTTTCATGTGCCAATCCATCACAAGCACAGAAAGTACCTGAGGTTCACTCTTGACGGTTCTCATTATCACTTTCGAGTTCTGCGATTCGGGCAGACCTCCACCCCAAGGGTTTTCACCAAATTGATGGTGGTGGTGGCAGCGAGTCTCAGGAGAGTGGGGATTCACGTCTACCCCTACCTGGACGATTGGCTGATCAGGGGCCGTTTTCCCAAACAGGCCCTGGAACATCTCAGCATAACCTGTCACTCTCTCCACAGACTGGGCTTCTTCCTCAATTTCAAGTAGTCCCACATGATACCATCTCAAAGACTCCATCGGAGCGATCCTGGATGCATCCTTGCGAAAAGCCTCAATACCCGAGTTGAGCGCTCAACACATTCTGCAGATGGTCACCAAATTCAAGAGTGCCCAGCATCTTCCGGCCTTTGACTTTTTGAGGTTGCTCGGCCTCATGGCATCCTGCATTTTTCTGGTTCCAGGGGCTCGCCTGAGAAGGAGATCCCTTCAATGGGCTCTCAGGCCACAGTGGTCTCGATTCTCTGGCAAGATGTCAGACCTTCTTCAGGTTCCGAGCAGGGTTGCACAGGATCTCCTGTGGCTGTCCTGAGAGAACAATATTCTGAAGGGAGATAACAGTAGTTAGGGACACCTCACTCACGGGGTGGGAAACCCACACCAACGATCTGGCAATCAGCGGTCGTTGGTCTCCATCGGGAGATCAGACTTGCGCTGAAGGCCCTTCTGCCCTCTGTACGGTGAAAGAATGTCCTGATAATGACGGAAAACACAGTGGCCATGTACTTCCTCAACAAAAGAGGAGGCATAGGTTCACTACCACTGTGCAGAGAGGCGATGCAGCTCTGGTTCTGGGCAATTCAAGAAGGAACCTCCCCATCAGCAGTTCACCTAGCCGGATAGGAGAACACGGCCACGGACAATCTGAATACAGCCTCCCATGAGCAGGAACTACCTCAGGAAGTCCTTCAAGAGATCTTCACCCTTTGGGGAACCCCTCAAGTAGATCTGTTTGCAACCAGTGTCAACCGGAAGTGCAAACTGTTGTGCTCCAGGGAATTTCCCCAAAGAGGAGCTCTAGGAGACGTGTTCGTAGTGGACTGGGAGTTTCCACTCCTGTACGCATTTCCTCCAGTCCCCGTCATTCCTCAAGGTCATTCCTCAAGTGATCAGGAGGTTGAGAAAGTTCAGGAAACCCATGATCCTATTTTCTCCGGATTGGGCCAGGAGAACGTGGTACCCAGACCTTCTGGACATGTCCATCTGCCCTCCAATACATCTTCCAAAAAGAGAGGACCTTCTCTCGCGAGAGGAGGGTCGGGTTTTTCATCCAGAGGTCAAGACACTCAACCTTCACACATGGTTTCTGAGAGGTTGAGATATAAGGATTGGGACCTCCCGATTGACGTAATGGAGATTTTGCTTTCAACCAAAAGGCCAGCAACAAAGTCCTTGTACCGCTGCCGTTGGAATAAATTCTGCAGCTGGAGCAGGGAAAAGAATGTGGATGCTTTTCAGTGCAATACACCTATAGTGTTATCCTTTTTGTTACTCTTGGCAAATCTGGGGCTCCAGATTGGAACAATAATGGCAGCGCTTTCAATCTTCAAGCGCACATCTGAAGAGGTATCTTATTTCAAGATGCCGTTAATCATTTAATTCCTTAAATCCTCACTATCGTGTTCCCTCCTTTACCTTTTCAAGTGCCGGTTTGATATCTCCATCTTGTGTTGAAATTTCTAATATGCACTCCCTTTGATGCCCATTAAGGCTACTAACATTTAAATCCATTCTGTAAGTTGCATTGACATGGAAACATCTTCTGCTCTGCAAAGAGGGGTTCATAAAGGACATTTGTGCGGCAGCCATTTGGTCTACCAATCACACATTTATAAAGCATTACAGTCAGGATTCATCATCTAGCAAGAAGGAGGATTTGGGAAAACTGTGCTATATTCAATCCATGACAAATCTTAAAACTGAAAATTCTTACTCCCTCCTCCAAAACATAACACTGCGTTGAGAGTCTATCAAAAGATGAGGAATATGTGGGTGGACACAATCCATTTGAAGAACAAGTTACTTACCACTGATAAAGTTCTTTCGATTGGATGTTCCTCCCACGTATTCCTCATCGCCCCTCCCAACCTACCCCGCTGTAGAATTTCCAGACATAACACTTTATGCTCTTTCAGAGCCTGGTACTGTCTGGGACTCACTGATGCTGGTATTCTATGAGAGGAAAAACAGAACTGAAGCCAACGGGCGCTGCGCATGCTATAAATACTGCCGATGACGTCGACCCTGGGATGGGAGCCCTCGAGGGACATCGAGTGCACTGCATCGACGCACAGCGCCCTCTGCTGGAAAGTAAATTCTGAAGCATAGGAAGCTGGAAGGATATCTATCAAAAGATGAGGAATACGTTGGAGGAACATCTAATCGAAAGAACGTTACCAGTGGTAAGTAACTTGTTCTTCGAAGGGATTGTGTCCTCCAACGTATTCCTTATCTTTGATGTTACCCATTCCAGCTTGCTGGCCTCAGAAATGTTTTCAGTAGAGGGCGCTGCACGTCGACGTCCCTCGAGTCAGTGTCCCTCGACAGCCTCTGTATCGGCGTCAATGTCATTGTGCGTATAAATAGACTCGCGCAGAGTCCGTTGCTCAGTTCCTTTTTTCCGCGCTTCATGGGCCTCGGAAACATGACGCTCAGTTCCTTTCTTCAGGAAAATCCTTCTTATTCTCAGAAGATTATTATCTCAATACGATGGCTTCTTCATCCGAACCATCGACTCCACGGTCCGGCTTCAAAAAATGTCGTGACTGTGGGAAGAAAATTTCATTAACGGATCCTCACAGGATCTGTTTGTGGTACCCGGGATCGGAGCATCACTGTTTGGAATGCGAGGACTGTATGTCCATGGTGGCGAAAGCCTTGAAGGAGCGTAAGGGGAATTTAGAAAGAGGTAAGAGCTTTAAAACTTCCCTCGAATGTTTCTTCGGCTGAGTCGAGACATTCGTCTCCTCGTCGACAAAAGAAACATTCCCGTTCAAGATCTTGAAGCAGTTCTCATCAGTCTTCGAGATCAAAACACTCTAAGAAGAGGCGTTGTAGATCTCCCTCTTCTTCTTCTTCTACCTCCCCAGAAAGGGTCAGTTGCCCCACAAAACACAGCTCTCCAGCTAAGTGGAGGAATTCCGTAAGAAAATGCTTACAGCCTTCGAGAAAGCGGCCTCGACCCCCTCAGAGACGTCTAAAGGTGATACCCTGGGTGAAAGACCCAAAAAATCAAAACGCCGCGAGTCGTTGAACCCGGCGAGAGAAACTACTCGAGAGCGTCATGAACCCTCAAGTAAAGGCAGTAAGACCGCGTCATCGATGCCGTCGTCAAAGGTTTCTTTGACTCACAAATCTGTGTCATCAACGCCTTTGTCGAAGGGTCCTTCGACGCCGTCTTCGACGCCACTGTCGACTCCGATAAAAGACAGACCTACAGCTGTCACTACGTCTCAGACAGTAGAGGTGTCGAAGGCTTCGACCATGACGTCGAGGATGCCATCGACAATCTCGATGACGCCGAGTAGGATACCAATCCTCTCAAGTACATCGAGGTCTCTTCAAACTTTCTCAACGCCTTTTTCAGGATTGTCGAAGCCTTTGACTTCCACGTCGACAACCTCAACCTTTTCTCAGCCAGTGACAACCAATTTGGCTCCTTCTGCTCTAGAAATGGGTTTTAAACCATATCCTAGGTCTGACTACTTTAGAGCTTTGTCCTCTATATATGAGGAAGGGGAGGATTCCGACCATAAGAGACCCTTTGGTTTACAAAGGACTACAACACCCATGGCAGAGGAATTAATCTCTGAAGAGAACAGGTTAAAAGACCTTCAAGACTCTCTACATGAGGCAAGTGGTTTAGATACTTCTCCAGAAGTAGAGTTTGCTAAACCAGACCTGAGAGCATGCTGAGACCCCTTATAGGATTCTGATGGCCAGAATAATTGAATTCATCGGGTGGTCTACACCTACACCTTCTTTTCAGCAGGATGACCTTACTGATATTTTAGATAAAGGTCCACAGGAGGATCCTGTTGTTCCTTTTCATACTACTCTGCAAAGAAAAATGTCTGCAAATTGGAAAACTCCTGAAGTTATCCCTGCAGTAAATAAATAACTTTCTGCCAAATACAGGGTATCTGCTTCAGATCCTGAATATCTGAGCAAGCATCCAACTCCAGAGAGTTTAGTTGTAGAAGCAGCAACTTCATCAAACAGTAGGTCGGCATACCCTACTATTCCACAGGACAGGGATGATAAAAGATTTGATGCCATGTCAAAAAAAGTATTTTCGGCATGTAGCGTGGCGCTTAAATCTATCAACGCCACTTGCACGCTTGCAAGATTCAGCCACACACTTTGGGAGTGTGCTTCATCTGCTGCTGACTGCCTCCCAGAAGGGAAGCATTCTTAAACATCATCAGGGATGGAAAGGATGCAATGTGCGAGTCCCTTCAAACAGGCATTGATTCTGCAGACAGCATCAGCAGGGCCATGGCGGCAAGTACCACAATCAGCAGATTTGTCTGGTTGCGGAAGTCTGGTTTTGCTCCAGATGTACAAGCCAGACTTCTGAACATGCCCTTTGACGGCACTTCTTTATTTGGTAAGAAGGCTGATGACAGCCTGGAAAGATTACAAACATCCAAGGCAGCAGCAAAATCTCTTGGGGCTGCAATCCGGCAGACTCTGAATCGCCCCTCAGGAGCTTCCTCGAGGGGTAGGTCCTTTCGCTTTTACTCCGCATTCGGAAAAGGCAGAGGACAGCCAGCTCAAAGGGGCCAGAAACGATTCACCCGTGGTGGACGGGGAAAAGGTACAAAAGCCGCAGCAGCAGGTGCCACTTTACCCTCGGCATCTCCGTCAGCCGCTTCTAAACCCCTCTGAGGTCTCCCCTCACAAGACACCAGTAGGGGGCAGGTTAACTCAACATCTGGCAGAATGGCAGACTATTACGTCAGATGCTTGGGCATTGGAAACAGTTGCCCAAGGTTACTGCCTGCCCTTCCTACACACCCCTCAGAGTCATCCACCGGGAAACTCATTGAAGTTTCCAGACCCGCTCCTTATGCAGGAGATTGTAGACCTGCTAGAGAAGGGTGCCATAGAACCGGTACCCGTAGCGGAGAGGAACAAGGGTTGGTATTCCCCCTACTTCCTAGTAGCAAAGAAGGACGGAGGACTGAGCCCCATCTTTGACTTGCGAGAATTTAACAAATTCCATAGGAAAGACAAGTTCAAGATGGTAACCCTTTCTCAGATCCTTCAGGCCCTCCAGCTTCAGGACTGGTTGGTATCTATAGACCTTCAGGATGCTTATTTCCATGTGCCAATCCATCTCAAACACAGGAAATACCTGAGGTGCGCAATTGGCAATTCTCACTATCAATTTCGAGTTCTGCCATTTGGGCTGACCTCCGCCCGAGGGTCTTTACCAAGCTAATGTCTGTAGTGGCTGCAAGTCTAAGTAGGCAAGGGATCCAAGTCTACCCCTACCTGGACGATTGGTTGATCACAGCAGTATCTTCGGAACAAGCTCAGATCCAGCTAGATTATGTCTGCCACTTCCTTCACAAGCTGGGCTTCTCCCTAAACTTAAAGAAGTCACAGATGATACCATCACAGAGACTCATTGGAGCAGTCCTGGACACTTCCCTGGGAAAAGCCTCGCTACCAGAGGTGAGGGCTCAAGATATTCTACAGATGGTCACCAAGTTTCAAAATGCCCAACTTCTACCAGCCTTCGACTTGTTGAGGTTGCTAGGTCTCATGGCATCCTGCATCTTCCTAGTGCCAGAGGCTCGCCTGAGAATGAGATCCCTCCAGTGGGCACTAAGAACCCAATGGTCGCAATTTTCAGGAAGAATGTCAGATCTCCTTCAAGTCCCGGACAGAGTAGCTCGAGCCCTTCAGTGGTGGGTCTGTCGGGAGAACATCTTGAAAGGCGAACAGTTTTGGCAACCATGGCCGGAGATAACAGTAGTCACGGATGCCTCACTCACAGGGTGGGGAGCCCATGCCAACGACTTGACCATCAGCGGTCGTTGGTCTCCATTGGAGTCCAGACTACATTTCAACCTGTTGGAGCTGAGAGCAATCAGACTAGTGCTGAAAGCTTTTCCGCCATCAGTACAGGGAAAGAATGTCCTGATAATGAGGGACAACACAGTGGCCATGCACTACCTCAACAAAAGAGGAGGGGTAGGGTCACTGCCACTGTGCAGAGAGACAATGCAGCTCTGGTTTTGGGCAATTCAAGAAGGAATCTCTCTATCGGCAGTTCACCTAGCCGGAGAGAAGAACTTGACGGCGGACGCTCTGAGCAGGCAGAGTACAGTTTCTCACGAGTGCGAGCTAGCTCAGGAAGTCCTTCAAGAGATCTTCACCCTTTGGGGAACCCCTCAAGTGGATCGGTTCGCCACCAGCATCAACAGGAAGTGCGATCAGTTTTGTTTAAGAGAATTTCCCCCGAGAGGAGCTCTAGGAGACGCGTTCGTAGTGGACTGGGAGTTTCCACTCCTATACGCGCTTCCTCCAGTCCCTGTCATTCCTCAAATGATCAGGAGGTTGAGAAGATTCCGGAAAACCATGATCCTAATTGCCCCGGATTGGACCAGGAGAACATGGTACCCGGACCTTCTGGATATGTCCATCTGCCCTCCAATTCGTCTTCCGCAAAGAGAGGATCTTCTCTCACAGAAGGGAGGTCAGGTTCTCCATCCAGACATCAGAACCCTCAACCTTCACGCTTGGTTTCTGAAAGGTTGAGATACAAGGATTGGAATCTCCCGGATGACGTCATGGAGGTGTTGCTTTCAGCTAGAAGGCCAGCAACAAAGACTTTATACCGCTGCCATTGGAACACATTTTGCAGCTGGTCTAGAGAAAAGAATATTGAACCCTTTTCATGCAATACACCAATGGTGTTATCTTTCTTGCTTTACTTAGCAAATTCAGGTCTTCAAATTGGTACTATCAAGGGCTACCTCGCAGCGCTGTCAATCTTTAAGCGTACTGCTGAGGAGCCTTCATATTTCAAATTACCCTTGGTAATCCAATTTCTCAAAGGGTTAACTAATGTTTATCCCCCAAAGCCTGTTCAAGTTCCATTGTGGGATCTAAATCTAGTCTTAAATTTTCTGATGGGTACTCCTTTTGAACCACTCCATTCCTGTTCATTAAGATTTCTCACTCTTAAAACAGTCTTCCTTGTGGCTCTAACATCTGCCAGAAGAGTGAGCGAATTACAAGCTCTATCTTGCAAACCTCCTCATACAATCTTTCATAAAGACAAGGTTGTTTTACAACTGAAGCCTAATTTTCTCCCAAAGGTGGTCTCTGAATTCCACATTACTCAAAAAATAACTTTACCTTTGTTCTATCCTCCTCCCCACCCAGGGAAAGAGGGAGAGAGGTTACATAGGCTGGATCCAAGGCGTGCCCTGAGTTTTTATATTAGCAGACTTGCTAGGATAAGGCAAGCAGACCAACTGTTTGTAGGATATGCAGGACACAAATTAGGATTGCCAATCACGAAACAGACTGTTTCAAGATGGATTATTTTAACCATTCTAGAATGCTACACATTGGCAGGGAAAGAACCCCCTCAACATTTTAGGGCTCATTCAGCCAGGGGTATTGCAGCCTCTTCGGCTCTCCAAAGAGGGGTTCCAATTCGAGACATATATGTGGCTGCCACATGGTCGTCTGCACATACCTTTACAAAATTGTACGGCCTGGATTCCTCCTCTAGCCAGGAGACAAGATTTGGGAAAGCTGTGTTGCATTCTGTACATTCTTAAAGGGAAATATTCAAATTGTACTCCCACCTCCTCTTTACACCACTGCTATGGGAGTCTATCAAAGATAAGGAATACGTCGGAGGACAGAATCCCTTCGAAGAACAAGTTACTTTCTTACCTTTTAACGTTCTTTCGATGGGATGATCCCCCGACGTATTCCTTATCGCCCCTCCCATCCATCCCCGCAGTAAAACTTCCCTTGTAGTTGCAGCTTACGCTCCTTCAAGGTCAAAAACCAATTCATGCAAAGCAAATTTAAGCTTCAAAACGGAACTGAGCAATGGACGCTGCGCGAGTCTGTTTATACGCACGATGACGTCGGCACCAATACGGAGGCTGTCGAGGGACACCGACTTGAGGGACGTCGACGCGCAGCGCCCTCTACTGAAAACAACATCCCATCGAAAGAACGTTACAAGGTAAGAAAGTAAGTTGTTCTTCTCTGAGAAATGTGTTTCGGATTCAGTGGTCCAACTGGATACTCTACGCATTTTCTTCAATTCCCCTCATTCTGAAGGTGATCCCCAAGTGGCAGTCTGCAAACCATTTTTCAGTAATCCTAGTGAATCCCCACTGGCCAGCCAGGACCTGGTTCTCAGACCTGATGAAATTCGCTGTGGAAGTGCTGACGGTTCTCCCAGTCTTTCTGGAGGCTTTATCGCAGTAGAGATGGAAGCGTGAGCTGGTTCCTGAAGAATTAACAATGTGTCAACTGGGGCCTCTCACAGGACAATCATAAAATCATTTAAGTGGCAAGTAAACCGACCACTGGGTCCCTGTATAAGAGCAAGTAGCTGAGATTCTTCCCCTGGTTTATTGACAGAAACCTAAATCTGTTAAAATGCCCCCTGGATGAGGCCCTTTACTTAGCAATCTCTGGGATGCAAGTAGTCTCCTGTAGGACTTGCTTGGCAGCAATAGGCGCCTAAAGAAGTTCATCTGAATCTATTTTCTCTGGTATTCAACATCCTTTTGAGAGTCTTCAGCAATTGTACATTCAATGTGGGACTTGAATCTGGTCTTGTCACGGATCTCTCCTAAGCACTTCGAACCAATTGCATTGACAGAGATTACATTTGTAACATGGATGACAGAGTTGAGGTGACAATCACGTCAACAAGTCGTGTTAGTGAAAGTGAGCCTCTCTAATCATAAAAGCAGTATACCACCTTCCACAGAGATAAGGTTGGGATGCGGATGCACCCTAATTTCTTATGGAACATTAATTGCATATGCTAGGAGATAACTAGGAGATCTCTTTGCCAGTATTTTCCTGAACCTAGGGTTGGAGGCCGAGCTGGTCTTACACTGTATGGATGTCTGCAAAGCATTGCAATATTTCCTGTGCAGATCGAAAAAAGCCAGGAAGGTTGATCATCTGTTTGTTACCTTTGGTGGCTAACAGCTCAGCTCAAAAGTGTCCATAGGACGTTGGAAAGTGGCGTTAATTTCTGAATCTTACTCATTATAACACAAGCCTATCCCAAGGGGACTTATGCACCCGTAGTTAGAGCTAAAGATTCGTTGGACTGCATTTCTAGGGCAACAACATGGTCGTCTTTGACCGCCTTCTGCAAGCACTGCAGTATGACTATCGGCAGCAGGTCAGATGCTAGATTTGCGTAGGCTGTCTTTCAGAACCTGTTTGCATAGGGTTGGTCCTTCCACCCACAGGATTTATGCTTGGTACACTCCCATAAAGTATTGAGGAAAGGGGAGGGGACATAGGAGTAAGAAGAAGGTTCTCAACGTAATGACTTCTGTACTCATAGTCCATAGTTCAATTTTCTCCATGGACCCCTGCCTCCGTCCCCCTTAATAAGATTGCTAATTACAAAGCATGTCTTATGCTTGGGAAATAGGGACTGGCAGGCGTTGCCGGTGAGCAGAGTCTGTGTATGTGGGCCTGTGTGCATGTTGTACAGTAGTTACTATGGTGAGCACCTTTTTTGAAACCATCAATGTCCCTGGTGGGGGTCATACTGCTTCTTAGAGG
The DNA here is from genome assembly GCF_040938575.1 of Ambystoma mexicanum. Taxonomy (NCBI): domain Eukaryota; kingdom Metazoa; phylum Chordata; class Amphibia; order Caudata; family Ambystomatidae; genus Ambystoma; species Ambystoma mexicanum. The sequence goes on from NC_090938.1 coordinate 130,250,145, forward strand.
GGATGGCGAGCTTGTAGAATCACCTCCATCCACCCTCTAGGAGGCACGTCAGGTAGTGGCCAGCAGTATTCCCTCTAAGCTGTGCGCATGTGCGCTTGCCCAGCTTCCTTATGGGTGCCGCCCAGAAGATTTTTAGCAGCGCACACAGACAATTCTCACCTATTCAAAAATATTTAATAAAGCACATGCTACAGCAATTCATTGAAATGTACGTTCTCTTAAATTAAGCAACTAGTCTTGATATTCCGCTAATTTGCATTACACTACTATGCAAGGGTGACCGTACACACCTAAAATCCCTAACAGCAAAATACACACATAAGAGGTTAAATTCTAATATGAAAACCTGGCTCCATGAACAGAAGAATCTAACCAAGATATGCATACACACATTAACCAAATGATGTTCCCTCCCCACCTGCGACTCCTAAGCTTGAGTCTACCACACTTTGACCATATGACTCTAACTTCTGCCCCAGAACACATGAAGATGGTACCGGACAACCTTGACTCCTCCTCATTTGGCTCAGCGAAAGGTGTACCTACATCCACTTCTTTTATGTTTGTTGTAATATGAATGATCTGAATAATATGAATAACATTCACGTGCCAGAATTTCTGTTACTCATTGTGCCTTACTAAAAGTATCACCCACACAATACAATCGAACTAAAAACATTGGATACTGACTGTAAGTAAGCAGGCTTTCTGGATGTGTAACCAATCCCATACGTCCTCTTCTTTGTACATATGTCCAGCAAGTGCTTTGAAGCGGTCCCCTTGCAAGTTAACACATTATAAAACTCAAATATCAATTTGCCCTGTAAGGATTTTGAGACAACAAATGTGATCCTACTTTAGCATTACTAACATTACCCTATAAGTAGACAGCAACATTGCAATATCATTTACTTTGCCTACAAGGGATAATGAGTATGGACTATACCTGGGATTACTCGTCCATAGTATTAGGGCACCGGATATTCAGACAGGAGAATGCTTTTCACACAATCTGCCTAATTTCCAAGTGTTCAGAGTTCCCTTTGACATAGACCGTTACACATTATATGGTAATCCTCTGCTATGCAAAAACAATTTCACTGAGCACTGTGTGATCCTACACAATGATAAATGGGTGGGGTACATCTTGTATGCACTGCAAAAGAATTGCATACGTGCAGAGTCATGACGTTCTTAAAATGCACATAATAGGCTGAGGCATTAAATATGCCTTGCTTGCAATGTATTGTAGGTCTGCAAATATCCCAGTGAGAGTTTACTGCTACAATCTCTCACTTTTTACAGTGCTCTATCAACTAGCATTGGAGGCAAGCACAGGGGCTGGGGAAGGGTATGGGAGGAAGAGCACAGGTCATCACTCGTTGCGGGTGATGAAAAAAGCAGCACATTTCAAAAACCAAGTCAGAAGTTTCGACAGTACACCAAAGGAAATGTGTTGCTTGTTTGCTAAAGTATAGGAAATTCTAGTACCCGTCTAGACAACAGCACCTTCTTTATCTTTTTATGCGCAGCTGCTGAGGTCTTTTCAATATAACCATGTGCTCTGCATAGTCTCTAGCATCTCCCGGCATCTTGTTTAATTCCTAACAAAGAATTACAGAAGCGGGATCCATAGTTACAGACAAAGGGACTCAATCTGTTCTAGCTCTTGAGATTTGATGCCATTAACTTAAAAGGCATATATGTGATTTTCTTACATAGGGATCCATACTAAACCTCAATAAAGCTCTTGTTTAATGTGTCTAGGCTCTTGTGTGGAAGGGTGGGCAAAACTATAGACTACATGACGTTCCTTGTTATTTCACTTTCTATGTCAGGGTTACAAGCAAGGCTCTAATTAGATTTTGCTCCCTACTTGGAGTCAAATGATTTTTCAGGGTGTAAAAAAGTAGTTAGCTTTGCTAATAGGGATACCTTCTGCTTATTAAAAGTGCTTCTTCCCCTTAAAATTCCTGTTTAGTTCAGGAATTAATAGTATTAGAGTTCCTTCCTATGCCACTGCTCTACTGGTCACCAATTTGAAACAATATCAGTGGAGCGTTGTGGGTTGAAGCAACAAAATGTCCATTGTGTCTCGTTTTGTTAGGCACATTTTCATTTTTAGGGAGTACACATGGATGGTGTTTGTCTCTTAGCTGTAAGGCTGGTGTTACCACTACCCAAAGGTCAACCAAATGTGGATAGTAAGCAGAAGCACAGGAATATTTGATCTTCGTATTCTGAGGTGCAGTTATTCTGATGCAATTATCATCCTTACACAAATTATTAGAAGCATGTTCTCCTGGCCCTTGAATTACTTCATTAAAGTGGCACTTGAACTCCTATCGCATGTTTTTTGACACATTGCTTTTAATTGCCATTAATCCATCAGCAAATGTATCATGTCTGAATTTCTTCACAGCAACATCAGTTTATGACGAAAGCTATTTGTGTTTTGTATTACACATGAGTGATTTTCCAGTGGCATGAAACGTTTGCAAGGTACTGTGGCAGATGTTGAAGTCTTGACTGGTTGATGAGTTTTCTGTTTAATCACATATGACATATTCTATTTTAGCCTATGTGTTTGTAAAAGTGTTGTAAGATTTTCAAGAATTGTAGTGGCAGGGAAGAAGAAATTCCTTTCCAAACTCTCTTCTGTAAAGGTAGTTCACTAAATACCACTAAATACACATGCTCACAAAGTGGCTTACCTCATTAGTCAGTTGCACACATGGAAAATAATGTGCGCACAACAGCAAACCAGTTCCGCACATTGAGAAAAATAATTAAAGGGAACATTGGTGGCCAGACCATCCAAAGCCCATGCGGCTCGCCCCTCTGCACAAAGAAGGATGAGGAGTTCTGCCAAATTACCATTGTAGGATAAGATGGGTTTCTATATGATTGACATTTGGTATCTGCATGCTAATTTGATGTATGATATTGATTTGTCGGCAGCTTAACTTTTTCTTCTGTTTGTTTTGATTCGTGTTAAATACCCATTTCCTGCTAAAAGGAAAATTCTGCCTTAAAACCATGTGTGCATATTTTATCATCGTCTTCCCTATAGTGATTTGCCAGTTAGAGTCATGTGACCATAAATATTCTGCACCTAATTGCAATCAACTGCCATATTGATGTCAAAGTGTGACTATCTAGGGTTACCATGACCTTCTGAGACTCTCCAGACAAGACTGTGCATTTGCCATTTCCAAATGGGATATAAATAGCTTGAATAGCTGATTGATACGCGTACTTTCTGCTCCGGTCCCAACAAAATAATAGATCTGTTAACTGTACGCAGCAGTGGAGCCTCGAGAATTCAGGCAATCTCTTCCTGCTGCAGACAGCGAGCTCAACATAAGTCAGAAAGAATATTCTGTTCCCACCCAAGACTGCACAAAACATATCAAACTTCAGGAAACTGCCATCACAGTACATCTGTCCTGACCACCTTATATTCAAACCAGAATCAATACATACATCTCAACCTTTTTTGTTGGCTCTAGGGCGGGTGAAACCTGACGATTTGGTTTTTGAGAGTCCATTGAAATGTCTGGGGGGATTAAGTGTTTGTCAGGTGAGTGGACTGATTTCTCGGCGGGTTTCACGAGCCAAAAGAGTAATGAGTTGAGAGGTCTGGCGATATTCCCACATCATTTGGCAGGCTTTTTAGAGCAAACTTCATTAGTTTCGGGAGTGTATGTATGTACCTGAATGTATGGTCAAAGAAATCTGCATACTGGATCGTAACAACCAATTCAGTAAATTGGTTAGCACAATCAGCAAAGGAGAGGATTTCTCCAGCAGAATTGGCGCTGGCAAAATGAGTGCTGGAGGAAATACCAGCGACATCTGGCAGAATTTGCCCCAGTCCAAATTCCGCCGGCGTAATTAGCACCATTGGGAAAAATGGTAATTATGCCATATTACAAGTTGAAGTACTGCTGAAATAGTGCCAAAAATGGGAGGTAACAACGCCAAAATCACAGTGCATTTACCTCCAACTGAAAGGTGATGACAATAAGGGCACAGGTTCACCCAATCCACTCAGAATGGGTGGTTCATAAGGCCCACACCTTCCCCAAACACACTTTCCAACATTATGCTGCCACTAGGAACTGCAAACCTAGAAATGTAGCACCTCCTGCTCTACATTGAGGTGCAGGAGCAGAGAGGCGGAGGCATCTGCTAACCCTGTACCACCTCAACAGGGAGGCCATGACTGACCCGCTCTCCCTGATCCAGGAAGATATTCAGAGTAGGATCAACATCCAAACTGCCTTTCCACCGCCGCTGAAGCTTTTGTCGGTGCTGCATTTCTGTCTACTGACACCTTCAAGTACAGTGTGGTCTTGCTGCATTTCAATACTCCGCCCACTTTTTCATTTGTGCTTGGGCAGGTGCTGGAAGCACTCCTGCCGCGCACCCCAGCACATCCCCCTGGCCACCCCCCCCAGCACAGATAAATGCCACAAAGGCACGATTCTACTCAGCAGCCCACCTGCCAAACTTTATTACAGCTCTGGATTGCATCCATTTGGCATTGGTGGTCCCTCAGGCAGCAGAAGAGGTTTACTGGAAACGGAAAGCCGTACCATTCAATGAATGTACAGGTAACCTGCGATGCTGACCTCACCATCACACACTTTCCTGGTTCCACCCATGATGCCATGGTCCTGCGGAACAGCACACTGCCTGCGTACATGAAGAGCCACTTAGGGAAACGGGCATGGCTACTGGGTGAGTATATGTGCCGTCAAACTGTTGCATCACAAGTTAAATGCCACGTGAAGGGGGGAATTACAACAACTCATCAATGTTGCCCTGTCAAGGATCTGGGCATGCATGTCCCACCCCCTCACCCCACACATTACATCTCCCAACCCAAAGGACTAGGCCCTGCTGAACTATGCAGTAGCATGTCAGCAACGGATATTGCACAAGCAAACAACTGATTCACAAAGAGAGGACCACAGGGACCACAATGCATAGGGACCACATTCCTACGCAGCTAATAGCACAGTTCACCACTGCACAATCTTAATGCAGCACTGCCAGACAGTGATAGCATGTAATCTGCAAACCATGTATGTAATTCCATAACCGCAGGAATGCAGAATCAAACATGCAAGACAACTACCAACCACCCATCAGGGCTCAGACATGACAGCACTGCACAGAGCCACCAATGACAACATGGACATTGCTAATCATCACATCACAGGCGATGATTGCAACAACAGGAGCTTGTGAGATGTGTGCACAGGGTATCTCAAAATGACAATATTACTCCCCAGTAAATGATACATCTCCAAATGTAAGGGGTGCACAACCATGTTGACCAAAAATGCACTATTACTGCATCAAGAGAGTGTCCATCAACATGCCATGAAAAACATGCCCATCCTCATTTCACTGTCACTGACACTTGTGACCTTTGCCCTTACAGGTGACTTCTCCCAGCTCCATCAAACCCCAATACCCATGGCCTCCCACCTCCCTCAAACGCCCATGTCCTCCCACCTCCCTCAAACCCCAACACCCATGCCCTCCCGCCTCTTTATTGCCCAGAGTAATATTCTAATCAGAAATAGTGTCATTTCTGTGCCCTCATGGCAGGCTGTTACAACTGTGAACTGACCACATTACTCAGTTAGCGGCAAAGTGGCCACCCAGCCAATGTGCCCTCCAGGGGGTTACTGAGGAGAATGACTCTGAGTCCTGGCCGCAAATGTGCTGGAGGATCAGGAGCATGGTAGTGTGCATGGATTCTGCAAGTGCAGATATACTCTCAGTGAGCACCCTTAGCCTCTGGCCCACAAGAGTAATGGCAGCACTTGTCACTGATAAGTGCTGGCACTGCTCGTCTATGGACCTGGCAATCCTGAAGGATGATCCCTGGACAATCACGCATTGCCTGCAGATAATGCAACTGCCTTTCTGCAATGTGTTCTATCCGTACTTGGTGCTTTTCAATTGTGTCCAGTCTCCTCCAGATGGCACTAAGCGAATGCTGTGGGACACACTCAGGGCTATAGACCGGACTGCTGCTGAACCATGGGGACCTGAACCTCCTATTACCTACATCTACTGGTCCAATGCCATCAGCATCGCTCCCTGTGTCTGTGTCACACTGATGATGGCATTGGATCAGTGACTCAGGTGTGGAGGAGAAGTCGGGGGCGGATGGGTGGGTGTATGTGTTGACACATGGGTGGCAGTGGTGGCCTGTGGCTTCTCAACTATCTCCACAGTGGCCGGCTATGAGTTGGTTGCTGCTGGTGGGCATGCAGGAACTGCAGCTGTGTTGGCTGTACTGCGTCAGGTTGTGTGCCAGCAGTGGCATGTGAACTGCTGGTAGAGGGGCCATTTACCACTCGTGTGGGAAGGGTTGCAGCGAAGGGTCTGCTTGGCACACCTTCCATGCTGCTGCTGTGCCCTGTGACAGGTGTGTCACTTCTGCTAATCTTCCTGTTCTTGACATGGCTGAGCTGCGCTGGGGTGGAGGTGCTTGCTGCAGTAGTCGAGCTCTGGGATATGGTGGCCCTGCATCTTCTCCATAAGTCAACTGTGAACGTTGAAATTGTCTGAAATACTTTGCTTGTGTTTTTGGGGTAAATACCCTCTTTTTTCAGGCATCTGATTATATGGACATGGTGCAAAGTAATGCTCAAGTCAGCATTTGCCCATAAAACAGTGTGCATCTGACAGATGCACCAGAAACATGTCCAGCTCATCAGATGCGCCATTAAATGCCCACTTATTATGCCTCTTTTGCACAACAATTTGCACACTCTTGCCCACTGGGCATTTTTGTGTGTTTTCTTTGTGAATTTGCCACCTCCAATGCGATGCGCAATGATGTAGGTGCATCTTTGCACCTTTGCACATCTCAATGAGATGCACCTGTTTTTGAAGAACTGGCCCTATATTGCTGCTGTTTGCCGTTGTCATATGCCGAATGGGAGGGACAAACTGGAATTGGGGGAATAGCGGACAGCAGGGATATTTACAGAGAACTATCAGAACTGTCAACTCAGGAACAACAATAAAAAGTAGATAGTGGCATAAATGTCCAGGATGCTGTACAGTCTCACCTTGTTGCAGGTTTTCCAGGTGTTCCTGAACCCTCTATATACTTCAGTCTCAGTCCTAGATTATAGATTATCTGCACCCTTCTCCTTCTATGATTTTCATTGATAATTTGAGAGGTCCCAAACCATGCTGGCCAATCATCCTCAGCGTCTGGCTTCCTGGATATGTCTTCTGGTCTGCTCCACAAGCTGGTAAAACAACTGCTTATCGCTGATGGAAAGTAGCCATTGTAAGGGATCAAGAGCAAAACTCAGACACAGAGGCATGTTAGGTGCTTGCTATAGACTTTTATTTATCCAAATAATAAGAGGTTTTGGTGAAATGCTATCTATTCCTAATCCTAAAAGGGTATCCCTGCCTTAACCAAACTAAGGATCGTCTGTGTCAGGATGTTACACAAAAGTTTGTCCTGTGTCCAAAAACCCTAAACTGACCCTTACACCCTAAACGTAATATAATGTGTACAAGGGGATTTCTGTAGACTATAGACTTGTAGGCCGAGTATGATAGTTAATTTCACATCCTTACTGTTCATGGCCTGTAAGAATGTCATTGTATTTTCTCTTATTCCCTCCCTTGCCTTGAAATGCTTTGAAACACATTGTGTATAGGCACTATATAAATAAACTATCATATCATATCATAGCTTTCTTTCAGATTTCCAAAATATAAAGGTTTATGGTGCAGAAAAGAAAATAATGAAGTTCCACTAGAGAAAGAGGTTCTCCCTTCCCCTATGTTCCCTTCTGGTCTTTCACTGTCTATCCAGCACCTCTGGATAAAGATCAACAATGTTCCACTGCTCAAAGAAACGGAGGGGAGGGCAGAGGGCTCCCACCTGCGTTTCGCTTTTCTTCCAATATTTAAATTTTCGGTTTAAAAGGGGCAACCTCTCCCTTGAGTTTCTCCACCTTTTTTTACTTCCACAGTTTGTAAGAAAACTACTTTTTTACTAGGTTCTTTCGACTTCACTTAGCACAGTTCAAGTTTTACTGCCACTATTTCACTTCATTGTTACTTCCACAGCTTATAAGGAAAATACTTCTTTCCCTTGATACATTTCATTCACTTAACACAGATGAAGTTTGTCCTGGGGGAATGAATCTTCCCTTAAGCTTCCTTACAATTCCCTTAAATGTTCAGTTTCTCACACTTTGTACTTCCACTTGCCTCTTTATCTCCGTGGTGGACCCTCCTGCCAGGGTAATTGTGTCTTTCTCACTGATCATTAAAAGGGGGACGATTCTTCCCTTTTATATCTGTTTGTCACTGTTTCACAGTTTCGGGTTTACTTCCATTCTCATTCCTGGTTTACTCTCCTGCCAGAATGTCACGTTACTGTTTCACAAATTCAAGTTCACTTCTCTTTTTCCACTGCTGGTTTACTCTCCTGCCAGGATGTCACACTACAGTTTCACAAATTCAAATCCACTTCTCCTTACACTCCTGGTTTTTCTCTCCAGCCAGGATGTCACAATACTGTTTCACAAATTCAAGTTAACTTCTCTTTCCACTCCTGCTTTACTCTTCAACCAGGATGTCACACTACTGTTTTGCTTTATCTTCCTGTATGTTTGTGAGTCCCAGACTCAATGTTTGCCTGGTTCACTAACCTGCCAGTGAGTTTCCGTTCTCCAGTCATTCTCTCTTTCATCCATGTAATAATGGTTTACCAACATTGGGTCACGAACACTTTCTCTGTAAAGTTCATATTCGTTTCAACTCTTATTTTCAAATATTTGGTCACTGACCCTTTCTCAGCAAGGTTTGCAAAAAGTCAGATAGCTTCTGCCTTTCCCTGGCCACGTAAGAGAAGCTTCCCTCCAGAAAATCAGTGACGATATTGCTAGACTTGTCACACGGTCAGGACCTTCTACTTCTCGCCACAGATCTTTACTTGGGGTCTTGGCACTCTTCCTCCTCTTCATGTCTCCACCAGTTTTTTTTTCTTTTTTTTAGTTTTTTTTAATGACAGTCCTCTCCCCAACATGTTTGTCCTCCCGCCTCTAGTCGCTGCCCTGGTCCAACTGGTTTCACCACAATCTTTCAAGTCTGTTTATACCTCCTCCTCCTGCTGATTCTTGTTTATTACCTATTCCTGATGTTCCTCTCCACAAGTCTCCCCTTTATTTCCAACATCCTCCCTCAATGTTCTTATCCACTAATCTTCAACTCTTCTACAACTTCCTTCTCTCCTTATGGCCTCCAACCTACTTTAAACTCTCCTTCAACTACCTTCTCCACTCTGATCTCCAACATCCTCCAAACTCTCCTTTTACCACCATTTCCTCCTCTAGTCTCCAACCTTCTCCAAACTCTTCTTCTACCTACTTCTTCCCTCCTTAAAAAGCTCCCCGCACCTTTTCTACGTCTTTGGTATCTAGCCTCGTCAAACAACTCTGTGCACTTGTCTTGCACAATCTTCCAACTCTCTCCAACTAACTGCTTAAGCCAACTTTTCCAAACACACACACTAACAGACTGGAAGCCTGACCTTTTATAGTGTGGTGAACACACTCCATAGGCTACTCTCTGGTTGAGGGCATGCACCTTTGTGTTCAAACTAATGTTGCTCTGTGATTGCTTTGTCTGTTGAATTCATCTGGACATAATTGGGGAAGAACCGCTGGACTGTGCATTTATCAGGCAGAGTTCCCATCTTGGTTTTTACTTTTCCCTTTTGGTTTGTGCTGAGGGTTGTGTGCAGAGAGTGCTGCACTCTATTTTCTTTATATTATTTACTGATTGGGGGTGGGGGGCTTTTAAATGTTGAAAAGTGGTGGTGGTGGGGGGCTTTTAAATGTTGAAAAGTGGGATAAAATATCCATGGGGGTTTTAATCATGATTTTTAATAATGTTTTATTGAAGTGTTGTCCAGTGTAATTTATTATTCAAGTATTTTATGTATGATGATGTTATAAATGGTCTTCTTTTATTGTGCTAAAAGTTTATAATTAACTATTGCTTATTAAATCATAAAAGAATTAATATATATATTCTTTAATGTGTTGTTTGATCAGTACTTCTATCCTATTAAAGGGCTGGCAGCTTTGAATTATGTGGCAAGAATAACAAAAACATTTTTAGATAAAAAATGTTGAATTACGGCTGATTTTAATGAAGTTGGTATTATTAGGGGGATAGGGTGAGACTTTAAAACTTACAATGTTAGGAGTTAGTTCTTTACATATGTTTTTCTTTTTCCTTGACATCACTGGAATGAATCATTTTATCTTCTTGTTTCATCACCTGTACAGCTTGACAAGGAAAAAACAATATATCATTTATGTATTGTAAAATGTTAAAATATCCCTGATGCTGGGTGTGAATGCTTCATTCCAGGAGCTTTGGATATGGCTACTTAGAGCATCATGTTGTCACTGAGGTGTAGAGAGGGTCTGTTTGGAGGTCCAATGTGATGGTCCCACTGCCCAGGGTCCATCATGCCCTAGGCAAACATCACCAGGCAGGCCGTTTTGTCACTCAGTGTACCAGGGAACTACACGCTGCAGTGGAGAGGCATATTACAATGCCTTGATATCCGGAGTGCTTATCTCCCCCTTCACATAACTTTAACATGTTTAATCCAATTCTGGAGGTTTATTTATTTCAGATTGAGGGTAACAAAGTGTATTGAGTCACCTTAACACAACTGGTAGGATGGGCATTACCCTTCTCTGGAAAAATTAAAAAATAACTCGAACCACATCATTTTGGTTTAGGAAATATTACATTTTAATGACATCAGAAACCTAAAGCCAACATTATAGAGATGTATCCATTCTAGTAAACAGCCTAGTAAATTCCTCCTATTTTGCACTGACCGTTATACCAAGATATCAGATCATTTACAAAGAAAGAGTAAGGGGCAGCTCTTCCAATGGGGCAATGTTTTGGGAAAGGATACAGTATCACTTCCCCTCCCAAGGAATGTACAATTGCAATATCAATCCCAAATGCCTCAATTGGATTCTGCATAGCAGGGAAATTGAACACAAGTGTAACAAAATATTCATTGCATACAATGATATTGCATGCATTTTTCATGCAATGCTAAATCCCAATGTAGAAAATGTTATTCCCATCAAGCAAGCCAAGGGTTCCATAATTAAGGCAAAACATAGCAGCGATAAAGGTAAATCTCCAGCACATGCCCCTACGAACCAGCTACCTAGAAGAGTGCAGAGTGTTTGGTGTAAGGTGTTGGACTTTGTCAGCCAGACGCGGAGTGCAAAGTCTTTTTACCTTTTCTACTACCTTTTAACCTTGAGGGGCGGTCCCTGCATATAAATACTGGAATTGGGCGTGGAGCGAGCGAAGTGCAGAGTGTTTGGTGTTCGTCGGCTTGAGGTTTGCCGTTTGCTGCTTTACGCCGGCCATACGCCTCCCTGACATCACCCCGAACAGCTCGGTAGGCTCATATAAGTCTGATCGCACTAAGCCAGCGGTTGAGCTGTAGATTGTGAATATCCCGTTCCCCGTTCCTTCCTTCGCGTTAAGAGAAACTAGATATATTATGATCCCCAGTGACAATTGCAGCAATGCAGAACTACTTTTGCAAGTTTCCCTCGACTAACCAGACAGTGCCATTCCCAGGTGAGAAGTGCAGAACTGAGGAGGTGGCTGCTGTTCCTTGGAGTACTTGGAAGATTTTGACTAGCATTTATATTTTATACGAGATCTGGGCAAATATTGTATTACGAAAAAGGTGGGATACCATAATTTACCAGCCTTATCTGATTGACTTACAATACTTTACCATGCCGGTGAAAAGCCGATATTCATGGAGAGAAAATAAATCTGCTAAAAACATGACAGAAGCCTCAACTCTAAAAAAGCAATAAAGCCATACAGACTAAACGGGAGGGGAATTGTTACAGCACAGGTTCATAAAGATCTGACAAAAATCACAAAATATTTTGGCCCTCAGGAAGAAATTCAAGGGAAACCTTTGCAAAGTATGAGTGAAGAGGCTACACCCGGAATCATCACTTATTGATAATGAACAATCCCTTTTGAAACTTTGCCTGTCGCTGGCGGCCGGTAATAAAAAGATAATACAAAATCAAGAGCAGACTCCAATTAAAGCAACTAGTGTAAGAGAGATACATGAGCCTGACCAGCAAAGATTATCCATCTCCCCATGTTGAACAGGGTTGCTGGATGAAATGGATACCGTGACGCAGGAAACCCCTACCTTGCAAGATAGATCAGAAATCACAGTAGTGTCGGATACCCTTGACGCTCAATAGTAGAAAGTGAAGCAACACAATTCACACTAAAAATTCTCTTGAAGCAAGGAAATTTCTTGGTGAACAAAGTAGCTAAACATTCTGCAATACTGAAGCTGATCATACAAGGTTTAGAATGAATAAAAACAGATACTGTCCTGAGCAAAGTATCAATGCCTCCGACCATGATCACAGAGAAGGTAAATAAGGAGACTGGTGCTACCCTTACGGATCCTGAATTAGAAGGAGGGCCATTGGAATCAACCATGGTATAACAACATATAGAAGCTGAAGCTTTTCCTAGACTATCACGAAAAGAGAGAAGAAGAGCTAAAAAGAGACAATAGCATTGTAACTGAGAACAACTCTAAAGTCGAATAGGAAATAATTAATTTAGATGCGCAGAAAAGTAAGGCTCCCACGAAAAGAGCAAAGAAAAAAAGCAAGAAGGAGAGCCAGAAGAAATACCCGAAAAGCTGGAAATTTAACATCATGGTTGCTTACAAAGAGACAGAATGAAAAAATTAGATCATTTCAGCCAGGTGAAGTCACGACTCAATGGAAGATAGTACTGATGATTGTGAATTCATAGAATCAATGGATGATCTTGAACTTGTAAAGGAGACTATGGTAAGGGGGGAAGAAGAGGTAACAAAGGTGAGAGTTCATTGGTAACATCACGAGAGGATCTCAAACAACAGAAAACCCCAAATCATCATACATGTCTCACTTCAACTCACCTATTTAATGATCAGAAAGCTTCCATAAATAGATTGACTTTACTAAAATTATTTGATCATGTGCCTACATTGCGCATGTTGAAAAGTAGCGATTTCGAGTTCATAGAACCCTTAAAAAATCTGGATATCATTTGTACGAAAATACATTGTAAAGATAAGGAAGTGGCGGAATTAATTAGATTACACACCTCCTCATTATTAAAATGGGAATATGATTTGGACCAGCATGGAAAATCGATGAATATTGATAAAACAAAAAAGGAGAAGCTGATAACAAAAGAAAAGAAGGGGCCTTTGATATGTAAAGAGATACAAAATAAAGGGGTGAAATCCCATTGGGAGTGGCTATTATCGTTCCTCCTGAAGCCCACAGACAATCCCTAAGATGAAATACTAGTTATCTCTACATGGAACTCTTGGTGATATATGTATTTAACCACTAAAACGGGCTCTTTTTCCATGTTACAATCTGCAGAAATTATATTGATACAGAAAATTTGGCTCATGTGTGAAATCATGTTTGATGGATACCAGAGTTTTTGGAGGAGTGCCAGAAAGGGAATTAAGGGGTGCCAGTACGCTAGCCTTCTTACTCTGATATCCAATGACATTGAAGCTACTTAGATTAAAATAGAAGATCAATCCCCCTATATATTGATGGTGAATGCAGAGATATCTTCCTTCCTAAATCTGCTGATTGTAAACATATATGACCCTGCAAATAAAGGCATGACCCAAGAAATTCAAGATAATATTCTAGAGGCAATAGTAACGATGGGGGTGATAGAAAGTAGAACTGAGATAATCTTAGTTGGAGACGTGAATGCTAAGAGCTGTGATTATATGATAACAGATAAGGGAACATTTAGCCAAAACCAAAGGGAGGATAAATGAGAGATACAGAAAGGCAGGACAAAAAAATGGGTACATTTCCTGGACATGCTTAAATTAAGAATATGCAATGGTAAGGTGAAAGAAGATGTTCCTCCAATAAATACATGGAGAAGTAATGGGAAAGCGTCCATATTAGACTATATATGCACGTCTGAGAATATATTTCCCAAAGTAATCAAGATGAATTTAAAATTCTCTAAACGCAGTGATCCTGGTATTCTCTCGATTAAACTAAAATTATAGAGAAGAGGAAATGTGGAGAGGAGAGTAATGGGGGAGTTAGCAATAAATAATGGAAAGTCCAGGTTGGGCTGGTCCTCGAAGAGTTTAGAAGCCATAACGAAATGTATCTCGCATCTGGATATGGGACTGATTCCTTGAGATTCTCCAGAAGCCCTAATGACATGGATTGGCTCTACCACTAATAGTTTCTTAAGTAGAAAAAAGCCATTTTGTGTAATTGGTAAGAAAAAAACCTACAAATGTATATGAAAATGAGATTAAAGAAAAGAAATGATCACTTCATCAATCCCTTAGGAAAATAGAGACACAGGAAGTGAACGAAGAAATTAAGAGCTCAGTAAAGAAAAAGGAAAAGTCTAAGGGCCATGGGCCTCATCACGAGTTGGGCGGTAGCCCTTGAATGTGGTGTAACAGGGTTTCTGCCGCATTTAAATGTCCGTCCAATCATCATTATGGTGTGTTTACCCCCAGCTCAGAGCTGGGGGTAAACACGCCAGAAAAAATGCAGATTTTCGGGCAATTACAGCGCGGTAATACTGCCTGCAGTAATTGCGCCAAAAATTCCCCATTGGGTCCAGTGGACCCAATGGGGAATAACGTTTACCGCCCAACCTGTGATCTCGTGGTAATACCGCTGGACAGGTGGGCGGAAACGCAATGTAAATTTGGGTGGTATCCCAGTAAGGATACCACCCAACTCGTGATGAGGCCCTAAATATAGAAACTGGGTATCCCTAAAAGTGGGTGCTTGGCAACAAATATATGTGGCCATGAGGGAGAATGATGTAAAACACCTATGGAAGTTTTTTATAAGAGAGAAGGGCAATGCAAGGATGCTATGGTGAATATTATATCACCCAATACCTGGGAAAAATATATATGGGATACATTTAAATCTAGCCAAGCTCCTAAAATGCTACAAAAGCGGAAGCTGGAAATTAAGATCTCATATGAAGATATTCTTTGGCTTATTAAAAAGTTTTAAAAAATCAAGAGCTCCAGGCCTGAATAGAGTATGTAACTTGGTAATAATAGGAAACCACGAAAAATGGGCAGAGATTTTAAAATCCCTATTTATTTATTTATTGATAATATATGTATATAACAGTTTAGTTTTACATATTTTGCGTCCAAACATCACATAAAATCACATTACTAAAATCTATACATCTCTTAGGTGTATCTTTTTAAAATACATATGACAAATTCTATATGCGATTAATAATATAAAATGTCCTGAGACAGTTCTTTTAAAATTACTAAAATCATCACATAAAATTTCATTAAGTAGAACATCAGATTTACGTCATGACCTTCCATTAGCTTCACCCATATGTTATTCATATTGCACATGAACATTGAGTTATCGTATTTCATTAAAAATTGGATACGTATTGTTTGTAAACTTTCACACTCACATATAATATGGTATGCTGAATCGATAACGTTAACACCACAAAAACGGCAGAATCTAAGATTGCGCGGTATTCCCAGTCGCGCCCCAAGGATTTCTAAAACCTCACATGAATTGAATTTAAACAACAAATACCATCGAATAGTGGAGCAATTAGGGTAGGATATCTGGTATTTTGGTTTGACCATCCTCATTCTGATAGATTCTATGAAAATTCCACTGTTCGACTTAGTTGCCAGATTTACTATTTTTTGTTCTCTGTCTATTTCACAGATCAGTTTTTTCAATTTATTTTTTATCTGTGCTACAGAATATAGCAACCAACAGTGAGTCTCATTTTTAATCAGTTTAAGGTAGTTTAGTCTCCATCTATCTATTGTTATGAAATCCATTTTACGATCTAGTCCCTTATATTGCTCCATCATTCGTACCATGAAGGTATCATTTGTAAGTCTTGTGAGTTTCACATACAAAATCGCTGAGGACAGTTGTATTTTGCTTCTTATACTCAGTATATCACATTCAAGTAACATGTATTCGTATGGCAATGTTTTCGGCATTCGCAGTAATATTCTTAACATCTTGGCTTCAAATTTATCAATGTTATTGCCATATTTACTGCTCCAGATTTCAGCACTATAAGTCAGACATGAAACAATTTTAGCTGAATATAGTTTCATGACTGTTGCAATAGAATAAGTACCCTGGTTACCTATAAATTTGCTCAATGCCATAATTGCATACACAGGCAGCTTTCGATTTTTCCAAGAATATTCTACTGCGTTTACTAGGATGGCTATATTGTGAGCTGTGGAGGACCCACATCTGAATCCAGATTGGTATCCACTGGTTTAATTCTTCTAATAAGACTTTACCAAAGATTTTACCAGGAATGTCTAGGATCGCTAGCATCCTGTAATTACTAGGTTCTTTACGATCACCTTTTTTGTGTATAGTAAGTATAATGCTTTTCTTCCATGAATTGGGGATCATCCCATGTACTCCTATCCATTGATAAACAATGTATAGGACCTTTGCCCATTTTTCAGGTGATTTCTGTAGTAAAGCATTACAGGTGTTATCTGGGCCGGCTGCTCTGGATTTGGGTAATTTGTTAATTATTTTAGTTAGCGATTCGACAGTAAAGTTGCCTTTCCATTAAGTTTTTACAGATTTATAGTCAGTTTCATCTTGTGCTAGTCTACCAATTGTATTAGTGACATAAGTGAACCACTTGTTTTCAGATACACAATTAATCGGGATTCTCCTATCTTTTTTCTCATTAATGATATCCCACATCATTTTACTGTTCTTTAGGTTAGCTGCATCAGCAAGCGAGCGCCACGTCTCATCTTTTTTTTCTTTGTAATGGAATTTCAGCCATCTTCTGTATTCAGTCTTAAGGCAACGTATCTTGTTTGTTGCTTGTTCGTCTTTCTCTTCAATACATCTCCGTATGTCTTTTCGTAAGTTTTTCCTTTTTAGTTGGATTATTTTATCAAATTTCGTCTTATGGTCTAGGTTCCATCTTTCATTATTTGTCTTATATGTTCTTTTGTCACCAATGGCTGCTTTGACCGTTTCTGTTAATTGATCAAACATATTTAATATGTTTTTGTTGTTATTTTGATGTACTTCACTTGTACCAGCTATTTCAACAAATAGGTCTAACAGGGGTTCAGCTATTTCATTACCCTTCTCGATATTTTTGGGGTTCCATTTTATTCTGTTGCCTGCTGTATTTAGGCCAATCTGCCCGTTATGTTGATATTTTTCACTCTGTGGTGTTTTACTAGTTAATAAGAGGTACAATGGGAGATGGTCTCCGGGCATGTTACCATTTAGTACAGTCAGTGCAAATTTGTTTAACAACTTTATCCAATCTTTTGCATTTTTATCGAAGTTCTGGGTAATGGGTTCTGACCTCATTTCTTCCATGTCTACCTCATTTTTATAGTTAATTTTTACATTAAGATCACCTACAATGATCAACGGTAGGGTGTTACCTACTTCAGAGAGGATTTTGGAGAGTGTAGCAATGTTTTCCTTGCTATGTTTGGCTTCAGGAGGATTATAAATATTTATAAGGACAAAGGTATCAATTACAAGTGTCTTACATGATACCAATAATGCTAATACCATCTTAGTGGAATCAGGGTGCTTAACGCCTTCCCATGGTTGCTTGATAGAGATTAAGAGCCCACCTTTAGGTCTGCCTCGCATCCCTTGGGTGGCGGGTCTTACATAGTTGTGCGGCCATCTATTTCGCAATCAGAAGTCAGCCATGTCTCTTGAAGGGCTATGATTCTAAACATTTTTATATTCTCTAGCAATCCTTCATCGCTATTATAGTGAGAATTTCCCCGGGGTGTTCCAGGACATGATGATGTCAGGAGCATCAGGAACTTTTATCAAAGTGAGCTTTGAACGCTGTAGGGAGCCACTGCCAGTATCCATCGATAGTCTCTTGACGAGTGGGTTTGTCTGGTTTGTCATTTTTATTTATTTCCTTCAGATTAGATTGATCTTTAGTTTTAAATTGTTCTCTCATATTTATGCCTGATCTTTTCTCTGTATTATTTTTATATTTTACTTTCGGTATATATATCTCATTGCATGTAGATCCGATAAGTTCAAGTTGGCGTTTGTGGCTAAATATGTAGTCATGGATTATGTCATCCCGACACCATAAGTTGGTTATGAATTTAGTAGCACTTACTACTTGATCAACAACTTTAAAGTCTTCAGAGACTATCATCCTTAAGGGTACTATTGATGCACATATTTTTAGCACATGCTTACGATTTAGAACTAACTTCTTATTTATGTCTATTTTTTCTATTTGCAGTGCCTTAATAGTATCTCTCTCATTAGGGATTTCTGTGTTGATGGTTTCGCCCTCATTTGGATGTTTTGCTTTTACTTGATTGCATGATATTTCATTTTGTTTCTTATTTTCCTCTTCATTGGTTACACCTTCATAGAGTGTTCACACATCTTCAATGATTTCATCAACATGATTCACTCTTTTTTTATTCTTTTTAGCTTGTGTCTTTTTCAGCTTCTTAGCTTTTCGGTTTTTAGACTATTTCCTTTTTTACTAAGTGGTTCATGTATATCAACATCATGTATGCCAACATAGTTGGCTTCTTTATACATTGATATACTTTTAGAATCTCTACTTTTCACTTGCTGTTAATATTCTGTCTCAATGGGGCCAATTTTTTTCAATTCGGTCAGTCTATTACTGTCAACTATACACCCATTTTTTTGGTGTTTTTTCTTTGTTCGTCGTGTACATGACTGCTTGGCTGACTTTCTTTTTTCTGTTGGACATTTTCTGCTTTTTTTTGGGTTTGCATTTACCATTTGTTTCTATATTCAAATCTTTGTTGTTATTTTCTGTTATATTGTATTCAATGTTAGTATTCACTGGATTGCTTCCTATCTTCTGACTTTGCTCATTTTGAGTTGATGCTTATCTTGCTCTATGTGCATTTTCATGTCTGTGTTCGTGCTACTATCACACAATTTTAGGTTATTTCTTTTACTGAGATCATACAGTAATAGCGAATGAATAGCTAGTTTGCTGTCTATTGCTTCACATTTTTCAACCAAGGAGACTAACGCGTTTTCTAAGGCCTGAAATAATTCTTCTGTGTTCATGCTTACAAAGCTAGTGTCTTGTGAGATATCATGTGTATGGGTACTAACTTTGTTAGCTGTGATAGGGATTATCGGGTCAATTTTTGCATTATTGTCAATAGCCAGATGTACTTTCCCTATAACAATCAAACCAGATGTTGGGTCAATTTCAAACCTTTCACCAGGATTAAGTGGTTCATATTTATCAATGGCTACTACATGTGGTCCTGTAATAGCCTCCCCAATGGCGTGTTCAGACAACATTTCTTCTTGGCTAGTTGATAGCTTACTAATTCTAGTTTGTTCCTTTTGAGAATCATTACTATAACTATTTCTCAGAGGTGTTAGAATTTGCGGCTTGGTCATGTGGCGGTCTATTTCTTCACTGCCGCTTATACATGCTGATTCAGGTATGGGGGGCATCAGCATTTGTGAAAATAATTTACTATTTATACACGGAAATGCCTCTACCAGATCTTCCATAATTTCAGTCACAGAATTATCAACATAATTTTCAGTCATTCTATATTTGGGAGGGATTAGTGATGAAGAATGCATATTTTCAACCTGATCAAAAAAGGAAGTCATTTTGGCTAGCTTACCTTCGGTTAGTAAGCCGGGCTGTGTGATGGTCTTTCTTTTACATGCCCGGCTAATTTTTACAGGTTCCTGCTGCTTAGCTGACTTAATTTTATCTCCATAGTTATCATGCACTAACTGGGACGATTTAGATGACCTTAAATCCCTATTTGATAGCATGATAAAGCTCTGACAAATCCCTAAATCCTGGACTCTATCATACATGATCCCTATCCATAAGCATGGCAGAAAAGATTGCCTGAATAATTACCGTTTACTATCCTTATTGGATGGCTCAGGTAAAATATTTGCAGGTTGGCTACTGCATGAAATAGAAAAATGGATAAGGGAAAAAAGTATATTAAGTACATTCCAGATAGGATTTCAAAAGGGTTTATCCTGTTGCCATGGTATACTGATTATGAACACCTTAATCCATCAGGCCAGCCTTAAAGAAAATCCCCCCTTACATATTTTGTTTGTAGACTTTGCCAGTGCGTTTGATATGATTTATCGGGATAAGTTGTGGGACAAATTGAGAAAGATGAATTTGCCGGATAATCTTCTCTACGCCTGTCAATTGTTACATCAAGGTACAAGGGCACAAGTGTGGCTCGGAGGCTCAGGCGATATGTCTGCCCCCATAGAAATTGGAAGGGGAGTGAAACAAGGTTGCTTGTTAGCCCCTATTGTGTACAATTTATATAATGCAAACTTCGATTTGTACATCATTAGCAAGGACTCCTGGTCGCCCGGAATGGGAAAAGAGAGACTCGCTTATTTAGCAAATGCAGATGACCTTGCTATTTATGATAATACGTTGGTTGCATGAAAAAAAAGTGCAGGAAAACTTATGGCGTATGCTAAAATCAATGCTCTACGTATAAACATTGTAAAAACTAAGATGAGCTTTGGGTCTATAACTAAGATTAAAAAAGGGGATTGCGATTAATGAGGAATAGATTGCAAGAGTTGAGGAATACAGATATTTGGGCTATGAGATAGTAACAAAAAGAAAAGAGGCGGTTATGTTGGCACACCGCAGAACAAAGGCAATATCTCTTATAAGTGTGCTGAAGACCTTTGTGACAAATAACCTGGGCTATAATCTGATTGGACTGGTTACCCTGTACTGCCAAAAGCTATTTTCAGAATTTAGATAAATCGGCAGATGGATTGGAAGTGTTGATATGCCGTAAACTGTTGAGCCTATCCATGTCAACACCAAGACAAGCCATCTGCATGGAGCTGGGATCAACCTCACCTAGCACCTTAATTAAATTAAAAAGAGGAATGATGTATTTAGAGATAATGACATTTAAAGAATTGGACTGGATTGCGGTTTGGTCAGATGGTCTGGGGGCGCTAAGGGCTGAATTGAAGAAGAACGCCTTAAATTGGGACTGGGTATGTAACCATGACCATGTGAATACATTAAAATCCCTTGACGATTATGTGAAAGTGTGCTACACGTATATATATATATATATATATATATATATATACCTTTTTCCGGATCCTAAATTTCGTAGACTCTTTATGCAGATAAGATTCAATAAATTGCCGGTTTTAGA
The DNA here is from genome assembly GCF_040938575.1 of Ambystoma mexicanum. NCBI lineage: Eukaryota > Metazoa > Chordata > Amphibia > Caudata > Ambystomatidae > Ambystoma > Ambystoma mexicanum. Next base: position 130,271,566 of record NC_090938.1, read on the forward strand.
GATATCAGGAAAATGGCACCATATATCTAGAGAGAAGAGAATATGCAGTTTGTGTAAAGATTATATGGAAATTGAATCTCTAAGGCATGTGTTACCTAGATGTCCTCGAATGCAGAACCATTACCAGCACTACTATAGGTATTTCGCTGAGGGCCTCCAAGAAATAATGGGAGAAATCTTTGGTTAAATGGAATAAGTGGACTTAGTCTAGGGAGAGCTATAGCATTTATCCACGTATCGTTGGCTTTTGAGAAAGAAATACTGGCAAAGCAAATGAAATAGTAAATCATTATATGGAGGATTGTTAGGGTAGGGATAAGACATAGTGATTTATAATGTGACATAGAGTAATGTTCATAATAAGGATGTATTATATATTAATATGTATTTTTTGTTTTTAAATTAGTAATTGCAAAAGCTTATGAAATATGTAATGTATGTATGAACTAATAGGTATGTAAAAGTTTTTATATAATGTTTATATATGTGAAAAGTTCAAGGAACTAAAACACATTAAAAAATAATATAAAAAAGAGGAGATAGTATCATTTGTCCTAAGCCTGGAAAATGTTATAAAGCAATTTGATTCATTTTTATAAAACTATCAACCACTCAAAAACTCTGTTGTATTGTATAACCACTATTGTATTGATTACACTGTGCAAAATACAACTAAAATCACCAGCTCTTAATACATGGTGATTTATGTATTTACATAAAACTGTCACAGATGGCCTCAAGAACAGGCCAACTCTCGAAGATAAATGAAACATTTTTATTAGAAAGAATCATAAAGGGGCTCACTAAAGGCGTCCCTCTCTCCCTCATCCAGTGAGAGCCATTCCCTTCCTAACCCAGGCGCTAGGTTGGGCTCTAGAGATCAGGGACCTCTACTATAAAAATGTCTGCCTGGTGGTGATAGCCTAAGGGCATACACCCTTTCTAATGTCATGGAAAAACAACCAGAGACTCTTTGAGTGGATTGGTGAATATCTTTAATAGCAGTCAGCAAAGCCAGCATACAGAGGACCACAGCAACCCAACGACAGAACAAGACTCAATGCAGCAACGTCCCTCTCACTTCCTCCAGGCACATAGCTTTTATGCTGGAAAGCACACATGCATTTCAATGGAAAGGGAGGCTCCGGAAGGCATAATCAGGAGGGGAGAAATTTAGTGATACATTTCTATTCTTGCTGTGCAAGCTACTTCTACATTTCCTACACTGTTTGGGTCATACTGACCCGCTTAATATATTTATTTATTTAATTAATTAATGTATTTATTGTTTGCATGTTAGGCGCTTATACAGCAAGTAACACACTGTTTCAAAGCGCCCACAGGGGCGAGGGGAGGGATCAGAGGAGTGAAAAACATTACAATTACAAAAGTAAAATATTAAAAAGAGCAGAGGTGGGGAAAGGAAGAAAGGACAAACCTACTATGCCTTGTGAGTATTCATAACGTGCAAGTGCAGCAAGGAAGAGGGCAAAGTTGGTAAGTGCTGGGGAGTCCGAGCTCATGTGTGAGCCACAGATGAAGTTCTTGAATTGTTGAGTGCTGCGCGTTCTGGGCCAGTTTAGGTGTGAGTGCTTCCTCCAGGACAGAGGGTGTGCTGGGTAAGTGCTGAGGGTAGACAGGCGCTGGGTCAATTGGGTGTGGGAGGTCAGGGGCCCCGAGGATGCATAAGGGCTCCGGACACCAATCACAGCAACCGAGGGATTAGCAGGGGAGAGAGGAAGGGAAGGAGGAGATAAAGAGGAACGTCTTGAGGAACTTACAGAGTTAAAGAAAGTCCTGCTCAAGGCGAAGAGGCAGATGGAGGCTGTTCTATAGGAGGGAGCCAGCTGAGGAAAGCGATCGACCGCCTACCCTCTGTTTAGCAAAACACTTTACACACAGAGAGTTGGTGCCAGAGGAGCGTAGTGGTCTAAAGGAGTGTATTTAGTACGATAAAGTTGAAGATAGAGTGGTTCCCGGGCCCAGATAGCCTTGTGGACGATGCAGAGGGATTTGAATTTAAACCGTGCAGCAACCGGGAGCCAGTGAAGACTTTTTAGGGCAGGCTAGATGCGGTCCTTGGGTTTAAGGCCAAGGATAAGTCTCCCTGCTCTATTCAGGACGCAGAGTGGAAGAAGGTAGATTCAGGAGGAGGCTATTGAAATAATCAAGCCTAGAGAGAACCAGAGCTTGGCTAACATTGAGCCTCTGGGGGAAAGTGAGAAAAGGGAGAATTCCTTTGAGAAGGAAGAGCTGAAAGTGGGACTTCTTGACAATGTCCTTAGTGTGAGGGAGGAAGGAGAGAGATGGGTCGAAGATGACTCAAAGGTTAATGGCTTCAGAAGAAGGAGCAGGGGAAGAGCCCAAGGAGGAGGGCCAGGGTGAAGGGAAGGGTGTCAGTTTTACAGGCATTGAGGCAGAGATCATTGTAGGTGCAGATAGGCAGTCAAGGATGATGGAGGGTGCAAGAGGGTCAGCAGGAAGTTTGAAGAAGAGCTGTGTGACATCTGTGTAGCACTGGAAGTTGGAGGAGAAGGGGGAGATGAGGCGTCATTGCCAAGCAAGGTAAATGTTAAAGAGCCAGGGGGAGCGGACAGAACCCTGGGGGACACCACAGATGGAGAAGGAAGTAGGAGAGGAGAAGGAGCCCAGGATCACTTGGGAAGAGCCATCTGTTAGGAAGGATGTCAGCCAGTCCAGTGCCCGTTCCGAGATACCAAGGGTATTGTTGAGCCTCTGTATGAGGATGGGGTGGTTGACTGTGTCAAAGGCAGAGGAGAGATTGAGAAGGATGAGGACATCTGGGGAGTTGGAGTCCAGAGATGTGAGCAGTTTTTCACGGGTGTTCAGAAGATCAGTTTCCGTGCCTCTGGATGCTCAGAATCCAACAACCTTGGTCTGTTAAAGCCGCCTTGCCTAGCAAAGCGTTACTCTAAAGCACACTTATATATGCCAAAAGGGAAACATGTCAGAGGCAAGAACTGTGGAAGTGAGCAGTGCTAGGCACAAGACATTGAAGCCTTTGAGGTTAGGACATGCGTTGAAGCATAGGGTTCAAACAGCAATGGCAATAATGCACTGTTAAACATGGCAGTTAGCATTGGATGATCATCATTAGAAGGCAGCAAATTGTTAAAGGGGTTCATTAAAAAAATGTAAACACCCTGTTTTTCACCCACACTAATTGGACCATAAAGTACTCTGTAGGCATCTTGACACAGCAGCCCATTTCTCTATAGGTGCTGTCAAGTGAGTAGAATCATTCCTGAGCGACAGAACCATCAGAGTATTCTCCCCTTCAGCAGCTGCTGATCCTACCCCAATCGTGTGCGGGGTCCCTCAGGGCTCCTGCGTGTCTCCAACTCTGTACAACATATTCACCAAACCATTGTTCGATGATTTGATCCTTCTGGGTGTCACCTACACTAATTACGCAGATGACACTCAGTTTCTCCTCCCACTTTCCGGGGATCATGGCAGGGACTTGGCGTTGGAGAATCGGATCTACCTCATATTTTAAGCATGGATGGCCACTCACGGTTTATGCCTGAATGATGACAAGACAGAGTTGATAATCCTTGGTACCCCCTCCAATATCTCTAAATTAGGTCATGAATACGCTTCTTTCATCATTGATGGCAACAATACCATAGTGTCAAAGGAGGTAAAAACCCTTGGTTTCTACCTGGACGCCACAATGTCCTTCAATAAACAACTGAAATCTCTGGCATCCACCACAGCCTACACATGCAAGCTTATTAGAGCAGGTAGGCCCTTCCTTTCCAACGACAGCTACATCATACTGGCCAGAGCATTATTTCTCTCCAGATTAGACTACTGCAATGCTCTCTACAGCAGTGCCAACAAAGCCAGTATCCAAAACTCCAAATACTACAAAACAACGCCCTCAGAGCCGCACTGGCCATTAACAAAAGAGTGCTCATGACTGCAATCAGACGCCAATACAAATGGTTATCCACCCATAACAAAATACAACTAAAAATCGCCTCCCTGACACACAAAGCATTGAACAATGCTGCACCTAGCTACCTAATTGACAAATTGTCTAGAAGGACCTCCAGTAGACCTACCAGAACCGCCAATACTAACTGCCTGCTAGTACCCAGATTGAAATCCTCCTGGATCGGCGGCAAAAGTTTCCCTGTGAAGGACGCTAAACTCTGGAACTCCCTGCCACATGAGCTGAGAGCTGACCTTCCCTACCCCCACTTCAGAAAGAACCTCATTACCCACCTCAATTTGACCGGAAACTACTGCACTCTAGCATTGTCTGCCTCTTAAGATTGCAAACCTTTAAATACGTTTGTACATTATGATGTAAATAATTTCATCCTTTGTGAAATTTGACTACTTGTATATTGTATATTGTAATATATTTTGTGAAATTTGACTACTTGTATATTGTATTTTGTACACTATGTAACCTTGTAAGCTTTGCATAGCCTTGCTGCACCCTCTTACTTCCGGGTCTGGTGCGCTTTATAAATTCAATAAACAAACAAACAAACAAACTAATGATCACCCTTAGGGAACAATCTAGGTGGTCCCTGAGCTTGGTACCGCAATGTAGTGTTTGTATAAGAATAGGTGCATTTCAGACACACATGCCCAATGTGTTTCTTTCCCTTAACACCCTTGTACTCTAAACCTGATGTTCTATCCATCCTTCTAATCTTCTCCCCTTCTTCCTCCCACTCTCTTTATCTCTGACTCTATTGCTCTTCCTGGCTCTCCCTCTTATGTTCCCCTATTCACACCACTAACACTCTCCGCACTCCAACCACTACTTCGAATGGATTGTGTCCTCCCACGTATTCCTCATCTTAGATATATCCTTACCTTCAGCTTTGCTGCATCGGAAAAAAAATTCTCTCCACCAGAGGGCGCTCTGCTCGAGGCTGCAGTGTCGATGTCCCTCGGCGGCATTTGTCGAGTGCCAACATCATCCACTGTATAAATGCCTCAAGCCGCGCCCGTTGGGCTCAGTTCCATTTTTCTGTTAGCTTTGCTTCGGATCGAGAAAACGGTGCTTCAGTTCGTGAAAATGTCATCATCATCAAATCCTTCCACGCTGAAGACTGGATTCAAAAAATGCCAGAGACTTCAAGATGGTGCCTGGCGTGAGAGGACGCGTGTGAGCTCTCTCCCGGCCAGCCAGAAACAAAAGCACACCAGCGAGCGATCCGGGATGTCGTAGACATCACTTGCTGCACTCCAGTACCTCCAGTGGAGCAAGCGGCACCAGGTGGCTCCCTGCTGACGTCCCAAGGGAGAAGTTGTGTGGTGGAGGTGGGTCGAGTACCGGAGCTCTGCGGGCCGAGCAGCGGGGTACTTGCTAGCCTGCCCCCAAGGCGGAGTCAGAGGGAAGCAGCGACAGCGTGGCCGCGGAGCAGTGGGCAGCAGCAGAAAGGAGGGGCCTCCGGCGGCTTGGAGCAGCGGGTCCTGTTGGGTTCGTGGCGACCCCCCCCCCAACCCCTGCAGCGGGGCACTGAAGCATCAGCATCGGCCCGGCCAGGTTCAGGGCTAGTGCCCGCAGAGCAGTGCCCCTCAGGCAAGTGCGGTCTTGCGGCGCCGGGCCGGGGGGAGAGTGGGTTTGCCGATAGTCGTGCAGCGTAGTGTGAGCGCCCCCCCCCCCGGGCACGGCGTTGAGGCTATACGGCGCATCTGCAGCATAACGCCCAGATCGGCACCGGCGTGTGTCTCCAGGCTACCCTCCCCCCTAGGAAGACTGAGCACAGACTCTCCGGCGCCCATACAGCGAGCCTGGGGCCTGGGTGAAACATCTTCAGAGGCTCCTTTGGGGCTTCGGGAAACATCAGGAGCGGACCCCTCTCCGCCCCCATTGGGGGCACCGGCTGCAGTGGTACCTGCAAGACACAGAGGACCTTGTGGAGTTGTAGCCCCCTCATTCTATGCACCGGACTGAACTAAATAAATCTGTAGGAGGGAGGCTGGCGAGCTGGGCCTCAAGCAAGATTGCATTGATGCATTGGAGTCATCAGAATTAGAGGGATCCTACTAGGTCACCGGGGTGTGCATATCCATTAGCACCCATACACGCTCCTGGGTGGCCGCAATTAAACCAAGCTGGGCTCATAGCAACATCAGGGCTTCAATGTCCAAGACAAGAGTGAAGCCACCGTAGGAGACGCCTTCCCCCCTGCAACGGAGACAACACAAAAGTCTGAAGCAGCTTTGGAGCTCGGGGAGCACAAGCCCACCAAACAGAGAAGTAGAGGCCCCACTCGACCGTACAAGGCAAAAAATGGGGGGGGACGCCCTGACCAAGAAGGACGTGCAATCCTGCTTCAAAGATCTGCAAAATCAACTCCTGCTGTCGATGCAGTAGCAGTTCCACACCTTGAGGGAGGACATGAGACAGTCTCTGCAGGAGTTGGGAGTGGATCTGGCCAAGATCGAGGAGAGAACTGACACCCTGGAAAGGACGGTCCAGCGGATGGAAGATGAAGGAAAGAAGTCGGATGAGGCCCTAGAGCAACTGGAGAGAGCGGTGCATAACCTCGAGCTCCAGTGTGAAGATCTTGAGAACAGGTCTCAACGTTCGAATATACGGATAAAAAACCTGCCGGAGTCTATCGTAGATGGCAACCTCCGGGTGTCTGTCTCTCAGCTGTTTGCGGATGTCCTAGGCAAAGACTCTGATACCCAGATAGGAATAGATAGAATCCACAGGGTGGGCCCTAAGCACTTGCCAGAACCAGGGGCATCTTGGTTGCTTTGACGAACTATACCCAAAAAGAACAGATAATGAGAAGAGCACGACTCTCCGCCCGAGTCACAGTCAACTGTCACGAGGTCCAACTTTATCAAGATCTAGCACAGGTGACTCTCCTGAAGAGAAAACAAATGGGTCCGGTAGTCCAGCATCTAAATGCCAAACAGATTAAATACAAGTGGACCTTCCCATTTGGCCTGCTCTTTACGTGGGAGGGGACTCAACGAATAATTGTGACATGTGAGGAGGGGGAGCAGCTGCTGGGCATATTGCAGGAGCGAGGAGAGGACCCGAGGCGAGCGAGGGAGAACCTTCAGGGCCCAAAAATGCTAGATGGCTGGAGGACTGTCGAGAAGAAAAGCAGGGGAAGGAGGAGGCAATGAGCACACAAGCTTGACTCTCTCGGGACTCCCTAAGCTTGTACCAAGGAACCTGCGCAGGGAGAAGAAGGGAGGAGCCGTAAGTGAGGGGGTGGAGAGAGACTATAGAAGACAACCGGATCACAACTGCGTAGGCGGCCCAGATAGGGCGAAATCTGGTCCATGGAGAGGTCAAAAGCGGGGTTTAGGAACCCCACGCACAATTTACCTGAGAAGTGACAGGGGCATGGCGTGAGGGGCATTACGCTCTGATGCTGTTAGTAACCAGGCCCCCAGTCAGGTGGGAAGGATGGGAGGGGGGTTGTTAGGGGGAAGACTCTGAGGGTGGCGTGTTATTGGGATGGCAGTTCAAGTTTCGCAGGAAACTAACTAAGAATAAGGACTCCACATGGATAAAGTAAGGGGCATCAAGATCCTGATACATAATGTGCGGGGAATGAACACACCAATCAAGTGGAAGAAACTTGAGAGACAAGCCTGGAGAGAGGGTGCAAGGATTATAATGTATCAAGAAACGCATGTACGGAGAAAAGACAAAGCCAAAATTAGAATTAGAGGTGCTTCGCAAGTGTACCAGGGGAATGTGGAAGAGAAAAGAGCTGGGATTCTCATAGCCATCCAGGATTGTCTTGGAGCAAAGGTACAGAGCATCCTGGCGGATAAGAAGGGGAGGTTTCTTTTTCTGAATGTCTTAATCGAAGGAGCAAGACTCACCCTAGCGTCAGTTTATGCGCCAAACTCAGGGCAAGACAGTTTTTTGAGGGGAACCCTGGCAGCACTGGAAAATTTTGCAACAGGCGAGATTATTCTGGGTGGTGACTTAAATTTGACATGGAACCCGGCGAAGGATCGGAGTTCTGGGGCGAGACCATACACGCAGTCCCCATCTAAAGCTCTGGAAATGATGGTGGACACGTTGGCATTGCACGATGTCTGGCGCTGTAAGAGAGGCGATGCCCAAGGATTTAATCATTACTCCCATGTCCACAATTCGCAATCTAGGATTGATTATGTTTGGGCCTCCACAGGGTTATTGGGAAAAATTGAAGACATCAATGTGGGTCCAACCACGCTATCAGACCACGCTCCACTGGTAATATCGCTGACAGTTGCCGACAAAAAAGGGAAAATGTGGGCGTTGAAATTCCCAAGTGACATGCTGCAAGATCACACATTAGTGGAAACGATCAGAGAGAAAATAGCCCTGTTCTTCGCGGAGAATGACACAGGCGAGACCACTACACTGTATGGGACGCCTTCAAAGCCGTATTAAGGGGAGAATTTATAGCGTGGAAATCATTTCAGGACAGGCAGCGGTTAAAATTGGAAGAGGACATAGAATCGAAAATTAGAGACACTCAAAAAGAGTTGATGACCCATCCGAGGAGGAAACTAAAGACGTCCCTGAAACTTCTACAAAAGCACAATGCACTGTTACAGAACAGGAAAGCCGAAATGGCACTTCTGAGGGTGAAACAGAGGTACTACATTAGTGCCAATCGAGCGGACAAATTGTTATCTAGACAGCTTAAGGACAAAACGCGCAGGATGGCAGTTGCACAATTAACAGACGAAAATGGGCAAACACACTCGACCAATGAGAAAATGGGAGAGATAATGGCAGGATACTATCAAGCCTTATACAAATCAGAAGGACCTCAAAAGTCAGCGCAGGAGCGGTTCCTGGATGGCATCCCCCTTCCCCGAATTTTGGAGGCGGACAGAGACCTCCTGGACAGAGAAATACAAGTGGAAGAGGTCTCTCAAGCGATAAGAAAACTGCCAAAAGGGAAGGCGCCGGGTCCAGATGGCTACACAGACTCCTTTTACAAGAAGTTTCGGGATCTCTTGGCCCCCAAATTAGGAGAGCTCTTCAATGGTTTCAGGGAGACAGGAGTGACAACCAAGTCGATCAACGAAGCAAAAATTGTGGTATTTCCAAAACCGGGGAAGGATCCGGCTCTTCCAGGCTCCTATAGGCCTATAGCTTTGATGAACCTCGATGCTAAGCTGTATGCCAAAATCCTGGCGGATAGACTGTCAGGACTTCTACCATCCCTGGTGGACACGGACCAGTCTGGTTTTGTCCCAAGGAGACAGATGGCTGACAACACCCGTAGGGTGTTCCATGACATAGAAAAGGTCAGGCACACTGGGACCCTGACTTCCTAGTCTCAATCAATGCTGAAAAGGCATTTGACAGGGTCGAGTGGTCACAGATTTTCTCCACAATGCAACGTATGGGATTGGCCACCAATATATGACAATGGTGTGGGCTAATTATAAATGCCCTTCGATAAGAGTAGCATTGAACGGAATACTCTCATCACAGATCTCCTTGTCTAGAGGGACAAAGAAGGGGTGCCCTCTCTCCCCGCTTCTGTATGCCTTGTTTTTAGAGCCTTTGCTAATCAAAATAAGGGAATCCCAATGAATAAGGGTAGTGATGATGGGAGGAGTGGAACATAAGGGGCCTCATTAGGACCCTGGCGGTAAGGGGTTTGCGCCAGCGTTAGCTGCGCCGACCCCTTACCGCCAACTACGAGTTCCCATAGCGCCATGGTCATTTTTCCGCCCGCTTTTTGCGGGCGTAAAAATCCATGGCGCTATGGGACCTTGGTGTTAATTACGCCACCGTAATTTACGGTGGCGTAATTAACTCCTTCCCCACTCCCATTATACCCTATGGGGCCGAAATGGGAATGTGGAAGGGTAAATGGGTCAATGGGGACTTACCGCCCCGCCGACCTCGGAATGGGGCGGTAAGTCCACCATCCGCCATGGCGTAAACGGACTTTACGCCATGGCCGGAAAGTCCGTCGATGGCGGAAAAAATCCGCCAGGGTCGTAATGAGGGCCAAGGTCATGGCGTTTGTTCCTAGCCCTGACAACGCCGGGAATGTCCCCCCCCCACCCTCCTCCTAGAACTGGATGAGTTTGGAGCGGCTTCGGGCCTAAAGATCAACAGGAGCAAATCGGAAATACTGAATCTAATGGCGGACCCGCAACTTGTGAACAATTTGGCACAAATAACCAGTCTGAAGATAGCTCGCCAAGACATTACTTACCTGGGGGTTAAACTGACATTCTCAATCAAGAAGATATATGGGGCTAATTTTCCCCCATTACTACGCCGTCTGAAGCAAGATCTGTCTAAAAGGAACCCACTTAACATCTCCTGGTGGGGCAGGCAAGAGGTGGTGAGGATGATAGTCCTCCCAAAACTGCTATACTACTTTCAGACACTCCCAATACGAATCCCAAGAGCTTTCTTCAAAGCGCTGAGCAAGATGGTAATGGCGTATGTCTGGCAGGGCAGGAAACTTCGAGTGGCAATGGAAAACCTCACGGCCCGCAGAGAAGACGGAGGGCTGGCATTCCGGCATTTCAAAAAGTATTATGAGGCGGCGCAATTGAGGGTCATCAAAGAGTGGGTGGATCAGTCCCCTCAAAACCTGTGGGTATGCCAGGACATTGCAGTGGCGGGAGGTCGCTTGTCTAACTTGTTGTGGGTTCATAGGAAGTATAGGCACCCGAATACGACCATCAGTGAGGTAATGGGAGAGGGCTTTGAGGCCTGGGATGGGGTATTATCGAGGGGGCTCCTGACTTCAATGCCGTCCCCATTCACACCAATGTTTTACAACCCGGAGTTTCCCCCTGGATTACAAAGGCAGGCTTTCGCTAGTTGGACGGAAGCGGTTGCGTCATCATTAAAGATATGTACATGGGCCAAAGAGTGAGGACGTTCCAAGAATGTAGGCAGGACCTGGGGTGGAAGCCTAAGGACTATTATCAATATACTTTTTTTAAAAAAAAAAAATTTATTATTTGTTTGGCCGAATTACAACCTTTCAAATATTTCATACAAAGTTCAATTTCCATTATTTGTTATTCATCTTTTCAGAGTAAAAGTTACATTTCAATTATTAAATTTAGACAAGCAGAAAAAAGAAATCTACAAGCTTACAGACAATTTCATTTTGGAAAAATAGCAGACATACATTTAACCAAGGCAATGTGCATCGATGATCGATCGCTGTTGATTAAGTGTCCCCAAATTTCATCATCTGAGCGAAGGCAATAAAGCTGTAAATCTTTAAAATATCTTTGCCGTAAAAAGTTCAACATGGGACAGCACGCCACTAAATGACTTAAAGATTCGATTTGCTCAGTGTTCTTGCAAAAGTGACACCAATTTTGTCTTTTGAGTACAATGCCACGTCTAGCCAGAATTTCATTTGTTGGGTATAGGTTTAACCGTATTCTCAACATTTGAGCTCTGATAAAACTGGAGGGGCATTTCTGCAAGTATTTTTCCATTACTCCAATTTGTTTTTGTCGATATATTAGAGTTGAGTAATCGACATACTTTTTACACATGTTTTGAGTATCAATCCAGTCTTGATGATGTAATGCTGCCTTGGCTTTTGATGGATTAAGAATTAACAGTTGCAAAGATATAGTAGCATCATTTAGTGCATTTAAAACAAACACATTTATACCACGTGTTTGGAAACTTGTCGCTTGATGTTAACAAATAGTGAGCTATGGTATTTAATATATTTTTCTCACAAGCACCCTCTATACATTTTCTGAAAAAGCAACACATTTCCAAATAACTTGACAATAAATTGAGATCAATCCCAATTTAAGTCGCAGTAGTGGTGTTGGTGTGCAATTTGGGAGTTTAAAAACAGATTTCCAAAAGTTACCTTCGTATCGATCCCAGTATTTTCTCGTTTTTGGTATTTGGGATTTGAAGGGATTGTGTCCTCCGACGTATTCCTTATCTTTGATAATATGTTTCCAGCTTGCTGGCCTCAAAAAATGTTTCTGCAGAGGGCGCTACGCGTCGCGTCCGCCGAGTCGATGTCCCTCGACGGCCACCGTATTGGCGCCGACGGCACCATGCCCATAAATAGCCACGCGCTGCGTCCGTTGCTCAGTTCCGTTTTTCCACGCTTCGTGGGACCTCGGAACGTCGTTGCTCAGTTCAGTCAGGTTTACTATCTATTTCGACTCGAATATTCCTTATCGTTCTCGATGGCTTCTTCATCAGAACCGACGATGCCGCGATCCGGCTTCAAGAAATGTCGAGACTGCGGTAAAAAAATGTCAATAACGGATCCACACAGGGTCTGTTTATGGTGCTTGGGGTCCAAGCACCATTGTTCGGAGTGTGAGGACTGCATGTCCATGACGGCGAAAGCCCTGAAGGAGCGAAAGGGGAAGCTCGAGAGAGGTAAGTCAGCCAAATCCTCCTCGAAGGTTTCGTCGGCTGAGTCGAGGCATTCATCTCCTCACCGTCGAAAACATTCCCATTCTAGATCTCGAAGAAGCTGCCACCATTCGTCGAGATCTAGACACTCAAAAAAGAGACGTCGAAGGTTCCATTCTTCGTCGTCTTCTGTGTCCCCAGAAACAGTGTCCTGTCACACCAAACACAGTTCTCAAGCTGAGTGGGAGGAATTCAAAAAAGAAAATGTTAAGCGTCTTCGAGAACGCAGCCTTGACTCCCTCGAAGACAGCTGAGGGTGATACCCCGGGTGAAAAACCCAAAAAATCAAAACGCCTCGAGTCGCAGAACCCGGCGAAACATTCCACCCGAGAGTGCCATGAGCCATCGGGTAAGAAGGCACCGTCTTCGACGCCGTCGTCGAGGATTCCTTCGACGCCGTCGTCGAAGATTCCTTCGACGCACGGATCGGCGCCATTGACGCCGTTGTCGAAGAGTTCCTCGACGCATCGGTCGATCGACTCGACGCCATCGTTGACGCCGACGTCGACACCAATGAAAGAGAGGACCAAGGCTCCACAGCCAACGGTGATTTCAAGGGCCTCCGGCACGACGCCGAGACCGTCGTCGATGCCCTCGAGTAGGATCCCGATCCTCTCGAGTTCTTCGAGACCCCTTCCAGTTTTTTCGACGCCATTTTCGGCGCCTTCGAAGCCTGTTACATCAGCGTCGATGACATCGACATTTTCTCGTCCAATAACGACGAGTTTGGCTCCTTCGGCCCTAGAAATGGGTTTTACTCCATTTCAGAGGTCAGATTACCCTGGTCTTTCTTCAATTTATGAAGAAGGGGAAGATTCTGACCAGGAAACATTTGGATTACAGAGAACCACACTGCCTACTGCAGAGGATTTCACCTCTGAGGAAAGAAGGCTGAAGGAACTACAGGAGTCACTACATGAGGCAAGTGGGCTGGACACTTCCCCAGAAGTGGAATTTGTAAAGCCAGACCCAGGGGAACATGCCGAAACACCATACAGAACCCTGATGGCAAGAATAATTGAGTTTATGGGTTGGTCTGCGCCTTCACCTGTTTTCCAACAGGATGATCTAACAGTTATATTGGACAAAGGCCCACAGGAGGACCCGGTGGTCCCCTTCCATGCAGCCCTACAAAGAAAAAGTGCATCTAATTTGGAAAACTCCCGAAGTTATCCCTGCAGTCAATAAAAGATTGTCGACAAAGTATAGAGTAGCGGCTGCTGACCCTGAATACCTGTCAAAACACCCGACCCCAGAGAGCCTGGTGGTTCAAGCGGCAACTTCATCCAGCAGTAGGACTGCTTACCCTACTGTCCCACAGGATAGGGATGACAAGAGGTACGACTCTATGGCAAAGAAAGTCTTCTCTGCCTGTAGAACGACGTTAAAGTCCATCAACGCCACCTGTACGCTCGCCAGGTACAGTCACACACTATGGGAGTGTGCTTCATCAGCGGCTGACTGCATACCCGAAGGAGAGGAAAAGGAAGCCTTCCTTAACATCATTAAAGATGGCAAAGATGCCATGTGCAAATCACTTCAAACAGGCATCGATTCCGCTGACAGTATCAGCAGGGCCATGGCGGCAAGTACAACAATCCGCAGGCATGCGTGGTTGCGAAAGTCGGGCTTTGCCCCTGATGTACAGGCCAGACTTTTGAATATGCCCTTTGACGGCTCTTCATTATTCAGGAAAAAGGCTGATGACAGTCTGGAAAAGTTACAGACTTCTAAAGCAGCAGCAAAATCCTTAGGAGCTGCTATCCGCCAAACTCCTTTTCGCCCCTCATGAACCTCTGGGAGAGGAAAGTCCTTTCGCTATTATTCCGCATTCGGGAAAGGCAGAGGACAGCCGGCTCAAAGAGGCCAAAGGAGATCCATCCGAGGTGGAAGGGTCAAAAGTACTAAGACCGCAGCAGCAGCAGGTGCCTCTTTACCCTCGGCATCTGCATCAGCCGCCCCCAAACCACTCTGAGGCCTTCACACACAAGACACCTGTAGGGGGCAGGTTAACTCACCATCTGACGGAATGGCAGGCTATAACGTCAGATGCTTGGGCATTGGAGACAGTTGCCCAAGGTTACTGCCTACCCTTTCTACACATCCCTCAGAGTCATCCACCGGGGAACAGCTCCCTAAAAGTTCCAGATCTGCTCCTCTTGCAGGAAATTATGGACCTGCTAGAGAAAGGTGCCATAGAACCGGTACCTGTAGCGGACAGGAACAAGGGCTGGTACTCCCCCTACTTTCTCATACCAAAGAAGGACAGAGGACTGAGACCCATCCTGGACTTACGAGAATTGAACAAGTTCCTCAGGAAGGACAAGTTCAAGATGGTAACTCTCTCTCAGATCCTTCAGGCCCTCCAGCGCCAGGATTGGACCTCCAGGATGCTTATTTCCATGTGCCAATCCATCTCAAACACAGGAAATACCTGAGGTTCGCAATTTTGCGATTCTCATTATCAATTTCGAGTTCTGCCATTTGGGCTGACCTCTGCCCCGAGGGTCTTCACCAAGCTGATGTCGGTAGTGGCGGCGAGTCTAAGGAGGGAAGGGATCCACGTCTATCCCTACCTGGACGATTGGCTGATCAGGGTCGTATCTTCGGAACAGGCCCAGACCCAGCTAGATTATGTCTGCCTCTTCCTTCACAGACTGGGCTTCTCCCTCAATTTAAAGAAGTCACAGATGATACCATCACAGAGACTCCAGTTGGAGCGGTCCTGGACACTTCCCTGGGAAAAGCCTTGCCACCAGAGGTGAGGTCTCAAGATATTCTACAGATGGTCACCAAGTTTCAAAATGCCCAACGTCTCCCAGCCTTCAACTTTTTGAGGTTGCTAGGCCTCATGGCATCCTGCATCTTACTTGTGCCAGAGGCTCGCCTGAGAATGAGATCTCTTCAGTGGGCACTGAGAAGTGAGTGGTCACAATTCTCAGGGAGAATGACAGATCTCCTCTGGATTCCGGACAAGGTAGCCCACGACCTTCAATGGTGGGCCTATCCAGAGAACATCTTGAAAGGAGAGCTGTTTTGGCAACAATGGCCGGAGATAACAGTAGTCACAGACGCCTCGCTCACAGGGTGGGGAGCCCATGCCAACGACTTGACCATCAGCGGTCGTTGGTCCCCATCGGAGTCCAGACTACACATCAACCTATTAGAGCTGAGAGCAATCAGACTAGCGCTGAAAGCTTTCCTGCCATCAGTACAGGGGAGAAATGTCCTGATAATGACGGACAACACGGTGGCCATGCACTACCTCAACAAAAGACGAGGCGTAGGATCACTGCCACTGTGCAGAGAGGCAATGCAGCTCTGGTTATGGGCAATTCTGGAAGGAATCTCTCTATCGGCAGTCCACCTAGCCGGAGAGAAGAATTTGACAGCGGACGCTCTGAGCAGGCATAGCACAGTCTCCGACGAGTGGGAGCTAGCTCAGGAAGTCCTTCAAGAGATCTTCGCCCTTTGGGGAACCCCTCAGGTGGATCTGTTCGCCACAAGCACCAACAGGAAGTGCGATCTGTCCTGTTCAAGGGAATTTCCCCCGAGAGGAGCTCTAGGAAATGTGTTCGTAGTGGACTGGGAGTTTCCACTTCTTTACGCATTCCCACCAGTCCCTGTTATTCCTCAAATGATCAGGAGGTTGAGAAGATTCCGGAAAACCAGATCCTAATTGCCCCGGATTGGGCCAGGAGAACGTGGTACCCGGACCTTCTAGATATGTCCATCTGCCCTCCAATCCGTCTTCCACTCAAAGAGAATCTTCTCTCACAGAAGGGAGGTCAGGTTCTCCATCCAGACACCAGAACCCTCAACCTTCACGCTTGGCTTCTGAAAGGTTGAGGTATAAGGATTGGGATCGCCCTGATGACGTCATGGAGGTGTTGCTTTCGGCCAGAAGACCAGCAACAAAGTCTTTATACTGCTGCCGTTGGAACAAGTTTTGCAGCTGGTGTAGGGAAGAGAAGATCGACCCTTTTTCATGTGGTACACCAACGGTGTTATCGTTTCTACTCTCCTTGGCAAACTCAGGCCTTCAAGTTGGCACTGTAAAAGGCTATCTCGCACCGCTTTCTATCTTCAAGCGCACTGCGGAGGAACCATCGTATTTCAAAATTCCTCTAGTGGTACAATTTCTCAAGGGTCTAACTAATGTTTACCCTCCAAAACCATTCCAGGTTCCATTATGGGACTTAAATTTAGTCTTAAACTTCTTAATGGGCACTCCATTCGAACCTCTTCACTCTTGCGCATTGAGATTTCTCACGCTTAAAACTGTCCTATTGGTAGCGCTAACATCTGCTAGGAGGGTGAGTGAGCTACAAGCTCTCTCCTGCCTGTAAACCCCCACATAAAATCTTCCACAAGGACAAGGTTGTCCTACAGGTGAAGCCTAATTTCCTCCCAAAGGTGGTTTCTGAATTCCATATTACTCAGAAAATTACCTTGCCTTCATTCTACCCTCCTCCCCATCCAGGGAAAGAGGAGGAAAGGCTACACAGGCTGGACCCTTGGCGAGCTCTCAGCTTTTACATCAGCAGAATGGCTAGGATCAGGCAAGCAGACCAACTGTTTGTAGGTTACTTAGGTCACAAGTTGGGACTACCCATAACAAAACAAACCATCTCCAGGTGGATTATTTTGGCCATCCTGGAATGTTATAGGCTAGCAGGGAAAGAGCCACCCCAAAATCTCAGGGCTCATTCAACCAGGGGTATCGCAGCCTCTTCGGCTCTCCAGAGAGGGGTACCGGTCCGGGACATATGTGCGGCTGCCACATGGTCGTCCGCACATACATTCACAAAATTTTACAATCTGGATTCCTCTACTGCTCAAGAGACCAGATTTAGCAAGGCCGTATTACATTCGGTCCATCCCTAAAGGGATACATAACACTATCACTCCCTCCTCCAATTACATACCACTGCTATGGGAGTCTATCAAAGATAAGGAATACGTCGGAGGACACAATCCCTTCGAAGAACAAGTTACTTCTTATCTGGTAACGTTCTTTCGACGGGATGTTCCTCTGACGTATTCCTTATTGCCCCTCCCAACCATCCCCGCAGTGATAACTTCCCTTGTGGTTGGAGCTTTCGCTCCGTCAAGGTTACTAACCGATTCAGGCATGTCTTTTCTTATGCTACAAAACAGAACTGAGCAACGGACGCAGCGCGTGGCTATTTATGGGCATGGTGACGTCGGCGCCAATACGGTGGCCGTCGAGGGACATCGACTCGCCGGACGTCGATGCGCAGCGCCCTCTGCAGAAAAAATTTCCGAGGCCAGCAAGCTGGAAACGTATTATCAAAGATAAGGAATACGTCGGAGGAACATCCCGCCGAAAGAACGTTACCAGGTAAGAAGTAACTTGTTCTTCGAAGGGATTGTGTCCTCCGACGTATTCCTCATCTTAGATATCTCCTTCCAGCTCTGCTGGCCTCTGAACATTTTTTTCTCTAGAGGGCGCTGCGCGTCGACGTCCTCCGAGTCGATGTCCCTCGACAGCCGCCGTATCGACGTCGACGTCATCCTGCCTATAAAGGCCGCGCGCAGCGGCCGTTGCTCAGTTCCGTTTTTCCGCACTTACTCAGTGCCTCGGAATACCGTTGCTCAGTTTTGTCAGGTTAAACCTATTTACCTCGAGTTATTCGATCCGTACTTGATGGCTTCTTCGTCGGAACCGACAACTCCTCGATCCGGCTTCAAAAAATGCCGAGATTGTGGGAAAAAGATGTCGCTGACTGACCCTCACAGAGTTTGTCTGTGGTGTTTGGGAGCTGAACACCATTGTTCGGAGTGCGAGGACTGTATGTCCATGACAGCTAAGGCCCTGAAGGAGTGTAGGGGGAAGCTGGAGAAAGGTAAGACTTTTAAAGCTTCTTCTTCGTCGACGAAGTCGAGACATTCGTCTCCTCGTCACCATTCGCGCTCCAGGTCTCGGAGTGGGTCCCATCACTCCTCGAGATCGAAGCACTCGAAGAGGAGACGTCGAAGATCCCCTTCTCCGTCTTCCTCTTCCTCTGTTTCGCCAAAGAGAATCCCTTGCCCCACGAAACATAGGTCCTGGGCTGAATGGGAGGAATTCCGCAAAAATATGATGAGCGTCTTCGAGAAAGCGGCCTCGACCCCCTCGAAGACTGCCGAGAGCGATGCTCTGGTCGAAAGACCCGAAGGTCAAAAACGCTGCGAGTCGTAGTACCCGGCGAAGGAAACCTCTCGAGCGCGTCTCGAACCCTTGAGTAGGACTATGACCTCCAAACCTTCCTCGAAGGTTCCATCGACGTTGTCGACGAAGGTTCCGTCGACGCCGAGGTCGGTGTCTTCGACGCCGTTGTTGAAGGGACCTTCGACACACGGGTCTGTCGACTCGACGCCAGCTTCGACACCGGCGTCAACGCCAAGAAAAGTCACGGGTACGACACACCCAGTGACTATCCCCAGGTCCTCGATGACGATGGCTTCGAGATTGTCGAGCAGAATCCCAATTCTGTCGAGGTCATCGAGGCCTCCGCCTTTGTTTTCGACGCCACGCTCGAAGCCTTCGATGTCGGCGTCGACGACATCGACGTTTTTGAGGCCGATTATGACAAGTTCGGCACCCTCTGCCTTGGAAATGGGGTTTACACCCTTTATGAGTTCAGAACAATTGAGAACTATGTCCTCAATTATGGAAGAGGGTGAATTGTCTGAACAGGAGGACACATTTGAGTTGCAGGGACCTGTAACCCCAATTAGAGAGGAATTTTCCTCTGAAGAACGCAGGTTAAAGGATCTTCAAGATTCCTTACATGAGGCAAGTGGGTTAGACACTTCCCCTGAGGTGGAGTTTGCTAGGCCAGACCCGGGGGAGCATGCTGAAACCCCCTATAGAGCCTTAATGGCCAGGATCACAGAGTTTATGGGGTGGTCTGCACCTTCACAATCTTTCCAACAAGATGCCCTCACGGATATTCTTGACAAAGGCCCACAGGAGGATCCTGTGGTGCCTTTTCATAAAGCTCTTCAGAGGAAGATTATGACGAACTGGGAAACCCCAGATGTCGTCCCGGCAGTAAATAAAAAACTGTCTACAAAATACAGGGTATCCTCTACAGACCCGGAGTTTTTGTCAAAACACCCATCCCCAGAAAGTCTGGTGGTACAGGCAGCATCTTCTACCGATGTCAAGACGGCTTATCCTACCGTCCCACAGGACAGGGACGAAAAAAAATATGATGCTATGGCAAAGAAAGTTTTTTCGGCATGTAGCATGACGTTAAAATCTGTTAATGCTACTTGCACCCTTGGTAGATTCAGCCATACACTTTGGGAGTGTGCTTCTACAGCGGCTGACTGCATCCCGGAGGGAGAAGAAAGAGAGGCGTTCCTGAATATCATACAGGACGGTAAAGACGCTATGTGCGAATCCCTCCAGACGGGCATTGATTCGGCTGATAGTATCAGCAGAGCAATGGCGGCAAGTACAACAACCAGGAGATTCGCTTGGTTGAGAAAGTCTGGTTTTGCCCCAGATGTGCAAGCCAGGCTCTTGAACATGCCATTCGATGGCTATTCTTTGTTCGGGAAAAAGGCGGATGACAGTTTAGAGAAACTGCAAACTTCAAAAGCAGCAGCAAAATCCCTAGGCGCTGCAATCCATCAGACACCTTTTCGTCCCACAGGAACCTCTGCGAGGGGCAAGTCCTTTCGCTTCTACTCCGCATTCGGAAGAGGTAGAGGACGACCGGCTCAAAGGGGACAAAGAAGAACTACCCGAGGTGGACGGGGTAGATATTCAAAAGCCGCAGCAACAGCAGGTGCCTCTTTACCATCGGCATCTGCATCAGCCGCCCCAAAACCACTCTGAGGACTTCCCTCACAGGACACCTGTAGGAGGCAGGTTGACTCAACATCTGGCGGTATGGCAGGCTATCACGTCAGATGCTTGGGCATTGGAAACAGTTGCCCAAGGTTACTGCCTGCCTTTCCTACGCATACCTCAGAGTCATCCTCTGGGGATCAGCTCTCAGAAAGCTCCAGATCCGCTCCTCTTGCAGGAAATTTTGGACCTGCTAGGGAAAGGTGCCATAGAACCGGTACCTGTAGCGGAGAGGAACAAGGGCTGGTACTCCCCTTACTTTCTCATTCCAAAGAAAGACGAGAATTGAACAAATTCCTCAGGAAAGACAAATTCAAGATGGTCACTCTTTCTCAGATCCTCCAGGCCCTTCAGTTCCAGGACTGGTTGGTATCTCTGGACCTTCAGGACGCTTATTTCCATGTGCCTATCCATCTCAAACACAGGAAATACCTGAGGTTCGCAATTGGCAACTCTCACTATCAATTTCGAGTGCTGCCAATTGGGCTGACCTCCGCCCCGAGGGTCTTCACCAAGTTAATGTCGGTAGTGGCGGCAAGTCTAAGGAGGGAAGGGATTCCCGTCTACCCCTACCTGGACGATTGGTTGATCAGGGCTGTTTCTTCGGAACAAGCTCAGATCCAGCTAAATCACGTGTGCGACTCCCTTCACAAACTGGGCTTCTCCCTCAATTTAAAGAAGTCACAAATGATACCATCGCAGAGACTCCAGTTCATAGGAGCGATCCTGGACACTTCCCTGGGAAAAGCCTCGCCACCAGAGGTGAGGGCTCAAGATATTCTACAGATGGTTACCAAGTTCCAAGATGCCCAACGTCTCCCAGCCTTCGACTTTTTGAGGTTGCTAGGTCTCATGGCATCCTGCATTTTCCTAGTGCCAGAGGCTCGTCTGAGAATGAGATCCCTCCAGTGGGCACTGAGGACTTAGTGGTCACAATTCTCAGGGAGAATGACAGATCTTCTTCAGGTTCCTGACAGGGTGGCTCGAGACCTTCAGTGGTGGGCCTGTCAGGAGAACATTCTGAAAGGAGAACATTTTTGGCAACCCTGGCCGGAGATAACAGTAGTCACGGATGCCTCACTCACGGGGTGGGGAGCCCACACCAACGACTTGACCCTCAGCGGTCGTTGGTCTCCATCGGAGTCCAGACTACATATCAACCTGTTAGAGCTGAGAGCCATCAGACTTGCGCTGAAGGCGTTCCTGCCAGCTGTACAAGGGAAAAACATCCTGATAATGACGGACAACACAGTGGCCATGCATTACCTCAACAAAAGAGGAGGCGTAGGATCACTACCCCTGTGCAGAGAGGCGATGCAGCTCTGGTTTTGGGCAATCCAAGAAGGAATCTCTCTATCGGCAGTTCACCTAGACGGAGAGAAGAACTTGACAGCGGACGCTCTGAGCAGGCAGAGCACAGTCTCCCACGAATGGTAACTAGCTCAGGAAGTCCTTCAAGAGATCTTCGCCCTTTGGGGAACCCCTCAGGTGGATCTGTTTGCCACAGGTGTCAACAGGAAGTGCGCTCTGTTCTGTTCAAGGGAATTTCCCCCGAGAGGGCTCTGGGAGACGCGTTCATAGTGGACTGGGAGTTTCCGCTTCTGTACGCGTTCCCACCGGTCCCTGTCATTCCTCAAATGATCAGGAGGTTGAGAAGATTCCGGAGAACCATGATCCTAATTGCCCCGGATTGGGCCAGGAGAATGTGGTACCCGGACCTTCTAGACTTGTCCATCTGCCCTCCAATTCAACTTCCACTCAGAGAGAAACTACTCTCACAGAAGGGAGGTCAGGTTCTCCATCCAGACATCAAAACCCTCAACCTTCACGATTGGCTTCTGAAAGGCTGAGGTACAAGGATTGGGACCTCCCTGATGATGTTATGGAGGTGTTGCTTTCGGCAAGGAGGCCAGCAACAAAGTCTTTATAACGCTGCCGTTGGAACAGATTTTGCAGCTGGAGTAGAGAACAGAATATCGACCCTTTTTCATGTGGTACACCAATGGTTTTGTCCTTCCTACTATATTTGGCGAATTCAGGCCTTCAAGTTGGCACCATTAAGGGCTATCTCGCAGCGCTATCCATCTTTAAGCGCACTGCGGAAGAACCATCCTATTTCAAGTTACCCTTGGTAATACAGTTTCTAAAGGGGTTAACCAATGTTTATCCCCCAAGACCATTCAAAGTTCCCCTATGGGATTTAAACTTAGTCCTAACTTTCCTGATGGGCACACCTTTCGAACCACTCCATTCTTGTTTGTTAAGATTCCTTACCCTTAAAACTGTTTTATTAATAGCACTTACATCTGCTAGAAGGGTGAGCGAATTACAAGCTCTTTCTTGTAAACCCCCTCACACTATCTTTCACAAAGACAAAGTTGTCCTGCAAGTGAAGCCTAATTTCCTCCCAAAGGTGGTTTCTGAATTCCATATCACTCAGAAGATTACCCTACCATCTTTCTATCCTCCTCCTCATCCGGGGAAAGAGGAAGA
Source organism: Ambystoma mexicanum (assembly GCF_040938575.1). Classification (NCBI taxonomy): domain Eukaryota; kingdom Metazoa; phylum Chordata; class Amphibia; order Caudata; family Ambystomatidae; genus Ambystoma; species Ambystoma mexicanum. The sequence continues at coordinate 130,294,344 of NC_090938.1, forward strand.
GAGGTTACACAGGCTGGACCCTAGAAGGGCTTAAGTTTTTACATCAGTAGACTAGCCAGGATAAGACAGGCAGACCAGCTGTTTGTAGGTTACACAGGTCACAAGCTGGGGTTACCAATAACTAAGCAGACTATTTCCAGATGGATCATTCTAGCCATTCTGGAATGTTATAAACTGGCAGGGAAAGAGCCCCCTCAAAACCTTAGGGCTCATTCGACCAGAGGTATTGCAGCTTCATCGGCCCTCAAAAGAGGTGTGCCGGTTAAAGACATCTGTGCGGCCGCTACATGGTCGTCTGTCCATACCTTTACACGATTTTACAACTTGGATTCCTCCTCCAGTCAAGAGACTAGGTTTGGAAGGGCTGTACTGCATTCTATTCATCAATAGAAGACAGCGTGAAGTCAGTACTCCCTCCTCCAATAATAGAATACTGCTATGGGAGCCTATCTAAGATGAGGAATACGTCGGAGGACACAATCCCTTCGAAGAACAAGTTACTTCTTACCTTGTAACGTTCTTTCGACGGGATGTTCCTTCGACGTATTCCTCATCGACCCTCCCATCCATCCCCGCAGTTCTACTTCCCTTGTTGTTGCAGTTTACGCTTCTTCAGGGTGAATAGTCTAGTCCAGAAAGAATTATTGTGGGCTACAAAACGGAACTGAGCAACGGACGCTGCGCGCGGCCTTTATAGGCAGGATGACGTCGACGTCGATACGGCGGCTGTCGAGGGACATCGACTCGGAGGACGTCGATGCGCAGCGCCCTCTAGAGAAAAAAAATTTCCGAGGCCAGCAGAGCTGGAAGGAGATATCTAAGATGAGGAATACGTCGGAGGAACATCCAGTCGAAAGAACGTTACAAGGTAAGAAGTAACTTGTTCTTCTGCACCGTACGACACTATAAGTATCACTTTTTGTTTAAAAAAGAGCGTTACATGATTAGAAGTGAACTTTCCATATTTACGCATTAAAATAGATGCTTGAGAGGCCAGAGTTTGAATATTTGTATCTAAAGTCACTGATATTATAGAATATCCAGGACTTCCTGAAAAGAAAAGACCTTTGTAATTGTCTACAACACTAAGATTTTGCTTGCCTAAGAACCATTGAAGTTTTCTTGTACATTTGTTGCTTTTTTTCCTCTGACAAATAACCACTTGAGTTTTTTCGGTGTTAATTATCAACTTGTTTGCAGCACTATAGTTCTCTAAACAATGAAGCATATTCTTCAAACCTCTTGGTGTCTGTGAAAAAGCACCAAGTCATCGGCGTATAAGATCCACCTTATTTCGATGTCATCAAATGCGTTTCCCAGATCTAGTATAAATAGATTGAAAAGTGTTGAGGCCAAGATGCAGCCCTGCTTGAAGCCTCTTTCCGATTGAACACGAGATGATAAAGGCCCTTCCATTGAGAGCCTAATTTGGACAGTCGTGTTGGAATGTAGATTCTCAATTATCGTTTGTAATGATTAAGGACAGCCATACATGTTCAACTTGGCAAATAACAGTTGGCGTTCGACCGAATCAAATGCACATCGGAAATCGACAAAGGCCATGTAAAGATTTTGATTACGGTTGTGATATTTTGCTTTCAACATGTTGAGTATTATCATGTTTGGTACTGTACCAAGACCAGTCACGAACCCTGTTTGAAATCGGTCTCGCATATTAAGCGTGTTCATCCAAAGATTTAATTCCTTCATGACTGTTCGAGTATAGATTTTTCCCGGCGCGTCGACGAGGGCAATAAGCCTATAACTCTCAGGTTTTTCGCGATTTCCCCTTTTAAAAAGAGGTACTATTATGGAGTGTTTCCGTGAGAATGTAATAGTTTGTGAGAGATTAATTTGCTCAAAAATTGAGAACAATGTTAGTCCATAGTTCAGGATGTTGTTTAAAAGTGTTGTTTGACAGCCCATCATTAGGGCCTTAGTTCTCTTGATGCACTCATTGTTTTAATATAATACAATATATCTGATTTATCAATGTTAAGGTGGAAGGGAATTAATGTTTTTCCAGTTATAACTACACCAACAGTATCAGGTAGTGCAAAAATGTTACTGAAATATTCTACCCAAGTCACTTCAGGGACATGCTGAATTTGTTTTGATGTTTGTTGAGAGGAGGTGGAATCATTAATAGCTTTCCAGATGCGAGTCGTATTCTTATCCTTCAAATATTCAAGCATTTGTTCCCCATCAGTTTGTATCATTTGAGCTTTATGATGCTGTATCCAATTTTTATAATTTGTCTTTATGCGCTTAAGAGTATAATAACGTTCGCATATCGGGAGGAGTTCAGCCTCACGCGTTTCCCTTCAATAGAGTGTTTTCCTCTCCTTTATCAATGGGCCAAACACATGGTTTCTGTGCTTTGATGGTTTTTTACCAGCAACCGGCTGACTCAGATTTTGTATGATCTCGAGATAAATTAAAGCACTAGGAGCTTGACCCAATTCTGGGATGCTAAAAGCTGATTTTAACAGAAGACCAAGCTGTCAAATAGATTGTTCTGTCCAGCGTACCCGATTGACACTATTATTGGCAGTTAAAGTACCGATCCATTTTGGTTTTATTTGCAATGATTGTCATTGTGATATGGGCCATTGTAGACATAACATACTATGATCGCTGCTCTTCATCTTTTCTATTCTAAATTCAAATGAGTTCGAAGATAGTGCACTGTCTACGTTTATATAGTCAATGGTGCCACTGGAACCTCTTTGAGACCAGGTGGAGTGGGGCGGACAATCGAAAGGGCTAGACCCATTCAACATGGTAAAGCCTTGTGTTTCCATTGAATGGTTCCAAGGAATTCTTCTCTTCTGTTCTGCAATCTTGATATGAGTTATGCAATGGAGGTTTAGATCTCCAACTATTATTGTGTGTGCTATTTGTGGAACAGATGTGATATAGTCCAACATAGTTGACACATTGTTAATGAATTCCATGTCTTCAATTCCAGCTTGGTTCCAGTACAAGTTAACCACAGCATATAGGATGGTATTGATTGAGACAATGGTCAATTGTGAGTAGGGAGTCGGAGAGTATTTGTGTATCATTGAGATGTTTGCACTAATTTTAGGGGCAGTGAGAAGGCCACTCATCGGGCGACCTCTCAAGCCTTTTAGGGCTGATGTAAGATGTATCTCTTGATTATCCCATAAAATAAAGTCTGTGATCCACGTCTCCTGTAGCATGACTATGCTATGAAAGTTCGCCATTCTTGTTATTAAGTAAATGACGAAAGCCACAGGTATTCCAGGAGACTAGCGAAATTATTTCATACTCACCCATATGCTCCAGTTAACTTCTGGGCTCCTTGCAATGACATTGACATTTTTGTTTTTTGCAGAATTCAGACTCTTGATTATAATCATTTAGGCACCAAGATACAGTTTCTTTTCCACTCTCTCTCAAAGGAGGATTTACCATGGCCACATCTTGAGGATCAAAAATTACAAAGAAGCCCATTTGAAACAGAGCGTCCTTAGATTGCCAAACAAGATTTCTAACAACCCTTGATCGAAACCAAGTCTTACTGTGCTTAAGTAATTGATGACAATGAACTCAACCTGTTCTATATCTGAGCTAATGATGTCATCTAGTGATTCAATGTCAGAAAAAAGTTCCATAATACTATGCCGATTTAAGGCATATTGTGGGTAAGGGTCTGGACGACAGCCAAGAATCAATGAGCCCAGATTTTGGTGATTGATCTTAGTTTGAGTCACCTCATTTGGGATCATGGATTTTTTGTTAGACAATATTGGGGATTGTTTGTTTTTCTTTAATAGGTTTAAATGGTAACAACGCTTGCAACATCCAGACTATTTCAGCACCGTGACCATCAGCTTGATTAATAGATCTAGTTTGGTCAAACATGGTGCTGTCTTGTTTGTTAGAAGGTTCGCTTACCGGCCTGACCCCATCTTTGCCAGAGATAAGTTTTCCTAAACTGGCTGACTTGTTAGCGATGGTTAGCAAAGGTTTAGATTTGGAGTGTTGGGAATTGTTTACTATTTCCTCACCATTATCCAACTCACACAAGTTTGAAGAAGAGGACACCTTGTTGTTAAAATCCGGCACCTTTAGGTCTCTTTGAACAGAGAATTGTGCCATATAGGCATCAACTTCTTTTCTAATCTCCTTGCGACGTGAAGTGACATTTTGAGTATCGTCACATTGGCCCTCATTACGACCCTGGCGGAAAGTGACTGACCTGACCGCCATAGCGTAAATAGCGTTTCCGCCATTGCACGACGGAGCAAAGTGCGGCTCATTCCGACCCATCGGGCACGAGCACCACGCCATGGCGGAAGTGCAAAGTCCGCGATGGCGGAAATGACCCCAAAACGGCCCACACCGCCGCCGTACGGCGCCCTAGGTGCAATTCCACCACCCATCTTAGCGGTCACCGCAATGAGCGGCAACCGTAAATATACGGAAACGGAAGTAAAAACATGGTCCCGGAACGGGAAACAGCACGCCGTACACCTATAAAAACACAATTTCCACACAACCATCAAAAACACTACCCTGAGACTCATCCCAACCCGTCATCCACCCTAGTGAAACCAAGAAAAATGGGAAAAGTAGCGAAGAAAGCGTGCGACCGCAAGCGGCAGGTCCACTTCTCCCGTGAGGAACTCACCGTGCTCACAGAGACCCTTCAGGAGAATGCTGCCGTCGTCTTCTCCACGCAAATGACCAGGACGGCACTTGCGAACAAGAAGGCCATATGGGCCCTGGTGGCACAGCGGGTAAGTGCGGTGGGGACCGCACCCCGCAACCCACAGCAATGCAGAAAGCGATGGGACGACTTGCGGATACGCGTCCGGAGCATACTTTCTGCCAACCGAAACATTGCCACAGCTACCGGGGGAGGATCGGAATCACCCATCAAGTTGACCCCCTGGGAAGAAATCTGTGCCTCCACCATTGGAATGGAGAGTATAGAGGGAGTCAGAGGGATGGAGAAAGGAGTGCAGACATCCGAAGAATCAGGTAGGTGGGCCAAATAAAACAATGCCAAATCCACAATGTCCAATCATGTGAAGTACCATGTGTCCACATAGTGCAACAGTAACACATGTCCAGGAGAACGTCCACATACATAGGCCTGATAGCACACTTTAAAAGTCACATTAAATACATAAATAATTAAAAATCCTAAAAACACCCTCTACACGTGCAGCAGGCACTCCCTAACTGCAGGCTGCAAAACAACTGCATCCTCAATCCACACAAAAATGAAACCACCACCAAGGCCCCAACCCAAATCACCCTCAGGTACCACCCCAATGCATGTGATACATTGCCATTCCAATTTCCACAGACCCATTTATAACGCTCGCCCTCCTTTACTCCACCACAGGGTCCGATTCAAACGACGAGCTCCAGGACACCCCTACCAGCACACCTGCAAATAGGGCCAAGACCAACGGCCAAAGACCCTCCACCTCAGCTGCACGCATCAAGACACGGCAGCAGCACAAATCAAGTGGCAGCACACAGGAGGGAACTTCAACAGGCACCCCAGCAGCCAGCATGCCCACAACAGCACCACCACAGGTCCCCCCAATGGATGCCACAGAAGGCATTGCTTCTGGTGGCAGCAGCACCATAGGTGACACTGCATTAATGGCAGCATGCTCCGACACAGAAAACGGGGATGTCGAAGTAAGATCCATCCATGACCTGTCTCAATCCCCCTGTCTGTTCCATCCCGTACACCATGAGGATACCACGCAGGGGCACCCACAAGACGACGACTGGCCATCCCCCACAAGCCCTGTGGCAAGGCAACATGAGGTGACCAGCCCCTCTGTGACACCACCGCAAATGGCCATGGCGCAGCAGAGGCAACAGTCCCTCGACCAGGTGATCGTGCAACAGCAGCAACTGGCCACGCTCCTCAAGGACCATGCTGATGAATGTGGGGGCACTAAGGCAGCCATAGAAACATCAACTGAGACACTTAGGGCAGAAATGGAGAGAAGTACAGAGACACTAAGGGCACAAATGGAGAGAAGCACCGAGAGCCTGAGAGTAGAAATGGAGAGAAGCACCGAGAGCCTGAGAGTACAAATGGAGAGAAGCACCGAGAGCCTGAGGGGGGGAACTGCATGCGACGTCCAAAGACGTATGTGCTGAACTTGCCGCTGTGCGCCATGTGCTCACTGAGCTCTCACAAACCCTTAGGGACATGCATGGACGTGAGCAGGCAGAGACATCATCCGTTGCAAGTTCCGTCCAGGGCAGCCCCCAACGTAGATCTGGGAGGAACCTGCGCTCCACAGGCAGGGGTGCCCCTGATACCCGGAGAGGGGGCTTGCAATAGCGACTGCCCACTGACAATGAGCATCTTTGGACACTGGTGTTCGGGGGGAGGTAGGAGGGTGGAGGGGGTGTGTGGGGCTCACTTGGGTGGCGGGTCGATGGGGTGTGTAACATGATTTCACATATTCCATAAACAATGCACGATCATCCAATGAGATGTGTGGACATTGATCTTTGTGTACGAGGCCATTATAGGCGTACAGTCCATATTGTGCATGTTCCAGACACACACAGTGCCACAAGTCCCGTGTCCATGTATCAGCCACCAGGCGTGAGTGCTAGAAGCATGCATCTATGATATGCTGACAAATGTCACGGCCCTCCTGTGCCTCGCAGACTCCTTGAGGTGCTGCCACATCCCCACCCTCATCATGACCATCTTCAGGTGCTTGCAGTTCTGCGTCAGGGGGCATGGGCACATTTCTACGTACGCACATGTTGTGTAGCATGACACATGCCATGACCATCTTTGCAACCTTCTCATGGCGGTACAGGAGTGCCCCGCCAGACCTGCTGAGGCAGCGGAAACGAGTCTTCAGTAGGCCGAATGCCTGTTCTATGACTACACGGGTACGTGAGTGGGCATGGTTGTAGTCCTCCTCATGCTGGTCCTGTGGGTTCCGGAGTGGTGTAAGGAGCCATCTCTTCAGTGGATACCCGGCATCACCTGTATGTGGACAATAAAGGATGTTTGAGGAATGACATTGCTACGCACGCACCCCCCCCTTCCTGCCAGGTCATTGCCGCATCACATACCCCACATTATCATGCATGAAATGAGACTCACCGAGTAGCCAGGATCTGTTCCCTGCGTGTCGCTCCATGTAGCGTGGTATTGTAGAGTTCCTCAAGACCATAGAATCATGGGTTGATCCAGGAAATCGGGCACAACAATGTGTAATGATCCTGTTGGAGTCACACACCATTTGTACGTTCAGAGAATGAAATTGTTTTCGGTTGCGGTACTGGGCCTCCATGGCATGTGGGACGACCAATTCCACATGGGTGCAGTCGATGGCACCAATGCAACCCGGTATGCCGCCAAGTGCATGGAATCCCACTTTTGCGTTCGTAATTTCCTGCTCCGAGCGTGGTAGAGAGATGTAGTCGTCTGCGTGCCTCAGGAGGGCATCGAGCACTTGCAATAGTGTCCGTGAGAACAGTGGCTGTGAAATGCCATGCAACTGTCCGACTGTGTGCTGGTAGGTGCCTGTGGCCAGGAAGTGGATTACAGACACCACCTTCAGTAGGGGTGGGATGGCGGTTGGGCTATCTATCATGCTGACAAGGTCAGCCTGTATCATGTCCACAATGGCGGTTATGGTGTCCCGGTCCAAACGGTAGAGGGTGTGGATCTGCTCATCAGTGAGGTTGAACGGATGTGCTCGGAGGCGTGGGATTGCGGGCTGCCTGCGTGGTGGTAGTGGCTGTGCTGGCGGCCCTTGCTGGCCCTGCCTTGCCCTCCTCCTCCTCCTGCGTCTCCTCCGTGCGGCCGGTTGTTGTAGTAGTTGGGGTTCGTCTTCTTCTTGAAGTTGGAGTACTTGCAGTGCTATCAGGTCCCCCAGGGCCAACATCACTAGTCCTGCCGGTATCATTTCGGAGTGGGTGTGGTTGTGGGAGGGGGTTGGGTGTGCAATTTATGTGTTTTCAGGCTGTATAGCCTCCACCTCTGGTGATTCATTCCACCTGTGCAAGCTGCAATCCCCTTTGGGCGAGCACGTCACGCACACAACGCGGCAATTCGACGAATGGCATCTTGCTATTACAATCATGTATTTGTTCCCGATGGCACTGTAATATTGGTTCATATGTTCATTCTGCTATGGTCCCATTGTTTCACATACTATCTTTGCAGTCGCGAACAGACTTGTGAAGGGTGTGTGGAACGTAGTATTCGAGTAACGGTGGACCCTCATGCAACACTGTACCGAGGTTCACCGACGGGCGGGGCGTCCCATTTGTGAGTGAAGCCAGTTGCCATTTTCACACACAGCCGCACTAGATGGATTAATTTGTGATTTCAAGCGGTCACAGTTGCCTTTTCGACGTGATGTTGCAAATGAGGAATTCGAAGGACGGCGCTTTCGGTTTTCAGCTAGCGGCGAGGAGATGCCCACAGGTCTGACTGCAAATATAACGTTCTATTGTTCAATGTCCTTGGGACAGGGGCCATGGCGAGAATGCAATGATTGATATGAATAGTATGGGATGCGCAATAGCATAGTGGACGATGAGGCCGGACGTTCCCAAATACATGTTACTTCACAACACTGGAATTACGGGCTGGAGCACAGTGGATTTTGCAGACTGCATAACGCACAGACTCAATGGAAATTTCACATGTTATGTGAGTATGAAATCAGGCGTTTTCATACCGGGATGAGGGAATGATGTATGGATGCATGGACAGATGATTTAATACAGAGTTTGCCATGTACAGGGCTTCTTGGAATCTATCCACCTCCCCTGCACTATGTGATGCAGTGCTGCCATAGTGGGACCATCGTCTATCTGCCCTTGTTGAACCCTCCCTGTCTCGACGCGCCTTCAAACACTTGTGTCTATGCACGTTACTAATCCCATCTGATGGATTCTGTTTTAACAGACGCATGCATAAAAACACTCCTTTGTAATAGTGTTTTCACCTCGATATATATAGTTATGATTCGCAAGTGGTTTTTGGGTGGAAATAATCCTTTGGAGTGGGCTAGCATGCATATGGCTGTGGATTTAGTGTGATCATTGAAGTGAGTAATTCAAATGAAGTTCTGATGCCCATACTATTCTTTTTCATTTCATTTGGGTGACAGGTATCTCCTCCCCTTTTGCCACTGCCATCTGTATGCCACTCCTGCAGATGGATTTTACTCCCGACACCTGCTGCTTCGTGTTAATCAGTGGAGCACCATTTCGATTTTATGGGACGATCGCCAATGGGCCACATGCCCTTACGCAGTACTAGTGGCTAGGAGCAACATTTCGGCCTTTCTGCTGGATTAGTGCCTACCTAATGGGACGGCCCTGCGGTTCTAGGCGCTTTCATGTTGCCTTTTTGAACGTGAATGTAGCCCCTGTGTACCATGAAGGAACAGGGCGTCACACAAGAAGAAGCTGGTCATTTATTGCGGATGCAGCCCACAATGATGAAATCTATTTTGGAGTTCATGACCTAATGGCTGTATGGGCTTGGTGATTTTGTTGTGCATTAAATTTCTATTCTGATATGAACCGTGTAGCGTTCTTCTTTGCAAGTGATGTAGCATATTCCTATTTGTGGAGCAATGTATTGTGAGGAGATCTGCATTGGGTTCCAGCTTCGGAGTATAGTTGCGTGGTACTGTACTGTGCGCGTTTGCCTACGAAGCCCAGTGAGGTCAGGGATAGGGGCTGCCGATATGACTGTTTTAATGATGTCATGCTCAGGGGCGGGGGATTAGCATTTGTGTAACAGATGCCGGTCAGCCAGGTGGATTGGTGGAATGATGTGATTATCAGAATATGGCTGGTCACAGGTGCCTGTGTTTGCGTGCGTTTCTTGGAGGGAGACTGTGGTCATGTCCATTTGAATGGCTTCTGTATTCGTGCCATCTGTGCCCTGCAGCTCCCATTGGCCCTTCTTGAGATGAGCCTGGCTGCTCAGTCACTCTGCCCACTTGTGTGGTAGATGCTTATGCTGATGGTTGGTTTGTTTACTGGCAGGAGTACAGGGCTGGTGCAGTCTCACTCAGGATGCTGCTTTGGATGTTGCCTTACACTGGTGTCAGTCGATGGGGGGGCCTGTTTTTGTTTGTGTCATTTTTCTGTTCATGTTGCTGGACTTGACCCTTCACATGCCTGTGCTGCATCAGTGCGGCAATGGTGCCATGGCAATTATGGATGGCCACTCACAAGGCACTTGGAGCCCCTAGATTCATTTGTTCGTTGGCAGGCATGGGTGACTTGTACATTTCACTGGTTGCATTGTGTGTCTTCATTGCACCTACGAGGAGTTGTGCAATGTGGCCAGGGAGTGGTGTACAGGCACTCAGTATGGCCGTTTACGGTTGGTTCGCGATGCCGTACTTCTCACCATGGCGGAATGGTACTTTCCGCCGTGCTTGATGGCGTTAGGTACATGTCCGCTAGGGTCAGAATTCGCGTACCGTTGCGCCATGGTGGTAATTACGGTTTGGCATGGCGCGCGTGCGCGTACTTGGTGCAGTTAGCGTTGGCGTTCACTACGGTGTCGCTAATGGCATCGTACTTTACGGTGACGGGTCATGATCGCACCGAGCGCTATTCGATGGCGGTATTGCATTTCCGCCATCGTTTTTCGATTTCCGCAAGGGTCGTAATGAGGGCCATTGTAATTTATCGCTAGAATTAGAAAAAGGAGATTTAATGACCATATTAGAAGGTATAGACTTGATGGATCTTGTGAGAATTGACCGCTTTTATTAGGTCATCAAATTATGGGGTGCCACAGCTGTGTCTAATGATCGTGTGGCGCTGAGCTTTAATTTACGTGTCTGAGCCAACTGCATATATTTTTTAGAGACAGCTGTGGATACTATTTGCGAGTTAGTGAGTGGTACTTTTAGACGCTTTATAAACTGCTCAGAAGCAGCAGTCATCGTTTGGTTGGTTCCTTTAATATTTTTTTATTTCTTTGTCATTTTACAGGGTATTTCTTTTAGACTTTGTTGCTTTTCTGCATGATCTGTTTTTGAAAAAATAGTATATACAGTATTATTATTTGTTTTCATGGAGGCCTCGCTTCCCGGTGCATCCAACACTACTAGTGCAGCTTGATTTTCAAAGGGCTGATCGACAATAATGTTGGAAAAGCAGGGCAGCACCGGAGTCCAGGATTTTGTGACTGCACTCGGGCAATCACTAGGACCTTTCACAGGGGAGGTGGCAATATCAGCGAACCTCACCTTGTTCAATTCCCTGCATTGATTTGTTGACACTACCTCATTGGTCAACCGAGCTGCATCAAAGTTTGATTGCCAAGCTAAGATAGAATTGAGTTGATTATTTTGTGTTTTCATTTTATCGTTTAACGTATCAAACAGTTTAACCAGTGTAACCATGGTTGTTTGCATAGCTTCGAAGGACATGACCACAACTTTGGACAAACCATCATTCTCTTGATTTATCTGGATGTCATTTTGTTTACGTGGAGTGGGTGCCAAAAAGGAAGAAATCACTGTTCGGTTGCGATGGGTGATTTCAGAAATATTCAGCGAGAATGATAGTTTCTCTATTAATGCATGATTAGAAGGTTCACTACCTGAGTCAACCAGGTCAATAGTCAAAGGATCAACAATATGAGTGGCAGAATGCGAAGCAGATTGGTCACCCATGACAACACTAGTAAAGGCTACTGATTCCCCTCTAAGCACAGTGCTATCAGATAAAGATATGTTGCAGGCAGTGGGCCTCATTAGGACCCAGACGGTAAGGGGTTTACGGCGGCGTAAACAGCGCCGACCCTTACCGCCTGATTCCGAGGTCCCTTAGCGCCATGGAGGATTTAGCACCTGCTTTTAGCAGGTGTTAAAATCCATGGCGCAAAGGGACCATGTTGTTAATTACGCCACTGTAATTTACGGTGGCGTAATTAACGCCTTCCCCACTCCCATTATGCCCTATGGGGCAAAAATGGGAATGGGGAAGGGTAAATGGGGATTGGGGACTTACCGCCCCGCCAACCTCGTTAAGTCCGCCAACCACCATGGCGTAAACAAAGTTTACGCCATGGTGGTAAAGGTACGACCCAGGCGGTAACTTACCGCCTGGGTCGTAATGAGGCCCAGTGACTTCTATTACATCTTCATCATCATGCAAAGCCACAGATGTCACTTTATCTGGCGAGCAGTATTTCACTGGAATACCTCCTGTTACTCCAGTTACTTCAGTATTTGTCAAAGGCACGTCAGAGTTGATGGGCACAGTGGGGGAGTAGAACTTTCTGATATCAGCAAGATTACGTGCAGAGTCATTGTTTCTGCCACGCTTTCTACCAACAGAACTTGATTTGGGGGTCGAACATGACAGCCCTGCATTAATTGCAATTTCCTCTTTGTTTATGGCACTATCGGTTGCATGCACAGTCCGCCATACATTTTGGGGTGGCGTCATGTTAGTTCTTAGAGTGTATAGGTGCCGCATCCCTTTTAAAGTGCACTATCAACAAGGGATAATTACACCACCAAAGATTTTTAAAAATTCAAGTAATAACAGTCAAGGATTAGGCCAAACAACACTTGCCTCGACAACTTAACAAGATAGTCCCAAGCCGGCACAGGCGCTGCACACCGTGAACAGCAAACAGTACTTCGTTGTACTTCCGCGGTGCGCGCCCTAATGCGCAGGCCTGGGGCTATTTGTACAGCACGTCCTGGGGTTCGGGGGGTGGAGCAACCAAAACCAGGAAGCCAGGAAGCCTAGAGATAGAGAAGGGAAGTATTTAGGAACAGCGGCTAACCCAAATGCAAAGCAGAGCGAAAGCACACGAGACTCAGTCTCTCAAAGTCTTTTCTTACTTTTCTTAAAGCGACAGTTGCAAATCAGTGTGACTGTGAAAGAAGTCCTCCCAGGGCAATCACGTCACTCGCTCAGTGAAGCAGACTCGCTGAAACTCAACCAAACGCCAAGCACGCTCCGTAAGCTTTGTGAGGTATAACAGCAAACAGTACTTCGTTGTACTTCCGCGGTTATCAATATACACAGCTCCTTCATTGGCCCCAGCGCCCCGACATCAAAGAGGCGGCCACCAGACAACTCACAAGCTTTGAAAACTTTATGACAACCGATTCAGGAACACGGAAATTGATCACAAATCTCTATGCCCTTTTGAGTTCGCAGGGCGAGGAAGTAATTTGGCGCTACATGAAGAAATGGGAAGAGACTCTTGGGGAAACAATATCCAGGGCCCAATGGCATGACTTGTGGAAAAAGTTCCCGAAACCAGCCGCTCCATTCAACTAAGGGAAATGTGGCAGAACGTAATACTTCAATGGCATTATGTACCAACGAAACTCCACGCAATGTTTCCCACCGTCAGCAAATCATGCTGGTGTGTATGCCCGGTGGAAGGTACTTGGCTCCATATGTGGTGGAGCTGCCCGAAGATTAAACCATTTTGGCAAGACATAACAGAACAAGTCAACGCTATGGTCCCGTGGTCAGACAGCCTAAAGCCAAGGATGTGACTCCTGGGCATGTGGGACTTGAAGCAAAGGGCTCACTCTAAAAACCAGCAAAGGGGAGTCATGACCTTGGTCATTGCAGCTTGGCTGACAATAGCCCAGCATTGGAAGGAACCTCAGCCACCGACCATGCATGACTGGCTTATAAAGGTATGGGAGTTTGTGGAGATGGAATGGGTCACGTATAAATTGCAAGGTAACCACAAGGCTTTCCGATCAGACTGGGGCAGTGTTCTCGCATATCTGCAGAGTGACTTTATGGTTCAATGGTGTCCTCACAATATTAGGATCCTGGACATGTTATAAAGGAGAGTGGAGGGATGGACCCCCTAATGTATATAGTTGGAAAATAGTGAATCACTGCATATGAGCTGCCATGGGTCACCTGAAGGGTCTTGCGGGGTGTTAGGGAGAATTATCCTTCTATGGGTAATTTCCCTTACCTATAGAGTCACCCAGCAGCTTTGCTGGATTTGAAGGGTTTTTTATTCTCCTGCTAAGAGTGAGACTCTTTTTCCCACTCTTAGACATTTTTGCTATGAGTGTTCTAGGCTATTTTTGTGTTTAATGTCTATGGGGTTTCTCTCACCTCCATAGGAACCATCTTTATTCACATGTGTGTAAAGGACCGGAGGGGGGTGTCTGTACTTCTGCTCTCTATATGGCAGAAGAGAGGCACAGAGGACCCCAGCCAAGATTCTCTATGTGGTAGCAATGGATGAGCAATCAAGGCCTAGCTTCTCAGGAGGTGGTGCAGGCTGGTTCTTAAGTACAGTGTAGTCCCTGACCCCCCAAAAAGGAATGTCCACACACTGTTATTACTGAAAACACAGTCTTTATATAATTAATATTCAAAGGTATGTACACTATCACAATAACACACTTTGTACTCAGAAATCAACAATGGTAAAAATATACAATTCTAAAATGGTACCACCAATATTATCAGATCTCATTAAAGTGCATCAACTATACTGGTAGAATGTCACAGAGATCAATAACATGGAAACCAGCAATAGAGATAGGAGGGAAAGCAAGATGGTTGAAACAATAGGCAGAATACTGGCCTCTACCGCTAGACACAGTTCTGTGTGGAGATCCCCGCATCTGGGCAACCTGTAAAATAAAGATATAGCACAAGCCCAGTCCATATATTGCTCAATAGTCTTGTTCTTTCCTATAATGTTTTTACCCCCCCAATGTACCTGTGGAGTAGAGTTCTTCGAAGAAGCATCAACGGATCCTTCTTGAGTGACCCCCTTTCAAGCAGGAGTCACGGATCGTCGAGAGGCACTGAAGAAGGTGAACTTGGCATCGACAGCGTTGACGAGAAGTTCGAGGGTGTCGAGACCACGGCATCGATCCAGGCGGTGCTCGTCAGTGACGTCCTGCGAGGATGAGGTGTGCGGGGCACCTCGGCAATTGATTGTTCCGGACCGCAAAGAGTTTCTGAAGAACTGTGGCCCAGCAAGGGTGTCGAGTCGTCGAAGTCTTTGTGGTCTCTTGGTGGCGGGAAACCCACCGGCGGATTCTCCTCGGCGCGTCGGCGGCCTTGACTTTCTCCAGCAGGACAAAGCGGTCGACGTTGCGGACAAGGGAGTCCTTCCATTCAAATGTTCTTAGGCAAAGGAGCGGGCGGCTCTGGTCGTCGGCGGCACAGCGTCAAGTGGTCCCCGCGTCTTGGCAACACAACTTCGACGGGCCTCCAGCGGTCACACAAACCTGCGAACCCTGGTCGACGGCAATGGACTTCGACAGCGGCGAAGTCCGGGTGCTTCACTTCGTTCTCCTCAGCGGTCCCGTCTCGGATCGGCAGCCTTTCGAGGGTCTGACTTCCAGGGAGCTTCGGCGAAAGTTAGCGGTGCTCGATGGTCCCTCGGAGCATGGGAAGAGGGCGCCTTACCAGGTCCTCTCTCGGATCAGTCTTCGACGAATTTGGCAGCTTTCAGATCAGGTCTAAGCAAATGCAACAGCAAGTCTTCTTCTTCCAGCTGGGCGTCGAGGATCAGCAGTTCCAGTTACTCTTCAAGTCTAGACACAGCTTCTGAACGATTTCCAGTGGTGAGAGGTCCCCAGATATACTATCCTGTCTCTCATCCACACTGCTGGCTCACACTCAGCAGCCAATCATACAGTAGGGCATTCATGCAGTCAGTCAGCCAATCAGGCACACGGTGCATTCAGGCCATCCTCCTCCCTCTCAGACACTCACAACAAGGAATGTGGATTGGGACAAGAACCCAGCCATTCAACACTACACACCGCATTCAGGCCAGTTTCGGGCAGGGCTGTCTCAGTCTTTGTCTCTCATACCAGAAACCAGACAGCCACAACAAGAAGTGCATATTGGTCACACACTCCATTCACCCAGGTCCTACCCACAGAGTGTACCCACAACATACAGTCACTGGGAAGGCTCCAGCCAGTCTGGACTGGACTTCACAACAACACCATATATGGAACTTCCACCCAACAGCCAGTCAGGGGGAAGGGACAGAGTCAGGGCTTCCCAGGACTTTGGGAAAACAAGGTAACAGGCAATAGAAAGAAAGAGGCTGCGGGGGCCATCTTGTTTTCCATCAGGAATCAACTGATTCCAATGGCAGGGCCTGGGTATCCCAAAATGGAGGATACTCAGAGCACCTGTCAAATTCAGCATGGAGCTGCCACCAGCCCATACGCTGCTCCGTGAGCCACCCACAGGTGCCCAAAAACATACACTTGGGGCACAGGGTTGTACCCCCACCCATGGGTGCCATAAGGGTATCCCATTGGTCTGTACACCAAACCAAAAACAGGAAGAGCTGCACTGCCAGGAGTCCCACATGGACCCCTGGGCAGAAAACAATACAGAACACAATGAAAAAGGACTACAGGACAATAACAGGGAGGCCGTGTCCATCCAATGCATTTCCAGCATCACAATATGTTACACAGCGCCCTTCGTGCAGTGACACAGGGGTGTCGTGGCGCCCCCCAAACATAGACTCCATACCCTGAGACTGACTATTGTCTACCAGGGCATGTAAAGTCCCCATTGACTTTACTAATCAATTTTTGTGAACTGAACCAGTACAATCCATCTTACTATAGAGGTACTGGGAAGGGGGGGCCGCGGGGGCCATCTTGTTTTCCATCAGGAATCAACTCATTCCAATGGCAGGGCCTGGGTATCCCAAAATGGAGGATACTCAGAGCACCTGTCAAATTCAGCATGGAGCTGCCACCAGCCCATACGCTGCTCCGTGAGCCACCCACAGGTGCCCAAAAGCATACACTTGGGGCAAAGGGTTGTACCCCCACCCATGGGTGCCATAAGGGTATCCCATTGGTCTGTACACCAAACCAAAAACAGGAAGAGCTGCACTGCCAGGAGTCCCACATGGACCCCTGGGCAGAAAACAATACAGAACACAATGAAAAAGGACTACAGGACAAGGACAGGGAGGCACTGTCCCTCCAATGCATTTCCAGCATCACAATATGTTACACAGCGCCCTTCGTGCAGTGACACAGGGGTGTTGTGGCGCCCCCCAAACATAGACTCCATACCCTGAGACTGACTATTGTCTACCAGGGCATGTAAAGTCCCCATTGACTTTACTAATCAATTTTTGTGAACTGAACCAGTACAACCCATCTTACTATAGAGGTACTGGGAAGGGGGGGCCGCGCAGGCCATCTTGTTTTCCATCAGGAATCAACTGATTCCAATGGCAGGGCCTGGGTATCCCAAAATGGAGGATACTCAGAGCACCTGTCAAATTCAGCATGGAGCTGCCACCAGCCCATACGCTGCTCCGTGAGCCACCCACAGGTGCCTAAAAACATACACCTGGGGCACAGGGTTGTATCCCCACCCATGGGTGCCATAAGGGTATCCCATGGGTCTGTGCACCAAACCAAAAACAGGAAGAGCTGCACTGGATAGAGGTACTGGGAAGGGTTAATAGTTTTTCCCTTATGTTCATTTTCGAGAGGGTACCGTACAGTCCCTCTCTCAAAAGTTTCTGACTGGTGGCAGTGGTTACTACCGTAAATATTCGACCGCGAATATTTCCCTATGGGATTTTCCCATTGTTCAAGGCTACCACATTTTCTGACAGCCTCTAACATACTGCCGGTGTATTTTAATATTAACTTTACTCCGGTAGGTTTTATTTGCCAGAACTTTAATATAACTTCTTTCTCGTGTCTTTCTCTAAACTCCTAAACCAGGTCGCGGATCCTTTGTTCGTCCTTTTGGCGGGCTTCTGCCAAGAAGCCCTCCTTTCGGCGCCACTGAGTCTGGGGTGGGTCCATGGTGTGGGAGGGGGAGTAGGACCTCTGGACAGGGTTGCCTCAGCAACCCATGTCGCACTCTATCCTGATAGGCTGGACGGTCTCCCGCCAAGATGACCACTCCACTGTGTGAGTGACAGCCAGGCTGTATGAATGGGGATCTTTTTGCATAAAAGCAGGGTCCTGAGGACTGGAAGAGCAAGACGTCGCCACTGGAACTAAGAAGCCGAAGAGGAGAGAAGCCAAAGACATCTGCAACGGCTGAACCACCGGTGAAGCCCTGCTGCAGCATCTCACCACTTTTCTCCACACGATGAGAGAAGGTCTTCATCTGCAAGAGCCTTCTTCCCTTGAGCTGGTGTGGCCAACCAGTTTGCCAATCACCCTCCCGGACCTGCCTTGGTTGAATCGCCAGTACCCTGTACTTGGAAGTCGGATAGCCAGGCACCAGTCCACCCGGACCGGGATTTAAAGGAGCGTACCTTTTATTCGTCGGGCAGCACCGCGGCTGGTTTCATCCCTGGGTAGTGCAGTAACACAAACCTTCCTCCACGACGAGTGCTTCTCTTCCTCTGCTGGATCCCCCAAACTGCAGGAACTACCAGGAACAACCGCCACCGCAGGAGCTACTTCTTCATTTTAAAGGTACATTGTTCCGCCAGGCCGCCCTTTCTGCGTGGTAGAGCTAAAG
Organism: Ambystoma mexicanum; assembly: GCF_040938575.1. Lineage (NCBI taxonomy): Eukaryota > Metazoa > Chordata > Amphibia > Caudata > Ambystomatidae > Ambystoma > Ambystoma mexicanum. The sequence goes on from NC_090938.1 coordinate 130,312,860, forward strand.
GTGTTTTAAATCCTTTACCTACTCGTTGGGTTGGCCGCCCCTCTCTCTTAACATTGTCTTTCACCTTCTGCATCCACCTTTTCAAAATCGTTAAAGGAATGGTTCCGTCAAACATTTTTATTGCCCCTACGGGTCGGCCATGTGTTTTTAAGCCTAAGTTGCTCGATTTTAGAAAAATTTCCTATGGACCTTTCCCGAGTTTTCATCCATTAAACGCACGCGAAAACAGGCACCAGGGAGCTGCCATTTTGTGATAATCCTATCATTTCCCCCATAGCCCTGGCTGACCTGCTTTTGCGGCACTAAATCATATCCCCCGCCCCTGAGCCTGTCATCAGCAGACGTGTACCGCCCATTTCACAACGCCAAAGCACGTCTCGTGTCAACATTCGCTGCGCTTCAGCTAATGACGTGTCGCCATGTCGCCGTTCCTCAATAAGTATAAACAGACCGTTTCACAACACACAGCAGCAGATTTTCGATTCCATTCCTCTCTCTGTGTTACTTTGAGTATTCTGTGACTCGTTTCTGTGCTCTGGTCAGCTACCTTCGTTGCTTGTAGCCCGTGTGGACAGATAACAGTACCACCGCTATCAATTCTTTTAGTTTGTGCAACACACAATGGATACAATAATGCCCTACATGTACGAGCCCGAGTATACCGAGGAGGAACTACTGGAAAGGGAAACACGCGAAAACGATGGGGCTTCGGACAGCAGTTGGCAGGACGAATCAACAGATGAAGACACTGGACCTAGTCGCATGGACGGTGTTTCCACCTGGTGCACATGCAATCGGTGCGAGCTAATGCCGACCGAGGAGGAGAACTGCTGCTGCTGTGAAAACTCGGGATGCGTGGCCTACATTTCGGAAGGTGAGCCACGACCGCAATGCATCACCGAGCTGCCAGTCTTCAGGGCAGCCTGCCTCACACGGTCCGTGTTGAGGATAATGATGGTGCTTATGCACGAACTTCGCGCAACTGTTCGTCCTCGTAATCCGAGTAACGAGTAAGTATACTTTGCTTGTCATGCCACTCCCATTTCATGGTCTTCTACTATATCCAAAATTACATATACATAACATTGTAACGCATGAAAGTCTTTCAATAGTATGCAGTGTCTAGATAGCATTTGTCCGAGCAGAATGCCATTAGTTACAAGAATTGTCATTGACAACAAACGTTTATTAAACTTATCTTGGTCATTTAAAAACAGTTTGTTCCATTCCTTTTCACAGGTGGTACAGGCTGGTGGCCTATCGTTCCTTTACATGGTGGCTTCACGGGAGGCTTGGACACCGCGTTCGAAGAGTGATACCCGCCTGTGCCGTTCGTGCCATAAGAGAAACGTTCCCGAGTGACAGCAGTCAGTACAGGGTATTTTCTCTCGCTGTGCTACAACCTGGACTGTACAATGTGTAAACTTTTGTATTTTTGTGTCATCAAAAATAAGCTACAAAATAAAACACCACATATATTTTAACAACGGTTGTTTCGATTTTTTAAATCAATCAAGTGTGTCTCCATTCAAGGATGGACGTCAGACACCTGTGCTCGGAATGGGTGAAGTTCAGGTCGCTGGAAGCGTGGTGGTCACTATCTAAGCTAACATAATATATTATCAATAATGCATGCACTAAATAACACTTCTTCAAAGTCTTTCAGTCGGTTATGTCTCTATAAAAGTCACACATATATCAATACTATCAATGAACATTGGATTATACAGGCCTAAGGTCAAGGGTCTTGAACACTATAATACAGTGTTTGAAGTGTGGGTCTGTGCTCACAAGAATCTCCGATATGTGGCATTTGTTATTGATAGGCAACGATATACTGCAGTAGGGGTCTAATGTTAGTTGGGGATCTGCTAGGTGGCCATCATGGCTTGGTCAGTGGTCTGGCACATGAAGAGAATACCTTGCAAGGACACAGGGTCAGAATGGCAGTAACTTTCCACTGGCGAGGGTGCGTGGGCAAGGACACGTTTGTGGAGATGAACGACCCATGTGCTTGGTTCAGGCCGGTTCACATGCAGGACCGTGATCTCAGAGAGTGATGTGTTACATTTATTAGCTGTTGCAAATACCTCTGGAGTTTTCCAGTCAAAGTGGGAACGAGGCTGTGGGCCATGTGCTCTGCGCGCTGTACTATCGCAGTGAGGCCTGGTCACCAAAATGGAGTGGAAAGGGGGTACAAAAATGGATGCCCCGTGTCCTGCTCAGTGTTCCCATCTACGCGAATGTCATGCAAAGTTAACATCAAATAAGGGCACGGGACGGGCGCAAATGGCCAAGGTGCCAAACAGCATGTACACTTCAAAAGGTATCCCACGCCCAGGGGCCATCGCTCACATGGCCTCCTCAGACCCCGTGTCTCCAGGCAGGCCTCCCCTGAGGCAGGCCGCCCCCCTGCAATCCACATAAGTGTGTCTCCATTCAGCAGTCTTCCTGTGCCTTATCTGCACGCCCACCGGCCCATCCATCCCACCCCCCTCTATCAAAGGCGGTTCGCACCCGGGGATGAGCGCTGGCATGGGGGGTTGTGACGGGCACAAACGGCCAAGGTGCCAATCAGCATGTACACTTCAAAAGGTATCCCACGCCCAGGGGCCATCGCTCAAATGGCCTCCTCAGACCTCGTGTCTCCAGGCAGGCCTCCCCTGAGGCAGGCCGCCCCCCTGCAATCCACATAAGTTTGTCTCCATTCAGCAGTCTTCCTGTGCCTTATCTGCACGCCCACCGGCCCATCCATCCCACCCCCCTCTATCAAAGGCGGTTCGCACCCGGGGATGAGCGCTGGCATGGGGGACTGTGACGGGAGCAAACGGCCAAGGTGCCAAACAGCATGTACACTTCAAAAGGTATCCCACGCCCAGGGGCCATCGCTCACATGGCCTCCTCAGACCCTGTGTCTCCAGACAGGCCTCCCCTGAGGCAGGCCGCCCCCCTGCAATAAACATAATACCACAACATACACACGTCATTCATTCACAAACACATCCCTGTTTCTAATACTTTATAAACCACTTGATATGTCTCATGAGAACATCTTTGTGCTTTGCAAGTCAACTCCTGAACCTTCTACCTGAGAAGCACTGAGATCTATGCTAATCTGCTCGTCGCCGTGCTATCTGTGACCGCTTCGAGCAAACTCGTCAATGCGCTACCTGCGGCCATCTATCTGTTCTCCTGCAACATACTGCTCGGCCTGCTGAATCCAACTGTTTGTTGGTCAAGGTAAGGCCATGTATCCTAGTCATATTTTGGTCATTTTTACATTTCAATCTATTTGCTATTACAGTACCCATTAGAGCTATGGTCATTGGTCTCATTGCTATTGACTTGAATTTCAATTGTTATGCTATCAATAGATCTATTTATTTTCATCTGTGTCAATTGTCATCGAATTGCATCCTTCGGGGGTCCAGTCTATAATGTAAGCATGGTTCCTTTTCGTGCAAGACAAAACAGAAATTTCTGTAACTTATGCAAATACTAAGCCGCACATGATGAACTGGTATAGTTCCGGCGACCAAAACAAACCTTGCATTGAACATGGTATGGTTCATCAAGGTTTTATAATAATCATATTTACTTATCAGAATTTTCAACAATGCCTGCCTGTTCGATTAGCGCTTGCCCTTCGAAGACCCATGCTAAATCTGAAGGCACTACAATGCATGTATTCCCGAAAACTGTTGATCGAATAAGAGAATGGGTCAGACATTGCGGATATCCACTGGATGAGCTGGAAAGTAGAGTCCAACAAGTCTTTGAGGACAAGAGGGGTGATCGATACCGCATCTGCAGCCGGCACTTTCCCTCAAACATGTACACAACATCTTGGGTAACAAAGAAGAACAAACGGCGATCGACACGAAAATTGCTCGCAAAGGCTATTCCCACTCTATTCATCCACAATCCGCCACTGGTGAGTCAAGTGTCCATTTTTAGCTTTAGGCCTTGCGGTAGTGTGTAGGTAGCCAAATGGATTCATTGATATTTTAGGTGTTGTTTCCAATTTGTAATACTTTCGACATTGATATGAGTGTATAGCTTTTTGAATAATGACATTTATCAATATATTATTTTTAGATTTCATAACCCACAAATGAAATCTATATCGAAATCTATATATGTTCACAGGGAACTGTGCTATGTTGCGCATTACTCAAGTATTCTGTCTCCTTACATGGCAATTTTAAATATTGGCATTTCATTATCAAACAATAATTTACCTTTAGAACTTCTTGACTAGCCCTTGAATCTGAAGCAAGAACATTCTACTTCCGTCACATGCTCGCAGTTATCAACCACTTCTAGCGCATATCAGGTAATCATACTTGGCTATTCCGCTACAGACTTGTTTTATGCATGTCAAGTAATAGTTTGTATATATTGTGTGATTATTTTACCAATTGTTTGGATAGTGCTTTCCAATTGATATACACCTTAATTGTCGTCCCCTGGTGTTTGTTTTCAGTTATAATTAGTGTTATCCATACTAATGCAAGTACTGTCTTTCAGGGAGATGCTGAAGCGTCCACCACATTGACAACAGCCCTAGATGTTCTTCAGCAGCCCGAGGTATTGATACTGACAGCTCAACTGACCGTGATCATCAGGACTGGAACACTTGATGTTTGATTGTTCTACACCATGTTTCATTTGTGGTTAGCCGTTGATATGTACCTGTGCGGTTGACCCCAAGTGCCATGGCTTGCTGGCGCCGCCGCTCTCTGTGGCAACGCTGGAGCATTGTCTATTTTTCCTTCTTCCAACATGGCTCCTCTTACGCGGGGTAGCACTGCAGCGTTTCTGCGTTGGGAAGTCAGACGTCCTCTGACGTCATCACGTTGTTCCGGGCATTCCGGATATGGCCAAGCGGATCCAAAGCTCAGCGCGTCGCTTTTCTCCCCAGACGCTACGTGAGTTCGCAGCTAGGGTGCATGTTACCTACATCCTTGCTTCTACTTACCATTTCCTTCTATTCCTTCCCACAGCCTTGTGCCTTTACCCTGCCACTTACTCCCGTCATCCAAGACTCTTCAAGAACCCTTGTTAGGCTCTTCCTTCCGACACACAGGGTACTTCTCCACGCCTTTTTCTTCTGATTTAACTACGTGTCTGAACCTCGGCTCATATCCTGTTTGTTTATTTAGAGTCCAGACTTTTTCGGGATCCCGCGACTAGAACCTGAGAGATCCTTCCCGTATTGATGAGCGGCATACAAGTGACGAATTGATTCATCCAGCTACACATCCGTTCCAGCAGGGTTTTATTCCCCAGGAGGGTTTCCCTGGGATCCCTCGCACCACCCCCTTCTTTTCCTTTTAAGGGGAGGGGAGGTGTCAGGGTCCTCAGGGAACTCCCCAAGTGCCTCGTTGATTGCTGCACAAACCAGGTTAGTTTTGAATTTATTACACTAAGCATGTGTTGTGTTTTCAATATTGTAATCCTTACTAATGCAAATACTATGTTTCAGGCAGTTGTTGAATCGTCAACCCACACACTTGATGCGGAGCCTGACATTCAAGTAATTCCGGTGGAAGCGGGACCATGCGTATACGAATCGGCGCAACAGCTTTCGGAAGTGCGCACCACATTGACAACAGCCCTAGATATTCTTCAGCAACATGAGGTATGGATACTGACAGCTCCATCGAGCGTGATCATATAACGTGATTCCATTTGCTATACTTTCTTCCCTATTAACGCAAGTACTGTGTTTCAGGGAGATGATGGAGCTTCCACTACAATCACAAGATCCCATTTAGATGATGCAGATGTAAAGAAATCGGAGAAATAAGTCGATTAAATCTGATCATTTTTAAATATTCCTTGATTCTTTTAGACAATGCAACATTTGTGGTTATCTCTTTATATGTACCTGTGCCGTCGACCCCAAGTGTGTGTTATGTTTACGATATTGAAAACCATACTAACGCAAGTACTGTGTTTCAGGGAGTTCCTGATGCCTCCTCTTCAATACAATCATTCGTTGGAGACCATGTAGAGCCTGAGGTATGGATTCTGACATCTCCATCGAACTAGGTCATCAGAGCTCGAATACTTGTCGTTTGATTGTTCCACACAATGTTTAAATCGTGTTTGGCTATTGAGATGTACATGTGTGTTCGTCCTCGCGTGCGTTTTACGCTAACAATATTTTGATACACAATAATGAAAATACTATGTTTCAGGGAGTCGATGGAGCCTCATTCCGTGCTGTCTATGCGGATACAGAAAATATAGTTGTTGCAGCGCAAGAGGAAGGGGGGACATGGGGATATGTATCGGAGCAACAGCGTGCAGATGTTGAAGGTCGAGTCAAAAAAGTTGCAAAGAAAAGAAACCAAAATAAGGTTAGTTACAAACAGTTAATAACTTTAGAAATTTTTTTGTGCTGGGGACTATTTTATATTTTTTTCCAGTCAATTTTACTATACTTTATCTTGTGTTTAAATTGAACATCCCTTTTCCAATCTGTACTGTAGTTACCCGTGGGTCTACGAACTATACATACACAGACAGTGAAGCGAATGAGAGATGTTGCTTGCCAGACCATTTACACTATGGAGGAACTATTAATTCAGAAGTGGCATGTTGAGACTCGGGATGCTCATGTCCAATGGCCAGAATATGAAATGAATGTGTCCGGAGAATCCAGCAAAGTGTTATTGGACCATTGCTACAGTACGACTGCACCGCCGCAACAACATGATACTGGATGTATTGAAGATAGCTCTGAAGTAGTCGCAGATCAATTCACACAATCTACGCCCGCCAAAAAATTGCCACCAAAAAAGCTGTCGACATTGTTGTGTTCTCCCGTCAATGTTGAGGTAGCAGATGTTGAAATGACAGAGAATCAACCAGCAGCAGCATTCACCGACGGATCAGAACTTGATAGCAACGATATTTCTTTCAAATGTGGTGATATGTCCTCAACGTCACAGGCCGAAACAACTTTGACGCAGGATGATAGTCTAATGAAAGAGGGCAAATACATAGTATTCGATAGTTGTTTGATGGATATTATAAGTATGCTGAAATGTGGGCATTCCGTCAGAGGGAAAGTATGTGGGAAGCCATTGATTCATGTGACTCGTCAAAAACAAGGCAGTAACGTCACAATACATGCCGCCTGTAGATTACATCATACGTTCTCATGGTCTGCACAACCGATGCTGGGGAAACTGCCAGCAGGCAATCTACTGTGTGCAGCTGCATCACTTTTTAGTGGCTCCAGTTTTAGAAAGTTAGAGTCTTTCTTTCAGTTTGTGGGACTCCATTTCATTTCAAAAACGCAGTACTACAAATAGCAACATGATTATCTGTTTCCGGCCATTAGTGATGCTTGGAAAATTGAACAATTGACTCTAGCAAGTACATTCGAAGGCAGACGATTCAGGCTAGCTGGCGATGGACAGTGCGACAGCCCTGGATTTTCTGCCAAGTACTGCACCTACCACTTTCAGGACCTGGATAGTAAGAAGATTGTGAGTTTGGTGGTCGTGCAGGTAACACAATGTACATCCTCAGTGGCCATGGAGAAACTAGGATTTATAAAATCAGTGGAATATCTACAATCGAGGGGAATGCACATCAACCTCATAGCCACGGACAGACACGTTTCAATTGCAAAGACAATGAGAGAGCAGTTCCCACATATTAAACATCAATTTGACGTATGGCATCTTGCTAAATCAATCAATAAGAAAATCTCGGCTGCAGGGAAAAAAAAAGGTTTGGAAAGTATTTCAGAGTGGTCCCAGTCTATCAGCAACCATCTTTGGTGGAGCTCCAAAACTTGTGACGGGTCAGTGGAAATACTACTTGAAAAATGGCGGTCACTGATGCACCACTGTACCAACGTGCACCACTGGTCAGAAAACCTACATTTCCACCAATGTGAACATGGCCCTTTATCCCCAGTGGAGGCACGGAAGAAGAAGTGGTTGAATCCATCTTCACCGACACACAAAGCCATTGAGAAGATTGTTTTCGATAAAACTCTATCAAGAGATTTGAGGGGACTGACAGAATTCTGTCACACAGGAGGTTTGGAGGTGTTCCACAATATGTGCCTAAAGTACAGGCCAAAGCGCTTGCATTTCAGCATACAGGGCATGAGACATAGGACTCTACTTGCCGTCTTGGCCCATAAAGAGAATCTCGGCCGTGAACAATCTAGGACTAAGGGTAATGTAAGGATGCCTCGCTACACTAAGGCCTTTTCAAAAAGAAGTAAGCAATGGGTGATCAAACCAGTCTATGAGGAAATGGAGTTCGACTTTGTCAAAAGCCTTATTGTTGCTGTATTAGAGAAGCACAGATATGGAATTTTGAACGTTTCTGTGCAGAGCACTGATCCATTGCCACCCAACATTGCCACTGTGCCATGTCCACCCAAAGGAGAGCTGGTTGTGAAGTACAAATCCCGGTTTAAATAATTGTAATACGATCGTCATTTTGTAAATACATTTTATTGTACAGTGTGCATACAAAGTACGCTAATCCTAACCCCTACCTTCACCATCCTGGGTGCCGAACTACCTGGGTGTCATCTTTGAATTCTCTCTCTATTCACCTCATATTGCTGACCTTGTCTATATGTGTATGTATATATTTTTGTTGATGTAACTAATTTTCGCAATCTCTTATAAATGCTGGGCACTGTTAACCGAGGGGAGGCTTGCGTATTGCAAATAATAAAAAAAAAACAATAAATCTCACTTTTAACTCAATTCCTCGGGTACTTTATACTTTCCCTGACCTTCCCGAAAGCATTAAAAGTTTCCATAGTTATGGTTCTTTGGGGCTTCAAAGCTCGCAGACAACGAGGACAAAATTGGGGCCTTAGAACGCGCCAAGCGAGCCGTTGCAGATGGGAGAGAAGCCAGTTTGCATTTGCACATTGAGGCGCACTACATAGATGGATTCGAAACTTCAAGTTCTCACAGATGGCTTTACTACGGGATGTTGCAAAGAAAGAATGTATGCTGATTTCTAGTGAAGGTCAGTGGCTTTGATTTTCAGCTCGCGCCCTGAAGAGGCCCACAACTCGCACTGGCAGTATAAGGTTCTATTGTTTTTTGACCTTGAGAGACAGGGACCATGCAGAAAGAACTTCATTTGAAGGGGTTAGGGGGTGCAATAACATTTGAGACGATAAGGCAGAAAATTCTTAAACTAGACTGAGTTTCATGTTAGTTCAGTATACAAAAAATCGGTGTCAAGAGCACAGTGGGATTTACGGACTGCATTACGCAGAGACACAATGGAAATTGCAAATATAATGTAAGTAACTCTTTGTACGCTTTTATACCGGAATGAAGAATTAATGAATGGATGCATGAATAAATGAATGAATGAAGAGCTTTGAAAAGGCTTGTGGGATCGTCCTTGTAGCGGGCACATGGGCATGCAGGCCCACATTTCACACGTATGTAGACAAAAAGTCGTTTCTCACTGTGTACCAACCTCGATTTATTTTGTTAGTTTTCGCATTGATTTTAGAGCCGAACATACTCCATTGCACTATCCTTGAAAGCAAATAGTTTCAGCTCGGCCGTAATAAATAAAATGAATAATATTAATAAAGATCGGCTGGCGAGACTAATTATAAATTTTATGTTTTCAAAATAGGTACATCCTTCCCTTTTGCCCCTGCCACCAGTTTCAGACACCGGCAGATGGATTTTTTAACCGCCAGCTGCAGCTTAATGTAAACAACTGCACCATCCTGATGATTTTATGGGACGATCGCCAAGGGCCCATATGCCCTTACGCGGTACTAGCGGCTAGAAGAAACATATCAACCTTTACGCTGGCCTAGTGCCTACTTGGTGGAACAGCCGTGCGGTTCAACGTGCGACAAAAGTGCTTCTTTGAACGAAAACCAACACCCTGTGAACAGCGCGTGACTCACGATAAAATGTTACGGATTTGCGGACAGAGATAAAAGAAAATAAATGACTTTCGGAGTTCATATGGCAATTGCAGAATATTCTATAAACATTTAATGTCAAATAAATGTACTTTACCAAATTTACCGTGTTGCTGTTTGATTTTAAAGTACAGTTTCATATTCTGAATTGTGGCGTGCTGTGTTGTGAGCTGATCTGTGTTGGTTTCCGGGTACTGTGTGAAGTCGCGTAGAAGACGACTGGGCGCGTTTGCCTACGCAGCACAGTAACGTCACGGAGAGAGGCGGGGAATATGAATGTTTTGATAATGTCAGGCTCAGGGGCGGGGGATATGATTTAGTGCCGCAAAAGCAGGTCAGCTAGGGCGATGGGGGAAATTATAGGATTATCCCAAAATGGCAGCTCCCTGGTGCCTGTTTTCGCGTGTGTTTAATGGACGAAAACTCGGGTAAGGTCCATAGGAAATTTTTCTAAAATCGAGCGATTTAGGCTTAAAAACACATGGCCGACCCGTAGGGGCAATAAAAAATGTTGACAAAACCATTCCTTTAACCAAAGACTTGACTGCAGCTACAAAAACATTTTGCTCCTGGGCCCTTGCCCTGTACCACTGACTCTGGCACAGGCCTACTGACTCTGGCTAAATTTGTTAGAACTGCCTTCTCTAGATTGTTTCTCAACTAAAACTGTGTTGGTGTACCTACTTCTTATAACTACCATTTCCTCCCTACTTTGTCATTTTGCTCAGTTTTCATTTAAGTATTTTCTATACTGATGCACTGCCTTGCTTAAACTGCTTCACAAACTTATGGGAAGTGTTGATAGGGTGTGTAAGAAGATATTTCTGTATAGCTTGTGCTTTCCCTCCCTTGTGAGAAATTGCTAGAGTGCCATTTGTGGTTGGTTTGCACTGTGCCGTTTTGCTCAGTTTTCACTCTGGCTCACACTTGTCTACAATTTAACTAGGGAGTTGTGTATACTTTCTTTGACCGAATTTAACTTGCTTTAAGAACTGTGATAGATGTGTTTAACTAGAAGTGTATACAATAAATATATATATATTCTTTTTTACTACAGTTTTGGTCAGTGTTTCTTTGTTCCATAGTACTGAGGGCCTATTGTGTAAACCCTGAATACTGCTCATCTCCCTCTTGAGATAAGTCTGACTGCTCAGCCACAGCTAACAACTAAATCTTTGTAGTACAGACTGATACCAAAGGAGATTTATTGCTCTCACCTGTAGTCCTAATCTTCTGTAGTGCTCCCGAAGAGAACTGCACAGGATTCTGCCTAACAGGGTGGGCGTTTGAGGGGGGTTGGGAGGTAAGTGAGGGGATGGTTCTTTGAGGGAGTTGTTGTTTGTTGTTGAAAATCAATAAAGATATGGTTAAAATGGCAACAATAAAAATGCAAGAAATGTGGGAGGAAGATGTCGCTGACTGACCCCCATCGGAATTGCCTCTGGTGCCTTGGTTCCGACCACCGTATAGACGAGTGCGGTTCCTGTCAATCGGTGACCCATAAAGCATTAAAGGAACTGAGACGTAAACTGGCAATGGGGGAGGTGTCCTCAAACATTTCTTCATGGGGGAAAAGACACTCGGCCGAGTCCCAGGAGTAGATCCAGGAAGTCCTCTTCTTCTTCCTCAAAAAAGGCGAAGAAAAGATAACACTGGTCTCCCTCTTCCTCGACGTCGTCTGAGGAAGTTATCACATGTCCGTCAAAACATGATTCCCCAAAAAAGTGGGAAGCTTTCAGAACATCTATGCTAAAGATTTTTGAGAATGCGGGCCAGACCCCCTCAAAAAAGTCTAGCGAAGGCCATGCCCCTGCTCATACAAAAAGTGACAGGGGAAGATCTAAGACAAGAAAATCCAATGAGAAATCGTAGAGGATGTCGTCCAGGGAATCTTCCCCGATGCCTCATAAAAAACGCCTACTGGTGCAAAAATCAGGGGTAGTATTCGATAAAATGGCGTTGGATACTCATCCGCCATTAAAATCCTTGTCGAAGACTTTCTCAAAGCCTCTGTCGAAGGCGATCGAGTATGGGGGGCCAACAAATTCCAAGAAGGTTACGTCGAGTGCAGTCGACGGTGTCGAAGGCTCCTTCAAACGGTGTCGACGGCGTCGACAATTCCTTTGACGGTGTTGACAATTCCTTCGAGAGTGTCGAAGGTTACCTCAAAGGTATCGAAGGTGATACCTATAACGTCGACACCATTGACGCCCTCGTCGACGTCTTCGTTCATTCCTGCTGCAAAATCGACATCTGTCGAAGTCTATGCCACCTGAGAAATTATTTCACCCTGAAAGTAGGCAGGATTTCTTTAGAACCATGTCCTCCATTTATGAGGAAGAGGAAGAGGAAGATGTTTCACCAGCTGGTGTGAAATTTGGAACAAAACAGGTCCCTGAGGAGGGGGCGTGGCCAGCAGCGCAATGGAGTGGACGTGAGTTCGATCGGCTCTGTGACCGCCGCAAATATCCTGTCTTTTATAGCCTGATTCCTGAGAGTTCTATACACTTCTGACGCCTGTATCGGTAGCTGACGCACTGGGGCACCATCGGATGCAAAATTTAGGGAAAATCGTAGCCCCAAGAGCGAACCCTAGGCGAGTGAAGAGTGAAACGGAGAGAGATCCCGCGCTCCCAAGATGTCCGCCGCTGACGCGTGATGCAATTTGGGGCCTGTCGGGCAGGGAGTGACGGTACTGCAAGCAGACCTGATGGAAATCGCCGGACCATTTCTGGCCCACGAGGAGCTCGACGGCCGAACCGGGGAGACTCTCTTACCGCGACATCCAGCGAGGCCGGGGAGTGGCCCCAGTCACCAGTCCAAACCCACGCATTGGTAAACCCGAGGTGGAAGGCCCTCTCCGAGTCACTCCTGTGAGAGACCTCAGCCGTAAAACTCGCCCGACCGGGACTCCCGTCGCATACGCTGTCCTACCCGACCCACAGCAAGCCTCGGTCCCTCCCGGGCGCACATAACTCTGCGTAACTGCCTCTCTTCAAGGATGGGCAAAGACACATTGATAAAAGCCTCTACGCAAAGCAAGATGGACCAATTTGCGGTAGCACAGGCCCAGGCCTCGCAGTCCCAAACACCACAGACACTCCCCCCCAAGGACGAGACTGCCCTCTCCCTGAGAGACGTGATGGCCGCCATCGCCAGCTTCCCGCTCCTCGATGGAGATGAAAATCGACAGTATAGCGGCGGATGTCTCCTTTCTGCGCCGCGACTTGCAGAAACTCTCCGCTCGTACGGGGGAGGCGGAACAGCACATCCCGGGGACTGAAGATAACATTAGATGCATTAATCACCAGCTCCCCCAGACATTAAATCGTCTGAAAATGTTAGAGGCCCGTGTGGATGAGGGGGAAGGAAGATCGCGTCGCAACAATATACGCATCCTAGGCCTCCCGGAGGGGGAGGAAGGGCCCAGTATGGAGCTCTTCCTGGAAAAATGGTTGGCTGACATATGCGCCTCACCCCTTCTCTAGGTTCTTCTCCGTGGAGAGAGCTCACAGAATGCCGTCGGGCAGGCCTATACCAGGCGCACCACCCAGAACGATCATAGCCAGATTCCTTAATTATCGGGACAGAGATGCACTCCTTCAAATGGCCCGCTCTAAGGGTACAATCACCCATAACGGCTCCCGAATCGCCTTTTTCCCTGACTACACCCGGGAGGTGCAGAGGGCAAGACAGTCGTTTGAACTGCTGAAGAGGCGACTATTCCACATGAAAGTAAAATACGGACTGCTGTTTCCGGCCCAACTCAAGATCCACCACAGGGGAACCACAGTTCACTTCACGGATCCGAAGGAGGCTTGGAGATGGGCGGAAACGCACATTGAAGGGGACTGGACGACAAGACCAACAGATCGCGGAAGGAGACCCCGGCCTGGGGTGAATCGCCCACCTCCCGGGGGGCACCCGGAGGCCCAGGTACCAGCGATCCTGGAACAAGCGGCAAACCCCGCCAACTAAAGCAAGGGAAACCAACGAACACTAGGAAGCGATGGAATATCGAACCGAAGAGAGGCCGACCTCATACGTGGACCCTAAGAACTACGGAATGCTCAAAGGCGGTAGGAGCTGCGGACCAGAGGGGGCCCCCTCTATTCACCTGCCAGCCAGGACCCCAAGTTTGAGCTGACACTCTAGTTCCGAGTGCCAACGATGTTCGGGCGACAGGTACTTCGTGTTGGGGTGGAGTATAGGGAGGGGGGATGGGTGAGTTTATGTTGTTTTTGTTATAGTATTAATACACATTTATTACGCATTCACAAAACTAATGGATCACGCCACCCAACACACCCAAAATATGGTAACTCCATGAAACAGCCCATAATGTCCGCGAACCTGATACCGTACACAATAAATGGCGACCATCAACCCCTGAGCGTCCCAGGTCTCTCAAAATAATCACATGGAACGTGAACGGGTGGGGTTCGGAATCAAGCGACGTCTTGTTCTGCAGTTCTTGAACAGACATTCTCCCGACGTCGCCCTGATAAATGAGACACACTTAGCTGGGACCAGCTGCACTTTCTTTCGTAGAACCAACTACCGGCTGGCCCTACATGCGGGATACACTATGGGATCCAGAGGGACTCTTATCCTGATACATAAATGCGTCCCATTCACATCGCTAATAGTTGAACAAGACCCCCGAAGTCGTTATGTGGTGGTTATAGGAACACTTGGACAAGAAACACTGGCCACTGTGTCAGTGTACTCCCCGCCAGGACTGGGAGAGGAATTCCTGGAGGAGTTGGTCACCCTTATGGCAAAACACCAACCTGATATGTGGATTTTGGGGGGCAATTTTAATGACGTCATGTGTAATATAAAAGATCGCACTCACATCAGGGACCGTAACCCGAACACTCCCACCAAACTAGCAAAATTTGCGCCGGCCCTGGGCCTTCGGGACGTGCGGCGGCATCTCCACCCTGTGGACGAGGCCTACTCGTTCCACTCGGGAGCACACGGATCCATGTCCAGACTGGACTACCTCTTCCTCCCAAACACTGATATACACAGGGCGACCACTGTAGACCTACTCTCTCGAGGCATCTCAGACCACTCACCCATCATGGCGGTACTGCGCATACAAATGGAAATCCCACCCCGATCATGGAGGCTGAATAACTACTATCTGGGCTCCCCTGATCTTGTTGACCACCTCACGGAAGTAACCAATGAATATTTTGAAATGAATTCCCCTATGGTCGATGAACCAGTCACGATATGGGAAGCATACAAAATGGTATTGAGGGGGGAGGCGATTTCCTGGGTAGGGGATAACAAAAGGGAGCGACTTCGGAAGCTGCTGGAGGCGGAAACTGATGTGGGCGACTGGGAAGCCAAATATGTTCGTGACCCAAGCCCGGAGTCTCTCAGATCCCTTAAGGGTGCTAGAGAACGCCTTCGACACATCGAATTAGACAACGCTAGGCAAGCCCACCAAGACTCCAGGGCAAGGGTATATGAACACGGGGACAAAGCTGGGAAAATGTTGGCCTCGCTCGAGAGAAGAGATGAGGGTCAACGCCATGTTAGAGAGATCATAACCCCGCAGAAGGGGAAATGCCACTTAGACAGGGATATAGCACAAGCTTTTGCTGACTTTTACACTACTTTGTACGCCGCCCCATTGTCCTCTCTGGATCCCTCCCTACTAGACAATATCACCCTGCCAATCCTATCGGAACAACAGAGGGCACAACTGGACTCAGCTCTCACCGAAGCGGAGATCGCTGAGGCTGTAGCTCAATTGCAGTCGGGGAAAACACCAGGCCCCAACGGGTTTCCGGTCGAGACCTGGAAGAAATTGGGTGGGGAGAAACTGGCACCATACCTTCACAAAATGTTTCTCAGGGCCCGCGACCAGGGCGTTCTCCCGCCGGATCTGCGTAAAGCCACGATAGTCGTTATTCCCAAACCAGGTAAACCACCCGAGCAATGTGCCTCCTATAGGCTTATCTCATTACTCAATAGCGAAACCAAAATCCTTGCCAAGATCCTGGCCAACCGGTTGCAAGTGGTAATCACCTCCCTGGTCCACCCGGACCAATGTGGGCTTATGCCACATAAATCGACACGTATGAACTTGCGGCGCCTCCACCTATTGCTGGAAAGGGCCCCTATCATACACAAACCACTTGCACTACTTGCCATAGATTTTGAAAAGGTGTTCGACTCGGTTCGCTGGGACAGCCTCTGGGAAACTATGCGAAGAATGGGATTTGGGGACAACTTCCTGGGATGGGTACAACTTCTCTACACAGACCCACAAGCAGAGGTGAAGGTAAATGGGTGGCCCTCTGAACTTTTCCCCCTGGGCAAGGGCACACGGCAGGGATGCCCCCTGTCCCCCCTTCTCTTCGCCCTCGCGATAGAGACACTCGCCCTGTGGCTCCGCCAGAGCAGGGACTTGTTGGGATTCAGGTGGCCGGAGGGATACGAAGACAAGGCGTCTCTCTACGCGGACGACCTCTTGATATACCTTGGTGACCCGATACGAACCTGCCCCATAGTAACGCAAATGCTCATCCGATACGGAGAATTTAGTGGGTTGAGAATCAACTGGGACAAATCTATCCTGTTCCCGGTAAAGGGCGGTACACTGGCCGTCCCCCAAGAATGCCCATACAAGGTGGAACCAAGCGGCTTCCAGTATCTTGGGATTTGGATATCGGAAGACCTGACGCGCTACGCAGCCCATAACCTCCAGCCGATCATGGACCGTTTTAAAGACGATGTCCGCCACTGGAGGCTTCTCCCCCTGACACTAATGGGCAGAGCCGCCCTTTTTAAGATGATCACCTTGCCCAGATTCCTCTATGTATTACAAAATGCGCCACTGGAGATTCAGGACGCCGAGTTTGACCGCCTTGACTCCCTCCTTAGAGACCTCATATGGGGAGGGGGGCAGCCTCGTATTGCACTGGCTACACTCCAGAGATCGGTTTGGGAGGGGGGTATCGGCGTCCCCTGTCTCCGAGCTCACTACTGGGCCTCCCAACTGGCGGTGGTTAACGATCTATTGCATGGGGATAGGGAACTCCTGCATATAAAGGCAGAAATTGCAGCCATCCACGACACTGACCCATTACCCCTGCTCTACCAGCCCCTCCACAGAACCCTACCTCAAATAATGGCAACACATGTCTCAATCGTCTGGAGACGGGCCCACGCCTATGTGGGATGGAAAGGCAAGATCACCACGGCACAATCCCTGTGGCACAACAGTAACCTGGCCGAACTGGGAAAACTCAGACCATGGCCCAAATGGGTGGAGGCCGGAATCACACGGATTTGGGATGTCTTGATAGATGCGGAAATCGCCTCCTTTGTAGCATTGCAGCAGAAATTCCACCTTCCAACGACTGAATGCTACCACCACACCCAACTGACTCACGCCCTACGAACACATATCCAGTTGGACCCCGCTATTCCCGAGTACACACCCATAGAACGCAATATACTCCCAGCACATATCCCTACTAGAGTCACCTCTATACTGTATAATGCTATGTCCTCCTTTGCTACTCCGGAACTCCCTCGTCTTAAATCCAAATGGGAGGACGATGTGAGAGCCATAGACCCAGAGGACTGGATCCAGATCCTAATGCATCCCAGGGAGATTGCTATCTCCTCCAGACTCCGCTTGGGCCAACTTAAAATCCTTCACAGAATATATTACCCAAGAACCATGATGCATGGCTGGAAACGTGGCCCAAACCCGAACTGCCTCCGTTGCGGGGGGGAGGTTGGTACATTCATACACATCATCTGGGAATGTCCGCGGATCCAGACTTTCTGGGGAAATGCTGCAATGAACTATCCAGGGTGCTAGGCCGCAATATAACAATGGACCCGAAGGTGTTGCTGTTGGGCTCTCCCGATGAGAACACTACTGATAAATGGGAAGGATTGCTCCTATCTACGGCCGCAGGACTGATGAAGCGGAACATTGCACAAAAATGGGGAGCCCCAGAATCCCCAACACTGGAACAATGGACAGATGATATGGGCACGCTCGCAATATTAGAGCGCAGAGTTTATAAAGCAAGAGGCTGCCCGACCAAAGCTTCTAAGATTTGGGACCAATGGGAAGAGAGAGAATCCCAGTAACCTCATGAGGCCCTAAGACGCTAGACTGAACTGCAGATGGAAAGGGCGACAAATGGAGATCACTTGACTCTTCTCGTGCCCTCACTTATTGATTCGTTCCTTGAATGCGTATGTTTTGATTTTGTTTTTTCTTGTAGTTTTCATTGATTGTGTTGTTGTTTAAATTTAATAAAATGCAATATAAAAAAAAAGAAAAGAAAATACAGGTCCCTGAGGAGTTGATTGACCCTCATTCTAAGGTGGCAGACTTATATGAGTGTTTGCAGTCAGCAAGTGGTCTGGACACATCTCCAGAATATGAATTCGAAAAGCCTGACCCGGCTGAGCATGCTGATGCAAGATACAGAAAGTTAATGAACAGGGTAACTGAATTTATGGGGTGGAGCAGAAATTCACCTATTTATCAGGAGGATGAAATGACTGACATCCTTTCGGGGGACCTCAACAAGATCCCATACTTCCTTTTCACGTAGCTGTGCAAAGGAAGGTGGCCACTGCATGGGAAAACCCTGAGTCTACTCCGGCAGTAAATAAAAAATATGTTTCAAAATACAGGCCCTGTTCTTCAGATCCTGAATATTTGAGTAAACACCCATCACCTGAGAGTCTTGTAGTTCAGGCGGCTACTTTTACTAGGAATGCGGCATATCCTACAATTCCCCCAGATAGGGATGATAAAAAGATTGATGCATGGTCCCGGAAGATTTTTTCTTCGGGGAGCATGGCATTAAATTCTACACATGTAACTTGCACCCTTGCAAGATTTACATACACCCTGTGGGACTGTATGACAGCGGCAGCTGAACACATCCCTGAATGGGAAGGTTTCCTGTCCATATTAAGGGATGGAAAGGAGGCTTTGGGGGAATGCCTTCAATCAGATTTGTACACGGCTGACAGCATCAGTAGGTCCATGGTGTCTAGTACTTTGCTACGTAGATTTGCGTGACTGATAACGTCAGGTTTTGCACCGGATGTGCAGGCAAGACTTCTCAATATGCCATTTGACAGCTCGAGGTTGTTCGGAAGCAAGGCAGATGAAAGTTTGGAGAAGCGGCAGACCTCCAAAGCAGCAGCAAAATCACTCAGTGCTGCTATACGATAACCTCAACAACGCCCCTACACAGGCTCATCTTCCTGGAGGGGTCGTCCCTTTCGATTTTATTCCTCATTTGGAAAGGGAAGGGGACAGGCCAGTCAAAGGGGTCAAAGGAAATTTCCTTGGGGGCGAGGAAAAGGTACTAGATCTGCCCCAGCAACGGCCACTGTCCCTTCAGCCGCTGCTGCAGCTGCCTCAAAGCCACTCTGAGGTTTTGACCCACAAGACCCCGGTGGGAGGCAGGATCTCGCAGCATCTGAAAGAATGGCGGGGCATTACTTCAGATGCTTGGGCACTGGAAACAGTATCCCAAGGTTACTGCCTTCCTTTTCAAAAGAAACCTCAGAAACACCCGCCGGGATATAACTCTGCCAAACATTCAGACCAGCTCCTGTTGCAGGAAGTCTTAACCCTGCTGCAGAAAGGTGCAATAGAACATGTACCTGTAGCGGCGAGGAACAAGGGTTGGTATTCCCCATATTTCCTCATACCAAAGAAGGACGGAGGATTGAGACCCATCTTGGACTTGAGAAACTTGAACAAGTTCCTCAGGAAGGACAAGTTCAAGATGGTCACACTCTCTCAGATCCTTCAGACTCTCCAACTCCAAGACTGGTTGGTATCATTGGACCTTCAGGATCCTTACTTACCTGTGCCAATAAATCTCAAACACAGGAAATACCTGAGGTTCGCGATTGGCAATTCTCACTACCAGTTTCGATTTCTGCCTTTCAGGTTGACCTCCACCCCAAGAGTTTTCACCAAGTTGATCGCGGTAGTGGCAGCGAGTCTCCGGAGAGTGGGGATTCACGTCTACCCCTACCTGGACGATTGCATGATCAGGGCACGTTCCCCCGAACAAGCCCAGGAGCATCTAACCAAGACCTGCCACTTCCTTCGCAGACTGGGCTTTTCTCTGAACTTAACAAAGTCAAACTTGATACCATCACAGACACTCCAGTTTATCGGAGCAGTCCTGGATACTTGCTCGGGGAAAGCCTCGCCTCCCGAAAAGAGAGCTTGCCACATTCTGTAGATGGTAACAAAATTCCAGAATGCCCAGCATCTACCGGCCTTCCATTTTCTGAGGTTGCTTGGTCTTATGGCATCCTGCATTTTTCTGGTGCCAGAAGCCAGATTGAGGATGAGATCCCTACAGTGGGCCCTCAGGACTCAATGGTCCCAATTTTCAGTGGAAATGTCAGATCCTTTGGAAGTTCTGGCCAGAGTGGCGCAGGATCTTCGATGATGGGCTTGCAACAACAATATCCTCAAGGGTGAATCTTTTTGGCACCCATAGCCAGAGATAACGGTAGTGACAGGCGCCTCACTTACAGGGTGGGGAGCACATACCATCGATTTGACGATCAGTGGTCGTTGGTCTCCATCGGAGTCCAAACTACACATCAACCTATTGGAGCTGAGGGCAATCAGACTAGCGCTGAAAGCCTTTATGCCCCCTGTGCGGGGAAAGAATGTCCTGATAATGACGGACAATACAGTGGCCATGTACTACATCAACAAGAGAGGAGAAGCAGTGTCACGACCACTGTGCAGAGAGGCAAAGCAGCTCTAGTTCTGGGCAATGCAAGAAGGGATTTCTCTGTCGGCAGTTCATCTAGCCGGAGAGCAAAACACAGCGGCGGACGCTCTGAGCAGGCAGAGCACAGTCTCCCATAAATGGGAACTAGCTCAGGAAGTCCTTCAAAAGATCTTCGCCCTTTGGGGAACCCCTCAAGTGGATCTGTTCGTGGCCATGGTCAACCGGAAGTGCGAACTGTACTGCTCAAGGGAATTTCCTCCGAGAGGACCTCTAGAAGAGACGTTCGTGGTGGACTGGGAATTTCCGCTCCTGTACGCGTTTCCTCCAGTCCCTGTGATCCCTCAAGTAATCAGGAGGCTAAGAAGGTTGAGCAAAACCATGATCCTAATTTCCCCCGATTGGGCCAGGAGAACGTGGTACCAGGACCTCTGGACATGTCCATCTGCCCTCCAATATGTCTTCCACAAAGAGAGGACCTGCTTTCACGAGAGGAAGGTCGGGTTCTCCATCCAGAGTTCAAAACACTCAACCTCCACGCATGGCTTCTGAGAGGCTGAGATGCAAGGATTGGGACCTTCCGGATGACGTTATGGAGATTTTGCTTTCGGCCAGAAGACCAGCAACTAAATCTCTGTACCAGTGTCGTTGGAACAAGTTCAGTAAATGCTGCAGAGATAAAAATGTGGACCCTTTTCAGTGTAATATTCCCACAATATTGTCTTTGCTGCTGTACTTGGCCAATCTGGGCTCCAGGTTGGCACGATAAAGCATTATTTGGCAGCACTGTCCATTTTTAAGCGCTTCTCAGAGGAAGAATCTTATTTCAAAATACCCTTGATTACACAATTCTTGAAAGGTCTTAATAGTGTGTTTCCTCCAATACCTTTTCAAGTACCTGTGTGGGATTTAAACTTAAAGTTCCTCACATGCATCCCGTTTGTGCCTTTACATTCTCGCCCATTAATGTTCCTTACTTTAAAAACCATACTTAGAAGGGATTGTGTCCTGCGACGTATTCCTTATCTTTGATAATTCGTCTCCAGCTTGCTGGCCTCGGAAATGTTTTCTCTGTAGAGGGCACTGCGCGTCGACATCCGCCAAGTCGATGTCTCTCGACAGCCACCGTATCGGTGCCGACGTCACCATGCCCATAAATAGCCACGCGCGGCGTCCGTTGCTCAGTTCCGTTTTTCCGTGCTTCGTGGGGCCTCGGAATATCGTTGCTCAGTTCAGTCAGATAAACCTTCTAGATTTACTTGAAAATACCAACTCGTTCTCGATGGCTTCTTCATCGGAACCGACAACGCTGCAATACAGCTTAAAAAAATGTCGAGACTGCGGTAAAAAAATGGCGATAACGGATCCACACAGGATCTGCTTGTGGTACTTGGGAGCCGAGCACCATTGTTCGGAGTGTGAGGACTGCATGTCCATGACGGCGAAAGCCTTGAAGGAGCGCAAGGGGAAGCTCGAGAGAGGTAAGTCAGTCAAAACCTCCTCGAAAGTTTCTTCGGCTGAGTCGAGGCATTCGTCTCCTCGCCGTCGAAAGCATTCCCATTCTAGATCTCGAAGTAGCTCCCACCATTCGTTGAGATCGAGACACTCAAAGAAGAGACGTCGAAGATCCCCTTCCTCGTCATCTTCTGTTTCCCCAGAAAGGGTCTCCTGCCCCACAAAACACAGCTCTCAAGCTGAGTGGGAGGAATTCAGGAAGAAAATGCTAAGCGTCTTTGAGAAAGTGGCCTCGACCCCCTCGAAGACAGCTGAGGGTGATACCCCGGGTGAAAACCCCAAAAAATCGAAACACTGCGAGTCGCTGCACCCGACGAAAGATTCCACCCGAGAGCGCCACGGGCCATCGGGTAAGAAGTCACCGTCTTCGACGCCGTCGTCGAAGATCCCTTCGACGCATGGATTGGCGCCATCGACACCGTTGTCGAAGGGTTCTTCGACGCACAGGTCGATCGACTCGATGCCATCGTCGACACCGACATCGACGCCGATGAAAGAGAAAACCACGGCTACTTCACAGCCAACAGTGATACCAAGAGCCTCCGGTACGACGCCGAGACCGTCGTCGACATCCTCGAGTAGGATCCCGATCCTCTCGAGTTCTTCGAGGCCTCTTCCAGTTTTCTCGGCGCCTTTGAAGCCTGTCACATCGGCGTCGACAACATCGATGTTTTCTCGCCCAATAATGACAAGTTTGGCTCCTTCTGCCTTAGAAATGGGCTTTACACCATTTTCGAGGTCAGAGTACCCCGGATTATCTTCAATCTATGAAGAAGGGGAGGATTCTGACCAGGAAACCTTTGGGTTGCAGAGGACCACACTACCTGTTTCAGAGGATTTCACCTCTGAGGAAAGAAGGTTGAAAGACCTAAAGGAGTCATTACATGAGGCAAGTGGGCTGGACACTTCCCCAGAAGTGGAATCTGTTAAACCAGACCCAGGGGAACATGCCGAAACACCCTATAGAACCCTGATGGCACAGGATTACTGAATTCATGGGTTGGTCTGCGCCTTCACGTGTTTTTCAACAGGATGACCTGACAGACATATTAGACAAAGGTCCACAGGAGGATCCTGTGGTCCCCGTCCATGCAGCCTTACAAAGAAAGATTTAATCTAATTGGGAAACTCCTGAAGTTATCCCTGCAGTCAATAAAAGATTATCAGCCAAGTATAGGGTAGCTGCGGCTACCCTGAATACTTATCAAAACACCCGACTCTAGAGAGCCTGGTGGTTCAAGCGGCAACTTCATCAAGCAGCAGGTCCACTTACCCTACTGTCCCACCGGATAGAGATGACAAAAGGTACGATTCTATGGCGAAAAAAGTCTTTTCTGCTTGTAGAATGGCGTTGAAGTCCATCAACGCCACCTGTACGCTCGCCAGGTTCAGTCACACACTGTGGGAGTGTGCTTCATCAGCGGCTGACTGCATACCCGAAAGAGAGGAAAGGGAAGCCTTCCTTAACATTATTAAAGATGGCAAAGATGCCATGTGCGAGTCATTTCAAACTGGCATTATTCCGCTGACAGTATCAGCAGGGCCATGGCGGCAAGTACGACAATCCGCATGCATGCGTGGTTGCGAAAGTCTGGCTTTGCTCCAGATGTACAGGCCAGACTTTTGAATATGCCCTTTGACGGCTCTTCTTTATTCGGTAAAAAGGCTGATGACAGTCTGGAAAAGTTGCAGACATCTAAAGCAGCGGCAAAATGGTTAGGAGCTGCAATCCGCCAAACTCCTTTTCACCCCTCAGGAGCCTCTGGAAGAGGAAAGTCCTTTCGCTATTATTCCGCATTCGGGAAAGGCAGATGACAGCCGGCTCAAAGAGGCGAAAGGAGATCCACCCGAAGTGGACGGGTCAAAAGTACTAAAGCCACAGCAGCAGCAGGTGCCTCTTTACCCTCGGCATCTGCATCAGCCGCCCCCAAACCACTCTGAGGTCTTTCCACACAAAACACCTGTAGGAGGCAGGTTAACTCACCATCTGACGGAATGGCAGGCTATAAAGTCAGATGCTTGGGCATTGGAGACAGTTGCCCAGGGTTACTGCCTACCCTTTCTACACATCCCTCAGAGTCATCCACCGGGGTACAGCTCTCTAAAGGTTCCAGATCCGCTCCTCTTGCAGGAAATTATAGACCTGCTAGAGAAAGGTGCCATAGAACCGGTACCGGTAGCGGACAGGAACAAGGGCTGGTACTCCCCCTACTTTCTCATACCAAAGAAGGATGGAGGACTGAGACCCATCCTGGACTTACAAGAATTGAACAAGTTCCTCAGGAAGGACAAGTTCAAGATGGTAACTCTCTCTCAGATCCTTCAGGCCCTCCAGCGCCAGGATTGGCTGGTATCTCTGGACCTTCAGGATGCTTATTTCCATGTGCCAATCCATCTCAAACACAGGAAATACCTGAGGTTCACAATTGGCAACTCTCATTATCAATTCCGAGTTCTGCCATTTGGGCTGACCTCCGCCCCGAGGGTCTTCACCAAGCTAATGTCGGTAGTGCCGGCGAGTCTAAGGAGGGAAGGGATCCACGTCTACCCCTAACTGGACGATTGGCTGATCAGGGCTGTATCTTCGGAACAAGCTCAGATCCAGCTAGATTATGTCTGCCACTTCCTTCACAAACTGGGCTTCTCCCTCAATTTAAAGAAGTCACAGATGATACCATCACAGAGACTCCAGTTCATTGGAGCGGTCCTGGACACTTCCCTGGGAAAAGCCCCGCCACCAGAGGTGGGGGCTCAAGATATTCTGCAGATGGTCAACAAGTTCCCAAATGCCCAACGTCTCCCACCCTTCGACTTTTTGAGGTTGATAGGCCTCATGGCATCCTGCATCTTCCTTGTGCCAGAGGCTCGTCTGAGAATGAGATCTCTTCAGTGGGCACTGAGAACTCAGTGGTCGCAATTCTCAGGGAGAATGACAGATCTCCTCCGGATTCCGGACAGGGTAGCCCACGACCTTCAATGGTGGGCCTATCCAGAGAACATCTTGGAAGGAGAACTGTTTTGGCAACCATGGCCGGAGATAACAGTAGTCACAGACGCCTCACTCACGGGGTGGGGAGCCCATGCCAAGGACTTGACCATCAGCGGTCGTTGGTCTCCATCAGAGTCCAGACTACATATCAACCTATTAGAGCTGAGAGCGATCAGACTAGCGCTGAAAGCTTTCCTGCCATCAGTACAGTTGAGAAATTTCCTGATAATGACGGACAACACGGTGGCCATGCACTACCTCAACAAAAGAGGAGGCGTAGGGTCACTGCCACTGTGCAGAGAGGCAATGCAGCTCTGGTTTTGGGCAATTCAGGAAGGAATCTCTCTATTGGCAGTCCACCTAGCCGGAGAGAAGAACTTGACAGCGGACGGTCTGAGCAGGCAGAGCACAGTCTCCCATGAGTGGGAGCTAGCTCAGGAAGTCCTTCAAGAGATCTTCGCCCTTTGGGGAACCCCTCAGGTGGATCTGTTCGCCACAAGCACCAACAGGAAGTGCGATCTGTTCTGTTCAAGGGAATTTCCCCCGAGAGGAGCTCTAGGAGACGTGTTCGTAGTGGACTGGGAGTTCCCACTCCTTTACGCGTTTCCACCAGTCCCTGTTATTCCTCAAATGATCAGGAGGTTGAGAAGATTCCGGAAAACCATGATCCTAATTGTCCCGGACTGGGCCAGGAGAACGTGGTACGCGGACCTTCTAGATATGTCCATCTGCCCTCCAATCCGTCTTCCACTCAAAGAGAATCTTCTCTCGCAGAAGGGAGGTCAGGTTCTCCATCCAGACATCAGAACCCTCAACCTTCACGCTTGGCTTCTGAAAGGGTGAGGTACAAGGATTGGGACCTCCCTGATGACGTCATGGAGGTGTTGCTTTCGGCCAGAAGGCCAGCAACAAAGTCTTTATACCGCTGCCGTTGGAACAAATTTTGCAGCAGGTGTAGAGAAGGGAATATCAACCCTTTTTCATGTGGTACACCAACGGTGTTATCGTTTCTACTCTACTTGGAAAACTCAGGCCTTCAAGTTGGCACTGTAAAAGGCTATCTCGTAGCGCTTTCAATCTTCAAGCGCACTGCGGAGGAACCATTGTATTTCAAACTACCTCTAGTAATACAATTTCTCAAGGGATTAACTAAGGTTTATCCTCCAAGACCATTCCAAGTTCCCTTATGGGACTTAAATTTAGTCTTAAACTTCCTAATGGGTACTCCATTCAAACCACTCCACTCTTTTTCGCTGAGATTTCTCACGCTTAAAAGTGTCCTATTGGTAGTACTAACATCTGCTAGGAGAGTGAGCGAGCTACAAGCTCTCTCTTGTAAACCCCCCATACAATTTTCCATAAGGAAAAAGTTGTCCTACAGGTGAAGCCTAATTTCCTCCCAAAGGTGGTTTCTGAATTTCATATTACTCAGAAAATTACCTTACCTTCGTTCTACCCTCCTCCCCATCCAGGGAAAGAGGAATACAGGCTACATAAGCTGGACCTAATGCGAGCTCTGAGCTTTTACATCAGCAGACTGGCTAGGATTAGGCAAGCAGACCAACTGTTTGTAGGATACTCAGGTCACAAGTTGGGACTACCCATAACAAAACAGACCATTTCCAGGTGGATTATTTTGGCCATTCTGGAATGTTACAAACTGGCAGGGAAAGAGCCACTCCAAAATCTTAGGGCTCATTCAACCAGGGGTATCGCAGCCTCTTCGGCCCTCCAAAGAGGGGTACCGGTCCGAGACATATGTGCGGCTGCCACTTGGTCGTCCGCACATACGTTCACAAAATTTTACAACCTGGATTCCTCCGCTAGTCAAGAGACCAGATTTGGAAAAGCCTTATTACATGTGGTTCATTCCTAAAAGGGATACATGACATTATTACTCCCACCTCCAATTACATGCCACTGCTATGGGAGTCTATCAAAGATAAGGAATACGTCGGAGGACACAATCCCTGCGAAGAACAAGTTACTTCTTACCTTGCAACGTTCTTTCGATGGGATGTTCCTCCGACGTATTCCTTATCGCCCCTCCCATCCATCCCCGCAGTAATACTTCCCTTGTGGTTGCAGTTTACGCTCCTTCAAGGTCAATAACCAATTCAGGAATTACTTTTCTTATGCTACAAAACGGAACTGAGCAACAGACGCCGCGCGTGGCTATTTATGGGCATGGTGACGTCGGCGCCGATACGGTGGCTGTCGAGGGACATCGACTCGGCGGACGTCGACGCGCAGCACCCTCTACAGAGAAAACATTTCCGAGGCCAGCAAGCTGGAGACAAATTATCAAAGATAAGGAATACGTCGGAGGAACATCCCATCGAAAGAACGTTACAAGGTAAGAAGTAACTTGTTCTTCTAGTGGCAATTACATCAGCCCGCAGGGTGAGTGAGTTGCAGGCACTTTCTAGCAGACCTCCTCACACTGTCTTTTACAAAGTTAAGGTTGTTCTTAGGGTCAAACCTTCTTTTTTGCCAAAAAATGTCTCAGATTTTCACCTGTCACAAAAAATAACACTGCCTGCTTTTTACCCTCCCCTTCACGCAAGTAAGGAGGAGGAAAGGCTACACAGATTAGACCCTAAGAGGGCTCTTAGTTTTTTTTTGTTTTTTTTGTTTATTGTATATGGTTACAAATTTAACCTTTCACAAACAAACAAAGTATTTAAACTATTGATAAAATCCAAAGCTTGAGAAAAAAGTTCATCCAAAGTAAATAGGTCAATTTTTTTTACAATCTTCAGTCCTCAAAGAAATATCAGAAGAAGAGACGATGTGAGAATTAGAGAAAAAAGGGAACACAAACAAGAATAAAAGAGGTAAAAAAAGACAGACTTCCTCAGGAGGTCAGTTGACCAGGATTTAACATTTTCGGCGGGCAACATATTGAAGTCCAGACCCTCAAGCAGTCTTTTGGAAAAGATTTTACAGTTCTATCTTACAGTCTTCCAGCATCTTAACTACTGCAATCGTCTTTTGTTGGGATTGGCCATCAATCAGACTTTCCAAAAGATGGTCATACCCCCAATATGTTGAATCAGAGATTAACCTGCTGAAGAACTGTTGTCTGGAACTTCTCGTGCCCTCACACTCCAACAACAGATGTTTGATAGATTAATTTTCTGGTTTGGCACAAATCAGACACAAGTTCAAGGCTCGGGCCCCCAGACCTCTTCTCGTTAAGATTTCCCCTGTTTGTAAGATGTTCAGTCGTAGTCTCATAAATATATTTCAAGACTGGAAAAAATTACGTCAGTGTGATCAACTCTTTGTGGGGTAGACTGGCCGTAAATTGGGGCTGGCAGTGACTAAGCAAACCTTGTACAAATGGATAATTTTGGCTATAACTGAATGTTATAGATTGGCTGGGAAAGATCCTCCAGATGGGCTGAGAGCTCATTCAACCAGGGGCATGGTGACTTCAACAGCACTTCAAAGGGGTGTCCCAGTGCAAGATATTTGTGCAGCTGCCACCTGGTCACCCATGCACACATTTATAAAAATACTTTGCCCTGGATTCGACTTCTTCACATGGAGGTTTCTTTGCTAAATCAGTACTTCATTCTGTACTCTCTCCTCCAATACAAAACTGCTTTGGGAGTCTATCTAAGATGAGGAATATGTGGGAGGACACAATCCATTCGAAGAACAAGTTACTTACCAACTGTAACGTTCTTTCGATTGGATGTTCCTCCCACGTATTCTTCATCGACCCTCCCACCCTACCCCACAGTACAGTTTACGTGGTTTACACTCAAAGTTATTTTAAAGCTTGGGTCAAAAGAGGCACGCCATTATTTACAATCCAGTGGCAACAATATACGAAAAAACTGAACTGAGGCCAACGGGCACGGCTTGAGGCATTTATACAGCAGATGACGTCGGCGCTCGACGGATGCCGCCGAGGGACATTGATACCGCAGCCTCGAGCTGATCGCTCTCTGGCGGAGAGAAATTTTATTCTGAAGCAGCAAAGCTGAAGGTAAGGATATATCTAAGATGAGGAATACGTGGGAGGAACATCCAATCGAAAGAACGTTACAGTTGGTAAGTAACTTGTTCTACTCTTTCCTCTCCAGGTGACTACTACTCTCCCCACCTCTAGCACTCCCTCCTCTCCACTACTGCTACCCCTCTCCTCACTACTATTACTCTCTCCTCTCCACACTACTAACCCTCCCCACTACTACTACAATTCCCTCGCCACAATACTACCCCTTTCCACACTACTACGCTCCACCTATACCTTCTCCCACAGTCACCCTCCTTTCACTCTTCCAGTCACCTTCACATTCATCCCTACTCTACTTCTCTTACTCTCCCCTCTTCACACATACTCACACCCAAGCAACATTTTTTCTCTTTAACTAATACGTCATTGTGCACACCCCTTCAGAAATCCTTCTGCATGCTCCTCTGCACCATCCTTTCTTCACTTGGTCTGTTAGTCTTCCTTATCCTCTCTTAACCAAACCCAAATAGCCCACACCTTCCTGTTTGTTTCCTCTTTGTATCCTCCCCCTTTCCACCCCATTGGTTCTCTCTCTCTCACCTGGTTTCCCGGGACAGCCGCTGCCTTCCCTTTTCCCAGGGAAGGTGTGACAGGTGAGCACACACATGAATAAATGAATGAATGAATGATAGTTTATTTGTATAGCGCCTATACACAATGTGTTTCAAAACACTTAAAACGGGTCATAAGCCCCTCCCCTTTCTCATACGCTGGTGCACCTGCTCTAGGTAATGGCAGCGTGCTGCATTCATAGTCGGTATCCTAGTTCGTTTTAGAGTTTTCGCAGTGTTGATTATGCCAGTTTGCACAGGGGCCTACTGCATGGCCCTGCCACAGGTAAGGAAATTGTCTATGTGAGTTTTGCATGGTGCGCAGAGGTTGCTGGCATGCTGAGTGGATCGCCCGCACACTTTGAAGGAGTTCCATCCTGTATTCTGGTCTGTGTCACGTAGTGTGCTCGATATGTGAAGATCGTATGAAGTGGAGGCGGTGTCGTAGGTGGGCGCTGGGACCTTGCGGAAGTGGGCAAAATGTATCCAGGAGGTCAGTCTGGAGCACTTCACAGCTGTCTGTGTAGTCAGCAGTTCCTGATTCAAACTTTTGCTGGTGAATTTTAATAAGGGCCCAGTCTCCGGGCTGTAAGCGATGGCAGGATTCGGTTGCTAGTTCTGGTCGGGTAGCTCGGACCTGGGCATGAAGAGAACGAACATTCGAATGGATTGTGTCCTCCCACGTATTCCTCATCTTTGATAATTTGTTATCTCCCGCTTCGCTGCTACGGAAAAATAATTCTCGCCCGAGGGCGCTGTGCACGAGGTCGTGGCGTCGATTGTCCCTCGACGGGCCCCGTACTCTGTCGAAGTCACCAATGGCATAAATAGCTCAAGCCGCGCCCGTTGCTTCAGTTCTGTTTTTCCGATCGCTTCACTATTGAGAACGGTGCGCTTTGAGATTTTCTCTGAAGAAAATGTCTTCTTCTTTGACTCCTTCGACACCCAAGACTGGGTTCAAGAAGTGCATCGACTGTGGATCGAAAATGTCGATCACCTATCCTCACCGAGTTTGTATCTGGTGTCTCGGTTCAAGTCACCCAACCGACGACTGTGGTTCCTGCCAGTCCATGACCGAGAAGGCCCTTCGTGAGAGGAGAGGTAAACTGTCGGTGGGGAGGGAAGCCTCTAAGAAGGCTATGTCCAAATAACATAAGAAAGCGACCGATTCGAAAGAATCGGATCACCATAAACATCCCAAGAGATCTCGATCTCGTAGTAGATCGAGACACTCTTCTTCCTCGTCCAAAAAAATGAAGAGGAGACATAGATCTCCCTTGTCATCTTCTTCTGAGTCGACCGAAGAAATTCGATGTCCGACAAAATCGGATTCCCCTAGAAAATGGGAGGAATTACTTAAAAAGATGATGGAGGTATTCCAGAATGCGTCCCGACCCCATCGAATAAACCTCACAAGAGCCATACCCCTAAGGTCGCTCCATTGGACGACAAAGGGAAGTCAAAGACTACCATGTTAAAGGACACCATGTTAAAGGACACTCGAAAAACTCGAGTCGACGCCAAGCCGTCGAAGACTCTTCGAGAGTGGAGCACCTCTCCGGTGCCATATAAAAAACATAAATCATTGAAGGCTTTGAAGATTTCTTCGACGCCATCGGAATCGACCGCTTCGGCGCCGAAACCAAAAGCGTCTTCGACGCCTGTATCGAAGTCATCTTCAAAGTCTTCTTCGAAGTCATCGAAGATTCCTTCGACAACTTCGAAAGATTTTACCATTCCTTCGACGCAAATTGTCGAGGAAGAAAGGAGATTTACTCCATTGCCCAGGTCAGACTTTTTTAAGTCTATGTCCTCAATTTATGAGGAATCTGGCTCGGAGGAAGATTAAATCACTCCTTTTGGAGTTTCATATGGCACAAGACAAGTTCCTGAAGAACTTATTGATCAAGAGTCCAAAATGAGAGACCTGAGTGATACTCTACATTCTGCCAGTGGAATTGACACCTCCCCAGAATTAGTTTTCCAGACCTGATCCTGCAGAACATGCAGACTCAGGGTCCAGGGGTCTTATAACCAGAGTAATCAAATACATGGGTTGGGGTAATACTTCACCTTTTCTTGAACAGGACGACATGACAGATATAATTGTCAGAGGTCCTCAAAAAGACCCGGTTCTTCCCTTCGACAGAGCTCTTCAGAGGACAGTGGAGAAAAACTGGGAAAATCCTGAGAGCATTGCTGCTGCAAATAGTAATTTCCCTAAGAAATACAGACCAGCTGGTACGGATCCTGAATATTTGAACAGGCATCCGACTCCAGAAAGTTTAGTTATTCAAGCAGCATCCACATCAAAACAAACTGCATATCCCACTATCCCTCCGGATAGAGAGGACAAAAAAGTTGATGCTTGGGCCCGTAAAGTTTTCACTTCAGGCAGCATGGCCCTTAAATCGACAAATGTCACCTGTACTCTGGCCAGGTTTACCCATACCCTGTGGGACTGTATTTCGGCGGCGGCTGATCATATTCTGGAAGGCGAGGAAAGGGAAGGCTTCCTGAATATAGTCAAAGATGGGAAGGAGGCAATGAGGGAATGTCTCCAGTCTGGACTGGATACTGCTGATAGCATTAGCAGATCCATGGCTGCAAGCACTGTACTAGGCAGATTTGCGTGGTTGAGGAAGTCGGGGTTTGCACCAGATGTGCAAGCCAGACTCCTCAACATGCCTTTTGATGGCTCGAGGATGTTTGGCAGTAAGGCTGATGAAAGCCTAGAAAAACTTCAGACCTCGAAAGTGGCAGCTAAATCGCTTAGTGCCTCCATGCGCCAGCCTCAAAAACCCTATTCCGGCTCATCTTCCTGGAGAGGTCGTTCTTTTCGTTATTACTCCTCGTTTGGTAGAGGAAGAGGACAGGCCTTTCAAAGAGGCAAAAGAAATTTCCCTCGTGGTGCACGAGGAAGAGGTGCGGAATCAGCCTCAGGAGCGGCATCTTTGCCCTCAGCCACTGCTGCAGCCGCCTCCAAATCCCTCTGAGATCTTATTACACAAAACCCCAGTGGGAGGCAGGATCTCTCAGCATCTGAAGGAATGGCGAGGCATTACCTCAGTTGCTTGGGCACTGGAAACAGTAACTCAAGGTTACTGTCTCCCCTTCCAACAAAGGCCTCAGAATCATCCACCGGGAGCCAACTCCATAAAAATTCCAGACCCGCTCCTGTTGCAGGAAATCTTAACCCTGCTAGAGAAAGGTGCCATAGAACAGGTACCTGTGGCAGAGAGGAACAGGGGTTGGTACTCCCCATACTTTCTCATCCCAAAAAAGGACGGAGGATTGAGACCCATCTTGGACTTAAGAAACTTGAACAAGTTCCTCAGGAAGGACAAGTTCAAGATGGTGACCCTTTCTCAGATCCTTCAGGCTCTACAACTCCAAGATTGGTTGGTATCATTGGACCTTCAGGATGCTTACTTTCATGTGCCAATCCACCCAAAGCACAGAAAGTACCTGAGGTTCGCGATTGGCAACTCTCATTATCAATTTCGAGTTCTGCCATTCGGGTTGACCTCCGCCCCGAGGGTTTTCACCAAACTGATGGCGGTTGTGGCAGCGAGTCTCAGGAGAGGGGAGATTCACATCTACCCTTACCTGGAAGATTGGTTGATCAGAGCACGTTCTTCTGAACAAGCTCAGGAACATCTTTCGATCACCTGCCACTTCCTCCACAAATTGGGCTTCTCCCTCAATTTCAAGAAGTCCCACATGATACCATCTCAAAAGCTCCAGTTTATCGGAGCAGTCTTGGATACTTCCTCGGGAAAAGCCTCACCTCCCGAGGTAAGAGCTCTCCACATCATGCAAATGGTAATGCCCAACCTCTACCGGCCTTCGATTTTCTGAGGTTGCTCGGCCTCATGGCGTCCTGCATTTTTCTGGTGCCAGAGGACAGACTGAGAATGAGATCCCTTCAGTGGGCTCTCAGAATTCAGTGGTCCCAGTTCTCAGGGAATATGTCAGA
Source organism: Ambystoma mexicanum (assembly GCF_040938575.1). Taxonomy (NCBI): domain Eukaryota; kingdom Metazoa; phylum Chordata; class Amphibia; order Caudata; family Ambystomatidae; genus Ambystoma; species Ambystoma mexicanum. Next base: position 130,346,651 of record NC_090938.1, read on the forward strand.
TCTTCTGCAAGTCCCGAGTGCAGATGCTCAGGATCTTCTATGGTGGGCTTGCAACGACAACATTTTCAAGGGAGAATCCTTTTGGCAACCATGGCCGGAGATAACTATAGTACGGATGCCTCACTTACAGGGTGGGGAGCACACACCAACGATCTGTCAATCAGCGGTCGTTGGTCTCCATCGGAGTCCAAACTACACATCCGACCTTTGGAGCTGAGGGCAAACAGACTGGCGCTGAAGGCCTTTCTGCCCTCTGTACATGGAAATAATGTCCTGATAATGACGGACAACACAGTAGCCATGTACTACCTCAACAAGAGAGGAGGTGTAGGGTCACTACCACTGTGCAAAGAGGCGATGCAGCTCTGGTTCTGGGCAATAAGAGAAGGAATCTCTCTGTCGGCAATTCACCTAGCCGGAGAACAGAACATGGCGGCAGATGCTCTGAGCAGACAGACCACAGTCTCTCACGAGTGGGAGCTAGCTCAGGAAGTCCTTCTGGAGATCTTCACCCTTTGGGGAACCCCTCAGGTGGATCTGTTCACCACCGCGATCAACCGGAAGTGCGAACAGTACTGCTCAAGGGAATTTCCTCAAAGAGGAGCTCTGGGAGACGCATTTGTGGTAGAGTGGAAGTTTCCACTGCTGTACGCGTTTTCCCCAGTCCCCGTGATTCCTCAAGTAATCAGGAGGTTAAGAAAGTTCAGGAAAACCATGATCCTAATTGCCACGGATTGGGCCAGGAGGACGTGGTACCCGGACCTTCTAGACATGTCCATCTGCCCTTCAATACGTCTTCCGCAAAGAGAGGATCTTCTCTCGCAAGAGGAAGGTCGGGTTCTCCATCCAGAGGTCAAGACACTCAACCTTCACGCATGGTTTCTGAGAGGTTGAGATACAAGGATTGGGATCTTCCGGATGACGTAATGGAGATCTTGCTTTCCGCCAGAAGGCCAGCAACGAAATCTTTATACCGATGTCGCTGGAACAAGTTCAGTAACTGGTGCAAACATAAGGATGTGGACCCTTTTCAATGTGGCACTCCAATGGTGCTTTCTTTTCTGCTACATCTAGCCAATCTGGGGCTGCAGATAGGAACAATAAAAGGATATCTTGCTGCGCTATCCATTTTTAAGCGCACCTCGGAAGAGGTTTCATACTTCAAAATACCATTAATAATTCAATTCCTAAAAGGGCTTACTAACGTATACCCTCAAGTAACTTTTCATGTCCCAACTTGGGATTTAAATTTAGTACTCAAATATTTCTAACATGTATACCTTTTGAGCCTCTACACTCCTGTCCATTGAGACTTCTAACATAAAAGACTGTCCTTTTTGTGGCCTTGTCATCAGCCCGCAGAGTTAGTGAATTACAGGCTCTCTCATGCAAACCGCCACATACTACTTTTTATAAGGATAAGGTAGTCCTTAAAGTTAAACCTTCCTTTTTACCAAAGGTAGTTTCTGACTTCCATTTGTCACAAAAGATCATATTACCAACATTTTATCCTCCTCCTCATTTGGGCAAGGAAGAGGAGAGACTACATAGACTAGACCCCAAGAGGGCTCTTAGTTTTTACATTTCAAGAATGTCTAAATTACGACAAGATGACCAACGTTTTGTGGGTTACACTGGCCACAAACTAGGTCTATCAGTAACAAAACAGACCATATCCCGCTGGATCATTCTAGCCATTATTGAATGTTACAGATTGGCGGGAAAAGACCCACCAGATGGGCTTAGAGCCCATTCTACAAGGGGAATGGCTACTTCTGCGACTCTAAAGAGGGGAGTTCCATCAGCAGACATTTGTTCAGCTGCAACTTGGAAAACAATGCATACCTTCATCAAACATTATTGTCTGGATACTGCCTCCTCCAATGAGGGGTTATTTGCCAGGGCAGTACTTCACTCTGTCCATGAAAACAATACTTAGTACTCCCACCTCCAGAATTGCCACTGTTATGGGAGTCTATCATAAGATGAGGAATACGTGGGAGAACACAATCCATTCGAAGAACAAGTTACTTACCAACTGTAACGTTCTTTCTACTGGATGTTCCTCCCACATATTCCTCATCGACCCTCCCATCCTACCCCGCAGTACAGTTTACGTTTTCTTACACTTTCCTCTCACGAAGAGTGCATCAGTCATGGGGCACGCCTGGGTGTTCCTCCTATATGTTTCATCGAAAAAAGCGGAACTGAAGCAACGGGCGCGGCTCGAGCTATTTATGCCATCAGTGACGTTGACAGAGTACTGGGCCCGTCGAGGGACAATCAACGCCACGACCTCGAGCACAGCGCCCTTTGGCGAGAATTTTTTTTTCGAAGCAGCGAAGCTGGAGATAACGAATTATCATAAGATGAGGAATACGTGGGAGGAACATCCAGTCGAAAGAACGTTACAGTTGGTAAGTAACTTGTTCGTCTTCACCAATGTGCAAAGTGAAAAATAATTAAGAACAGTCATCTTCCAGATGTAGATTCAGGAAGCGTGAAGCTGCAGGGTGCAGTTCTCACTCGCATGGGACACCCTGTAAGGACCTAATGTGCAGACAGACCATGCTTGCACTGTGGGTTATTACGCCTAACGAACAGCGCTAGGGGAAATGACTTTGGGCATTTCCGACCGATTTCTTGACACACTTAGGACAACCTGAGTTTGAGGTCACCATTGCAGCATTCCACTAAGCTGCTCGACTGGGGGTGATAAGCACAATGAAACTGCTGCGAACACCTAGTGCCTTGCTCACTTCTCTAACAATTTAACCAGTAAAGTGGGTACTCAGGTCACTGTCTATCACAAGGGGAAGCCCAAATCGAGGTATAGATTTTGTAAGCAATGTATTTGCAACTGTGACAGCATCTGCCCTCCTGCAGGGGTAGGCTTCGATCAATCCAGAGAACACATCCACCACCACTAGACAGTAGGTACATTTTAAACATGTGGAGAGTTGTACGAAATCTGTCTGCACATTTAAGAAGGGACCTTCCGGTATTGTACTTGCTCCTAGCTTCGTTTTAACCGCTCTCCCAACATTATGAGCCAGGCATGTAGAACACTGTTCACAATAATCCTGCTCCACTGATGCAAAGCCAGGGGCAACCCAATCTTGGTTCACCAAAGTGATCATAGCATTTTTACCTGACTGGGCAACACTGTGGGTCTCACAGGCAGGTATGTAAGGAGTACCTTGGGGACCACCAGTCGACTGTCTGTAAAACGCCAAAGAGAGCCCTTGTCTAACTTAACAGTCTGCTGTGTCCAGTTCACCTTTTCCTCCTCGGGAGATTGGTCTTGTAGCACGGCCAGGTTGGAAAGGGAGGCAATCAGTGACTATTGGACTGCAACACAAACAAGAGTTCCATTAGGAGCCAGGGGCCCGTTTAAGACCGCCGAAGGAGCTGCATAGCCTACTTTGAAATTTCCTTAGGCAATGAAGGACTGTGAAGGGTAATGTCCTTTGCACTTAACTATAGCCAGGGAAGCTGGGAGAAGTAGAGCATGTAGTAGGGTTGACACATATTTTCCAATCCGATATAGTGGTACCAGTTGATGTCAAATAACAATTGTGATGATTCACAGGATCTCGTCACTTCTTCCCGGAGGGAAGCCCTTCCCTATGAGGCTGGGAAGTTGAGCCTGCTACGCAACATTCCCCATAGGGATGGTGGCAAGCAGGAACTCCTCTCTTGGGGACAAGAACTCCTGTTACGTCAAGGAACTCCCTAAGCCCCTCAATGAAAAGTCCACGATATGATCAGGACTTCCTGATGACCATCCCACCCAGGTCAATGTTTGTTATTGCAACATCACCGAATACAACCAACAGGAAGATAAACATACTGGGAAGAAGAAGAGTCTGCAAGACATGAAGATTACTCAGGTTTTGGAAGCCAACAATACTGGGACGAAGAAGATCGAGCGAGTAATAAAGAATGCTCCAGGAACAGAGATGAAGGTCTTCATATATACGTACTTTCCAGAAAAAGGAAAGGAGGAGAGTGTTGCTGGAGCCCGTGAGTTTCCAAGCTGTCGAGACAGAAAAACAAGGAGAGCCCGGGAGATCCTGAGTCGAGAGGTCGCTGACAACCGAGAAGCGAAGGAGGCACGGAGAGGGCAGTAACACAATCTCTGGATGCTCAAGAGAAATACAGGAATGGCGTGACCCAGAAGAGGAGGACTGTCCAGTCCTCAAACAACGATGAGACCATGAGAGAAATGGCTCCGCGGATCTGCGTGTCGAAGCAGGAAGAAGGAAGGACCTGTAAGGGTGCAGAAGAAGGAGATTGACACCCAGGAGGCATAGTGGTTGATACAGATCTTTATTGTTTAAGAAAATAAAGAGAACGCCTAACTTCCCCTAACTCTAAGAGGGGTTTCCCTGACTCAACTAAAAGACAATGAACAGGTTTATCTCCCATAGTCGAGCGCTCAGTATCATCAATTTTCCAAAAACAAACACAATGAAGTTGTGCTTGTGAAACTCGGTTTAATCTAAAAAAAATAAGGGCCCGTGCAGTTGTCTACATGCCACCATATGAAAGTGACCCTTTCATTTCCAACAACCTGTTGTATTAGCCTACAACTACTATTTGGCGCATGTGCCAATTGTTTTGCCACTCCCTTGGCTTTATAAAGGCTAAGAATTAAATCCCTGTTTAATTTGCTAATCATTAAACATGCTAACAATATATTTGAGATTTGTATCCCATTACATCTGAACCTTATTTGCATCTCACTGCATGCAAAAATGTCACATGTCACACATTTATAAAAATCCTTTCAGTTTAAGTCATGTTGCGATATTAGTCTGTGCCAGAGTGCAAGTTTCCATCATAAAGCTGGGACTCAGTTTGATTTTCAGAGTCAGTGCTTTCGTGAACACAGATGACTAGATATGTAGTCCTTCATATCTTCATCTAAGAGTAACATATGCCAATGTTTCCTGAATATTTTCTGGACCTCATTGTTGTTACTGCTATATCTAGTGACCATCCGTGTCCTATTATCCACTTCTGTGTTTTGTCTTTGGGACTGGGCAATGTTTTCCTTTCTATTTTGTCCACTTGTTTCCTCGCGTCTCTTATGCACTCAGCAGTGTAACCTCTCTCTGCAAATCCTTCCTGCACAATCTGTGCTTCTTCTTGGTAGTTAAGGTCTGAAGTGCAGTTTCTCCTTGCTCTTATCAATCCACCTTTCGGTATATTGTATCTAATACTGATTTTCTATGACAACTTAATGACTGTAGTACTGCGTTCATGTTTACTCTCTCGCCAAGTACTGCAACAAGGAAGATGCCTCCCTTCTTGTTGGGGGTCCCCGTCCCCTGTTTCTTTCACTCTCCGGTTAAGCCCACTTAGCTTACTCTCTCGCCAAGTACTACTATGAGGGAGATGCCTCGCTTCTTGGTTTGGGTCTCCGACCCCTCTCTGGTGGTCAGTGGTTTTCATTAGGCCACTGGGCAGAGGAATCGCTCCTCTGATACACGACCCTCTTGCCGTCTGCTTCGCTTCCCTACCGGGTCTCCTGAACTTCCCCGTACCTGCCAGTGGGATCGGGTAGCACTCAGGTTCTTCCTGGGATTGGGCGTCTTGATAGCAGCACTGGCGTTCCTTCTCCCTCGGTCTGTCGGTTGCATGGGTCTGTGGTCGGCTTCTCTGCTTCCCGGTCTCAGCGCTGACAGCAGACTGTCCGGCCCACCTGGTCACTGCTGCGCCACCAAACGGTTCATCAGGAATGGCGGGGAGGTTGTTTCTTGCTCAACTTCCTCTGGACTCTCACTGCTGCTCGCCTGCATCCGCTGCTCTGCCGGGTTCTTCTCTGGACACGATTCAAAGCTCCCGGGTTCGTTCCGGGCTGACGAGAAATCGTCCTTCTGTTTTCCTTTTGTTGTGAAGCTCCACCTTGGCGCAACGTCAACACTTGTAATGGTAGTTGTCATGTCAGTCCTCATTCCTCTTATGGGCCAACTAGTCTTAGTACTTGGGACAGGCAAACCCTCAGGGCTCTCAAGGATCTTCTTCATCCCAATACAGTTGGATATGTCAATCTCACATATGTTACAGAAGTACATGGGCCTATGGGAGTTTGTGTTGGAAGTGCAGTCTAAGGACTGAAGCGGTATATAGGCATGAGTGGAGGGTGTATACTGCGTTCTCCCAAGATGTTCTCCCTTGTCCCCAGTGAGGAGATCCTTTCCCATGAGATCTTCCTGCTGAGTACAACCCCCAGGTGGACTTTCGGGTAGCAGCCTCACCACCCTACCCCATGCGAAGGAGTTCCCCCTCAGGGAAAAGTGACGACATCTCGGGATTCGTCATGAATGCAAGAAGCTTTCAGGAGACACGATGAAGCCAGACCCCACAGGAAGACCCAGGGACATCAAACTAGCAGTACGAAGGTAACAGGAGCAGCGGGAGACCATGGAGGGGTGCAGGGTAGGAAGAAGACCACAGGACTCATCATACTTGTCCCAGTGGTTGCGAATACCTTAAAGAAAGTAAAGAGTATCAAGGGATTCATCATACTCTTACGTCCCGTCCCCTTTCCTCCATACTGCATGGGCGTCCCTTCCAAGGGACAGGAGACAGAACCTTTTTCAACAGAAAAAACCTTCTTGCCCTTTAAATTTAGAGGCGCACGGGGGTGCGGCGCTGGGAGCATGCACTCCCTGACTCCTACCTCCAGCGTCACACCTCAGTCTCCTTTTCTGCGTCGACAGGAATGGGCCGAGTTCACCACCGCTCCTGGGTTTGGCTTCGGCCATGTAATTCCACGTGCCGATACTTCTTCACTTTGTCTTTTTTGTCTTTTTTATCATTCAGGTACTCGGTCCTCAGGCGCTAGGCTCCTCCCCTGCGCATGTCGACTTCAACAGGGTACAGCGGGTGTCCATCCTGCGACGGGCTCTTCCGTACTTCAGACCCCCATGCCCTCTGCCTACGTTGCCTTGGCCCAGACCACGGTTGGCAAGCTTGTACAGCGTGCGATGCCATGTCATCGAGGTCGCTGAAGAACAGACTAGCCAGGTGGAGGGAGCTCTTCCAGAAGTCGCCTCCGGAGGACCGCAAGAACTTCGTGAAACATCGAGCCAGGCCCAAGGTAGGGCCTCTATTCTCCATCGCACCCCGCAAGGGAGACTCCTTCCCAACGACTCGCCTGCGCGGGAGGGACCGCTCAGGTCCTTGTACCAGCACGTGTACCGAGGCTGCTCCAGCTAAGGGCCTACTGTCCGAGGGATCCTCGGATTCTCCCAGTGACAGTGTTGAGGGACCGGAAGGTTCTTTGACCGGGGCTCTGTCCTTTTACCGGCACTATGTCCGAGGGGCCACGCCCCAGTACTGGCAATACGGCCGAGGGGGCGCCTGAACGCATCTCTACCGGCCCATGGGCCGAGTGTGTCACACCTACCGGGTCTAGGCCCGAGAAGCATGGTAGTCCTCGCGATCCACTCTCAAGAGTATTGGAGGAGGCTGGACCCAGCGAGCCGAGCAACATGACACAGGCACGTGGCAGGCAGCTCGATAAAATGGCTGCCGCGCCAGACATCAGCACCCATCCAACGCCATTCCAGGAGTTCGGCGAAGAACGAGTGTCAAGGTGGGACTGGCCCAACCAGGTATGTGGCCTACAGCCTATCCTTCATTTGCGCAGGGCAGGTTCCCAGTGCTTCCGTACGGGCTGGGTTTGCAGCGGTTCCAGCAGCCTCCCGCTACCCCATCTGTATGCCCTACTACTCCTCTGGCCTGTGAAGACAGGTTCTTTGACAGGTTCCTCAGGCTTATGAAGTCCCCTCGGATGGGGGTATTCCTCAGGGATGCCATCAGGACGTGCTCCCTCTGATGTTACGGGCACCACAGGCTCCTCCGTCGGCGCCCCGGGCCCCAGCGCAGCTTCTGCCTCCGGCTCCCCAGCCGATTCCTCAGGTGGTTCTGTACTGTTAGGGAGAATTCTCTGTAAGGCTAATTTCCCAAACCTAGTGAGTCCCCCAGCAGCTTTGCTGGATTTTTTGGGGTTTATTTTTTTCTCTCCTGCTAAGAGTGAGATTCTTGCTCCCACTCTTAGACATGATTTGAGGTGTTCCTTTAACTTTCCATGTGTTTTATGGGCTATGGGGTCTTTTACTCCATAGGGTCTCATGTGTTTTTTTTAATGTGGATTACACAGCACCCTCCTTGCCGTAACCCAGGGGTGTCGTAGCAACCCCCCAACATAGACTCCATACCCTGGGACTGACTACTGTCTCCCAGGGCATGTAAAGTCACCATTGGCTTTGCTAGTCCCAAATTATGAACAGAAACCAGTACAAACCATCATATTGTGGACGTACTGGTCGGGGAAATTCGATTGCCCCGGGGTCTGTTGTTCGAGGGGGCACGTCTCCGTCCCCCCGATCGAGTTTTGGCTGGTGGCAGTGGATACTACTTTTTATATTCGACCGCAAATATATCTCTATGGGATTTTCCCATTGTTCGAGGCTACCAACTTTAATTATTTAATTCTTATAGCCTCGAACATACCGCCGGTTCATTTATTTAATATTAATTCGCCGGTTGGTATTTTTTGCCAGAACTCGATTCTAAAATGGCGTTTGTGTTCTCTTCTGTGACTCCAACCCAAGTCGAGCCCTTTGTTCCACTTTTTGGCGGGCTTCTCCACAGAAGCCTCCAAAAGTGGTGCCACTCTGTCTGGGTACCACAGGGGGTATAGGAGGGGGTTTAGGCACCCTGGACTGAGTTACCTTGGTAACTCAAGTCGCACTCTTGTGTGATTGGCCTGCTGGCTCACCACTTAGCATGTTTGATTGACAGCTAGGCTGAGTGAATGGGGGTGTGCTGCATAAAAGCAGGGCTTTGGGAAATGGAACTTTAGAAGTCGCCACAGGACCTAAGAATCCGAGGAGGGAGAAGCTGAGCCGGCCTGCAATGACGACACCACCGGTGGAGCCCTGCTGAACCGTCTCACCACTTTTCCCAATGACAGAGGAGATCTCCAGCCCGGAGAGTCTTCTTCCTTCGACTGGTGGGGATAACCAGTCTACCTTCTTTTCGCCTTCCTGGAGCATCTCGTGAACGCCTTGCCTGTGCCAAGCAACCAGGTAACCGGGATACCACGTTTTCACCACTACCGCGAACCGAACGGGTAGTACCTTTGTAACGGAGAACTCCGCGGCTGGTTTCTTCCCTGGCAGTGCAACGACCTTCATCTTTCCTCCAAGACGAGATCTTCTCTTCCTCTCGACGACGCTGCGACTTGCACCCGCTGCCAGGAACAACTGCCCCCGCTGGAGGATCCTCTCCATTTAAGGTACCGTGTTCCGCCTGGCTTCCCTTGCAACCGATTCAACGGGGTGTATTAAATCCTTGTCCCTCGAACCTGGGTTAGCCTGGGACACCTTAGCTAACTTTTCTGAACTGCACTAAACCTTTTTTAAACTACCTCCACAAACTTCGAAGACTCTGTGTAACTGTCTGATCTTGGGCATCTTCCGCCTGGCTCCCTGGAAAGTGGGCCTGGCACCTAAACTTCCTTGCTCACCAGTAGACTGTGCCTTCCTAACTTGCTGTGGTTCTTTAAAAAGTGTTTAGTGTGTAGGCTTCCATAATTCTGCTTTTCCCTCCCTTTTTATTTAACTTGTTGTAGTGCCATCGAACGTTAAGCGCTCACCTCTGCCTGGAAATAAGTGGTGTTAACTAAGACTTGTCCAACAAGTAATCAGGGATGTACATATGATAATAGTGATTGTGTTTTGAACTTATCTTACCAATTTAGTGCTAGTGTGTTTTATAAGTGTGTGTTAAATAAATAATTATATACTTTTACACCCAAGCTCTGGTCAGTGTTTGCTTGTGCTACTGTATTTCTGTACCTATTTTGTATGCTCTGTATACTGCCTAACTCTTCTTGAGGGAAGTCTGACTACTCAGCCACAGCTACCAAGTGAATCTATGTGGTACAGACTGCTACCAAGTGGGTTTACTGCCAAACACCTGTAGTCTTAAATCTTTTGCAGTGGTCCCTAAGGGAACTACACAGGTTTCTGCCTAACATGTACCAACCTCAGCCTCCCGCTCCTGTCCCCTTACCCCAGCCTCCGGCTCCCGCTACTCCTCCACCTACTCAGTGTCCTCCTGACCTACAGGATATCAGCCAGGGCCTTCCATGAACGTCTTGCGGGGCTGGCAGAGTATCTGGGCCTACCTCAACCCGAGGTCGAGCAACCAGCGGAGAGGGTGCTTGCTGAAGACCTCACGCGATGCCCCTCAGCCAAAACAGGAATTCCACTGCAGACCCATGTAGTCTCCCTGGCCAGGAAGGGTTGGCTCAAGCCCCACTCTGTCCAGCCAGTCAATGGACGCATGGATGCCAATTACAGGCATGTGGAGGAGGGATACACTCTTGCTATCGGCCCATCCTCAGCCACACTTCTCAGTGATAGCTGCAGCATCACTATATTCCAAGCCTCAGTCGTCCTCAGCCTCCTCCTCAGTGACGCTGCTAGGCAAGGAGGAGAAGATCTTGGAGGCGTACGGGAAGAAGCTTTATTCCAGCGCATCCTTGCATCTTTGTCTGGCCAAAGCCGATGCCATGCTGGCTGCCGTTAACCAGAGGTTATGGCAGAAAATTGTGGACTTCCTCCCGAAACTCCCTACACAGAGCCAATAACATTTCAAAGCGGGTCTGGCTGAGGCCACCCTGGTGGCGCAGGACCTCATGGAATCCACCTTGGCCCATATTGACACCTCTGGCTGTGCCATCTGTATCGCCACGGACATGAGAAGGACAGCCTAGCTCTGGCCAACGAAATTCAACCCTGACGTCCAGGAAGGCATATTAGACCTGCCGTTTGAAGTGGGGGGCTCTTCCACTCCACCACGGACGAGGAGCTGGACAAGAAGAAAAACAGCTCACAAAAGGCTAAGTCTTGACAAAGACCCCGCCCAAATCGTACACGCAGTCACAGCAGCGCTCCGACAAGGGGTGTACGTATGGAGGGTTCCGCGGCTTCCAAGAACGGCGGTCCAGGCATCCAGACCGCTCGCAGACTCAAAATTGGTGCAAGCAACAAATAGGGGGAGGGGATTAAGGGATTTTTCCAGTCCCCCTCCTCTGCGACAGCCTCCGAGGGAAAGAAGGCATGACACGCCCCTCCGGGTCCATATGTCTCCAGCGGGGGGGGCAGGCTTGCTCTCCATGCACATTTCTGGCGCCAGAATTTCGCGGCCCCCTGGATCCTCTCAGTAGTATCCACAGGGTGCCGCCTACCCATCCCAGCCTCTCCTCCCTCCTCCCCTCCACTCGCTCAAGTTGGGACAGCAACTCTTCTGGCGGAGATCCGGTTGTTCGTTGAGGGCCAGGTAGTGGAGGAAGTCCCAGCCTCCCAGCGAGGCTTGGGCTTTTACTCCAGGATTTTCACCATTCAGAAGAAGAACCAGGAGGGCCTGAGAGTTGTGCTGGAGTTTTCCACCCTCAACCTCTCCTTACCTCTACAAAAATTCAAGATGGTTACGCCAGCTTTTATAGCGGAGACATTGTGCAAGGGAGACTGGATGTGCTCCCTGGTTCTGAAGGACGAGTATCTACATGTCCCGATTTGGCAGCCTCATCGTTCTTTCCTATGGTTCAGGATCATGGGCTACCATTTCCAATACAAGGTCCTTCCGTTTGGCCTCACCTCGGCCCCCATGGTCTTTACCAGACTCATGAAAACGGTGGCTGCCCTCCTCAGAGCGTAGGGCGTCCACATCTACCCATACTTCGATGACTGGGACGGAAACATACATACTTTGAAAACTGAAGGCTGGTACTGAACCCGTGACTTGACACACAAACTGTAAAGATATTGGAAGGACAAGTGACAACAATTGGCCCTGATCTGAAAAAGACGGAGGTACCGTCGAAACAGGTGTCATCATATAGGGCGAATGACCAATAATAATACAAAACTATTGACCACCAAGAATCGAGTTCTTGTGTTTTTCTTTGCGGCTTATTGGTACATGAATACAATTAAGGGTAACCAGAAACACTTTTTAATTTGTGTTCTGTATTGTTTTCTGACCAGGCGTCCATGTGGGACTCCTGGCAGTGCAGCTCTTCCTGTTTTTGGTTTTGTGTACAGACCCATGGGATACCCTTATGGCACCCATGGGTGGGGGTGAAACCCAGTGCCCCTAGTGTATGTTTTTGGGCACCTGTGTGTGGCCCATAGAGCAGGGTATGGGCTGGTGGCAGCTACATGCTGAATTTGACAGGTGCTTTGAGTATCCTCCATTTTGGGATACCCAGGCCCTGCCATTGGAATCAGTTGTGGCCTCTTGCTTTCTATTGCCTGTTACCTTGTTTTCCCAAAGTCCTGGGAAGCCCTGACTCTGTCCCTTCCCCCTGACTGGCTGTTGGGTGAAAGTTCCATATATGGTGTTGCTGTGAAGTCCAGGTCAGACTGGCTGGCGCCTTCCCAGAGACTGTATGTTGTGGGTACACCCTGTGGGTGGGACCTGGGTGAATGGAGTGTGTGACCAATATGCACTTCTTGTTGTGGGTGTCTGATATCTGGTGTTTGACACAATGACTGAGACAGCCCTGCCCGAAACTGGTATGAATGCAGAGTGTAGTGTTGAATGGCTGGGTACTTGTCCCAATACACATTCCTTGTTGTGAGTGTCTGAGAGAGAGGAGAATGGCCTGAATGCACTGTATGCCTGATCGGCTGACTGACTGCTGAATGCCCTTCTGAGTGATTGGTTGCCAGAGTATGATCCAGCAGAATGAATGGGAGATCAACTAGTCAATCGAGAGCTCCCCCCAAGGAACGCAGGGCCTCCCTACTCTAAAAACACGCTCCACGGAGAACAGTAGCAAGCCATAACAACGTTAGCTTTCCCACCAGAAATGGCCTTGACTTCATACCATGTTTGGAAAAGCATGTTTGTCTCAGCACTGTGAATCTAACACTTCAGCAAAATGTGTGCAGCCTTTCACTGCGGAGTGAAGTAAATAACCAACATGGCTCCGAGCGCTCCAAGAATGCATTGCGCGCTCACGCCATTTTGAACCAAGCATAAATCAAGCAGAACAATTCCACCCTTTGGATATTTATCTTCCGTAGCCAGGTGGCACTGGAACTGGTCTCTGAAACCTACGAAATGTTAAAACTAAATTGGGAACACATTGAAGGCAACAACAACAAGCAATTATAATAGACAGAATAATAAAAATGCAAACAAAAATATAACGTAGTGTACCCCCAATAACAGGTATCCATGAAAATAACCAATCCCACTAGTTTTTGTTACGATCTTGAGACACTTGAGAAATGAGATCCCTTAAACCTCGAATATGACTTTCGATGGATCGTGAGTGGTCACTCAAATTGAAGCAACACATACCTTCAAAGGCATTACACCCTAAAGTATGTTTCAGCAATAAGTAATCAACAGCAGCTCTGTTCTGTAAAGTTGCTTTTCTAATAACTTGACTATCAAGGATTAATTCTCCTAAAGCCTGCAAAGTATGATTAAGACTTTTAACTACTAAACACGCTAATTTCATCAAAGATTTGTAACCTCCAGCAGCTAAAATCCAAACACCTACTAATGAAAGGGTTAATGCTAAAACCTCAGCTTCTGATAGCAAATGTACATGTGAATCACAGTCAGGAGATAGCCCTACAGATTCAAAAGTTGACCTTTTGCCTCGAGTTATCGCTGAGTGTAAAGGAAACATCATTAGTCCTAATCGAGTCAACGCACATGGACCTCCAGAAATGTTAGCTGGAATATAAGTATATGTAATGTTACCACATGAAAAGAGCCATCCTGTTGGAAGTTTCACATGATTCAAATGACTAGCAGTTATCACTGTATGATTGCAAGACATAGGGCCTCATTACAACTGTCAGGTTTGGACCGCAGTGATTCCGTGACGGCGGTAACAAAGTTTCCGTGTCCACAAGGTTGCGGAAAGACCGTCCGATTACGTGCTGTTGGTCGCGCGCACCACACGGAAGCGGAAACGTTGTTACCGCCATCACGTACAAAGCCACGGAAATGGACATAGCGCTGCCACAAGTAGCGCAAAAACCTTGTCCGCCTCCGTCGCCACGGACACGGAACCGGAAATACCATGATCGCCAAAACAGGAAACAGAGAGGCGGCCATCATATAAAGCACAATCCATTGCCATCCAGAGTCAGCACAAGCAGAATCCACACTGTGAGAAGGCAAAAGGGACCACCAGCATTTCTGCCAGGATTCCAGCTCAGAGGCAGCGCAAACAGCGCTTTAGTGAGGCGGAGCTAACTGATCTGGTGGAGCATATAGTGGAGCATGCAGAGATGCTGTTCAGTGCCGATCAACGGCGTGCCACACAGCAGCGGAGGAAGGAAGTGTGGGCGGAAGCAGCACGCAAGTGCACTGCTGTGGGCGTGACTGTGAGGAGCGTCAAGGACTGCCACAAGCAGTGGGACGACCTCAGGCTGAGGGTTCGGAACCTGATCTCCACACACCGCCAACGCAGCAGTGGGACAGGTGGAGGACCCCCTTCCCCACTGAGGCTGCAAGCATGGGAGGAGCGTTGCAGCAGTGTCCTCCACCTTGAGGGCATCCATGGGATTGTGGAGGCTGAGGCAGGAGTGAGCCCACCTGCAGATGCTGGTAAGTGGTGAAACATGAATGCCACATGAGAATATGTTGATGGCATGACTGGGTTTAAGGACCCATTAACACCCCCCCCCCACTCCCCAAGCAGTGCATGACTGGGCCAAAGGACCCATTAACAACCCCCCCACAAGCAGTGCATGACTGGGCCAAAGGACCCATTAACAACCCCCCCCCCAAGCAGTGCATGACTGGGCCAAAGGACCCATCATGATCCGTATGGCAACCAATATCACAACAATGCATACCCCCAACAATCAGATGCATGTAACTAACACTATTGAATGATCAACCTGTATGATGCATGTGATGCACCCATCAGTCACCACCACAACACTAATTGCATGTCCTCTGTGTCCCCACCGTTGTATCAAGTGCTTGGGGGGGGGGGGGTTGTTAATGAATTTTTTGGAGCATTGGGAACTGCTGTCGTTGGTGTTTGATTCACATTCTTTGACGATTCTATTAAACCTGTAGACTCACACTGTGCTTGTGCAAATACTTTCACCACGTTAGCAGAGAGATATTCATCAACTTTTTTTCTAAGTTCATCTGTCAAAGTCTGAATTGTATTTGTGTTAAGAGAATGTGTTTCGCTGGGCATGGGCACAAATGAAACTGATTTAACTTGGCTTGCAATACTCAAGGGAACTTGTAGTTGTGTGAAAGGTTGCAAGGGACAAGAGTCTGCAGTTGTCTGACTAGCGATACTTTTAATTATAGCTTTTGGTTGTATCTGAGATTGCAAGGGACACGATAACTGAAATTTCTGACCAGTGGTGCTTCTGTCTGAGGTTAAAGAGATATAGGAGTTTTCTGGGAAATACCTAAAGCTTTAACCAATTGTGATAGAGGTGATAGGGGCACAGTCAGCACATCTCGAATATTTCCAGTAGAGGCCGGGACTAAGGGATGTTCAGCAACTTCCGCTTCTGCGGATTGCATGAGTGCAACATTTGCCATATCCCCAGTA
Organism: Ambystoma mexicanum; assembly: GCF_040938575.1. NCBI lineage: Eukaryota > Metazoa > Chordata > Amphibia > Caudata > Ambystomatidae > Ambystoma > Ambystoma mexicanum. The sequence continues at coordinate 130,362,291 of NC_090938.1, forward strand.
CAGCAATTATCTAATGTCGTTTTCCTTTTACCAAGAGCTTTAAAAAAGGTAGACAGTGTGCTCTTAGGGTTCTTAATTCCAATCATATTTTTCGTTTTTTTTATAGGAATCAGAGTTTTCTTATTGTTATTTTTTCTCTTGCGGTTCTTAGCTTTTACTTGTTGTAAATGGCTCTAACTTTGTTTGTCAGTCAAGGCAGCACTAGTTAATTGATTAATGCAACCAAATGCACCATCACTTATCTTGTCTATCGGCCCATGAATGGAAGTAGAATTTACCAACACGGGCTCAGGGCCAATTCTGCCTGAGATCGGTGGAAGAGGACAAGGTGACAATGTGATAGGGGTTAATTCTTTTGTTAAGGAAGATGGTGCATGTAAAGCGGATTGAATATCATCACTGTGTTTCAAGGGACAGGACAGCAGAACAACTGACTCTTCGGAATTGTCCTTGTCAGCAGCAGCTTTTGAAAGCTGTTGCGTCGAGAGCCACCTCATTAGATCTTCAAATTGAACAGATTGTCGAGCCACTTTGGGATCCAGTGATTCAAAAAATGTGCACAGGCTATAAATGGCTGTGTTAATTGCGGTCAATGCAGGTTGTACCATTAATAAGGTCTGGGCAGCATTATCAATCGAATAAGGTTTATTGGGTCGCGGAGTGGGTAAAGCAAAGGACTTGAGCATTGGAAGCACAATATCCGAGGGCGTAACACTAGGCACTCCGGTCATGCTGGTAATGCATTGTAACTCTCTGTTGGAGTGAACAGACTCAGAAATGTTTGCTTGGATGGATATAACATTAGAATCTGACAATAGTTGTGGAAAAGCAATTGGTGAAATAGACATGTTCGAATTGCGTATTGTGTGGCAATTCTTAGTTGATTCCATCGTCAAATCTGAAATTGGGCGCGAATTAATGCACCTCAAAGGTGTACGATGTGAGGAGCTAATTTTCCCTACTGTTAGAGGAGAGGGCGTGGAAATCACGCTCGAAGAAATGTTTGCTGGAGACCCCGGAGAAGATGTACTCTTACTACCATTTGGCACATTAAATGGAAAACGAGTTTGTCTGTGTCTAGACCCAGGGGTAACAGACATGGCCGAAAAAAAGGTTTGGGGTGCCAATACTGAGTCCAAATGCCCGGTGAAGATGATTGAGGCTGAAGAGCCAACACCAAGGGTGCAATGGGAGGCATATTTGTTGTAAGCTTATATGCAGTGTATGAAATCATCTGTAATTTGAACCGTACAGGCAGAGAAACTAGAAATGGCACCGTGTGGTCACCTTACCTGAATATTACACTTCACCAGATGTTCTAGGGGGCACCAATAAACAATGGGCAGTTCTCAAGTTGCGTTCGCAGTTGAAACTGCTTATTATGAAAATTACAGCAGTTGTAGACCGCGTGCACTGCGTGTAAATAGTATAGTACGCCCTCAGCTCCACAGCTACGCGGCTAAGCGGCGAAGCGGTACTCAACTCGGTACTCGCTCGAGATGCACGCGTGCGATGCGCGTGCGTTCTGTAGATATACACTGAGCCAATCAGGCGTAGGCAAAGCAACCAATCTCTGTGTGGGAGAGGCGGACAGAAGACTGCTGTCAATCAACCTGTAAGTAGAATAATGCAGGTCAGCAAATGTCGCAGCGAATGTCCCACGGCCCACGGCCACTGTGTTCTTAGAGTGATCACCTGGTCACCTGGTCGCTGAGCGCCGTCAATAGGACAATGTAGCAGAAGGCAAATTCGAGTCCAGGAGAAAGAGCAGGAGCGGCGAAGCGGTACTCAACTTGGTACTCGCTCGAGATGCACATGCGCGATGCGCGTGCGTTCTGTAGATATACACTGAGCCAATCAGGCGTAAGCAACGCAACCAATCTCTGTGTGGGAGAGGCGGGCAGAAGACTGCTGTCAATCAACCTGTAAGTAGAATAATGCAGGTCAGCAAATGTCCCAGCAAATGTCCCACGGCCCACGGCCACTGTGTTCTTAGAGTGATCACCTGGTCACCTGGTCGCTGAGCGCCGTCAATAGGACAAAGTAGCAGAAGGCAAATTCGAGTCCAGAAGCAAGAGCAGGAGCGGCGAAGCGGTACTCAACTCGGTATTCGCTCGAGATGCACGCGTGCGATGCGCGTGCGTTCTGTAGATATACACTGAGCCAATCAGGCGTAGGCAAAGCAACCAATCTCTGTGTGGGAGAGGTGGGCAAAAGACTGCTGTCAATCAACCTGGTCGATGAGCGCCGTCAATAGGACAATGTAGCAGAAGGCAAATTCGGGTACAGGAGCAAGAGCAGGAGCGGCAAAGCGGTACTCAACTAGGTACATTCTATATCCTCTGCTTTTGACTGGCAGACAGTCACCAGTGAGTATATCATGCTGACCCCAAGGGGTCAAGCCTGGTGAAAGTGAGAACAGGGAGGCACACTGATTTAACATAGATTTGCACTCCTCTTGTTGCTCAGGTGTCAGATTTGAAGAGAGATTTACTCCTTCAATCTTTTCATCCAAGGGTAAGCCTATGAGGAGGGTTCATAGTGATAATGTCGAATTCAAAAAAGTGGAATACAAAAATGTCGAAAAAAACATGTTTAAATGTTTTTTGTTTTTGTTTTTTTTTAATGGGGAGGTTGCCCCCCCAGACCCCTGTTTATTTTTACTACCCAAACCCAAAAAAATATACAAATAAAAAAAAACATTCGATTTTGTTTTTTTACATTTTTTTTTTCGACATTTTTGTTTTCGACTTTTTTGCAGTCGACATTATGATTGCACACCTCTGAGGAGATCAGGGAGAGCTTCACTCTCTTCTTCCTCTTCTGTTGAAGCTAGAAGCAAGGCTCCTACTTCAGGCCTGGAGAGTTAATCGGTTGGTGTGGAAGACTCTGGGAGCCTCCTTGGGATTGCCCAAGTCCACCAGATAGTTCATCAGTGTTAGGCAGAAACCTGTGCAGTTCCCTTAGGGACCACTGCAAAAAGCCTTGGGACTACAGGTGTTGGCAGTAAACCCAGTTGGTAGCAGTCTGTACCACCCAGATTTACCTGGTAGCTGTGGCTGAGCAGCCAGACTTCTCTCAAGAAGAGTTGGACAGTATATAGAGTATACAAATTAGGTACAGAGATACAGTAGCACAAGCAAACACTGACCAGAGCTTGGGTATAAAAGTATGTAATTATTTATCTAAAAAAACACTTGTAAAATACACTAACACTAATATGGCAAGCAAGTTCAAACACAGTCACTATCAATCTATATACATCCCTGATTACTTATTGAACAAGTCTTAGTTAAAACACCACTTATTTGCAGACAGAGGGAGCGCTTAACCTAAGATGGCACGGCAATAAGTTAGTTAAAAAGGGAGGGAAAAAGGCAGAATTAGGAAAGCACACAACGCCAACACTTTTTAAAAGAACCTGAGCAAGTCAGAAAAGGCAGAGTCTACTGAGGAGCAAGAAAGTCATAGACCAGGCCCACTCTTGGAGAGAGCAAGGCGGAATGTGTCCAAGATCACACAGTTGAATAGTACTTTAAAAAATCTTTGCAGATAGTTCAAAAAGGGTTGGATCAGTTCAGGAAAAGTTAGTTAGCAGGTCCCAAGTCACCCCAGGATAGAAAGTCAAGGATTTACGGGACACCTTGAACGGTCTGTTGCAAGGGAGACCAGGCGGCACACAGTACCTGAAATGGTGAGAAAGCTCCAGCGGGGCAGTTGTTCCTGGCAGCGGGTGCAAGTCGGTGCTTCGTCTAGGGGAAGAGGAGATCTCGACGTGGAGGAAAGCTGGAGGTCGTTGCACTGCCAGGGAAGAAACCAGCCGCAGGGTTTCCCGGTTAAAAGGTACTACCCTTTTATTCGCACTAGTGGTGAAGCGGGCTATCTGGCCGCCGGGGTGCTTGGCACGGGCGATTCGACCACGAGATGATCCAGGAAGGTGAAAAGAGGGCGAACTGGTTATCCCCACCAGTTCAGAGGAAGAAGACTCTCCGGGATGAAGATCTTCTCTGTCGTTGGGAAGTGGTGAGACGGTTCAGCAGGGCTCCACTGGTGGTGTCGTCGTTGCAGGTCAGCTTAGCTTCTCCCTCTTCGGATTCCTTGGTCCTGTGGCGACTTCTGAAGTTCCAGTCCCCAAAGCCTTGCTTTTATGCAGAAAACCCCCATTCATCAGTCCTAGCTGTCACTCAAACATGCTAAGTGGTGAGCCGGGCGGCTCACCACTGGGCCAGTCACACAAGAGTGCGACTTGGGTTGCAGAGGCAACTCAGTCCAGGGTGCCTAAACCCCCCTCCCACACATCCTGTAGACCCAGACAGAGTGGCACCACTTTTGGGGGCTTCTGTGCAGAAGCCCGCCAAAAAGTGGAACAAAGGGCTCGACTTGGGTTGGAGTTACAGAGGCGAACACAAACGCCATTTTAAAACCGAGTCCTGGCAAAAAGACCCAACCAGGGAATAAATATTAAA